>NC_056745.1:990068834-990098834 GCF_019279795.1 Protopterus annectens | reverse complement strand
ACATTACAAATCTCCCTTGCCTCTCCACAACCCCTCCTAACAAACAATGCCGAAATTCTACTTGTAAAACTTCAACCAAACAAACATAAAAGCATAAATATAGCATGTATTTACATCCCCCCAGGCAACAATAATAACAAAACCTTAGAGGACTTTCTCCACTGGTTAACTCAAACTCACCCCCAGGAATCCATAGTGTTAGGTGACTTCAACATCGACTGGAATTCCTTCTCTTCTAGCTCCCCATCTAGCAGCATAAATCTACATGGCTTTTCTCAGCTCATATCCACTCCTACCAGACTAGGTAAACCTCAAAACAAAGACAGCATCCTGGACTGGATCCTTACTAATAAAGATCCTGACCAATACTCAGCAGGTACTCACCCAGAGGACATGAGTGATCACTTACTCACCTATGTTATCAAATTCAAGAAAATCACCCCCCTTCTTACAACCATAAAAAAAATCAGGAACAATAATAAATTCAACGCCTCCATTTTTCAAAATGAACTTAAAGCCCACAACTGGAAAATACTCAAATCTCTTCCTCTTGAAGAGGCAGTTATCTACTTCAACACCACCTTCCTCAAGATTCTAGATTCCCATGCTCCAATACGGTCCATTAGAACTAAAACCAAAACCGCACCATGGCTCTCTAAGGAAACAAAATCCAAAATCCTATCTAGAAACAAGATGTGGGTCACATGGCGTACCTCTAAAGACACACACTCCCACCAAACCTTCCGGCAACTTAGAAATGAAACTAAAAGAATGATCTTAAATGATAAAAAACTTCTTCCTCCACCTCCAACACAAACACCTTAATAATCCACAAAAATTCTGGGCAGGCTTAAACAAGCTCCTGCACCCAGGCCAGCCAACCACCCCACTCCAACAACTTGCAAACAACAGTGCCCTGTAAACATTGCTAACACATTCAATAGTTTCTTCACAGAAACTATACAATCCCTGGCCACACAATTCAAACAAACAACCAGCCCACTCCACTACCCATGCCAGCAGAATACTACAACTACATCAGATCATCTATTTACCTTCGATCCAGTACCCATATCCTTTACAACATCTCTTCTTAAAAAACTAAAACCCACTAAGCTAGCAGCTGACCTTCTCCCACCTGAGTTTCTGCAAAAAGCAGCTGAGGCCATTTCCTATCCTGTCTCCATAATCATAAACCGTACCTTGTCAGAAGCCTTCATACCCTCCATATGGAAAATGTCCCACATTATTCCTCTCCATAAAGGTGGTAGCTCACTAGAGCTAACCAACTACAGACCTATAGCTATACTCTCACCCCTGGCCAAAATTATGGAAAAGTGTGTCCACAAACAACTGATGGAACACCTCACCAAAAATAAAATTCTAGCCAACTCCCAACATGGCTTCAGGCCAAATCACAGTACCACATCAGCCCTACTATCCTTTTCTAATACCATCAATAACTTCAGAAACAATAATAAACTATCATCTGCTCTTTTCTTAGACCTCTCCAAGGCCTTTGATATGGTGAACCACATTCAACTCCTCCATACATTAAAAACTATCACTCAGCAATTCCACGCTGAAATGGTTCCAATCCTACCTGTCCAATAGGCAACAGGCTGTTCTATGGCAGGACAAATTATCCACATGCCTACCTGTTACACTTGGAGTTCCCCAAGGATCTATTCTTGGCCCTCTTCTCTTCACCATCGTTGTTAATGACCTGCCCACAATCACCCCCCATGCCACATGCATTCAATATGCAGATGATTCGACTATCATCAGCACTGCCTCCAACCTGGCAGACCTCACTGCTTCAACCCAAAACATCTTCAACCTAATAGAAAAATGGTTCTCAAGTCGTCAACTAGTTCTCAACCCCAACAAAACAAAACTACTTACTTTCTAACCCACTAACAAGACTCTTCCCCCCACCTTCTCTATTACATCCTCCAATGGAATCACTATATCACCAGAAGCTCACACAAAGCTATTAGGTGTTACCATTGATAACTCCGTTAAATTTGACACCCATTTCAATCTAACCATCAAAACCGTCAATAAAAAGCTTGGCTCTCTCTATAAAGTAAAACACTTTCTCACTCCTCACGCTAAAATTACAATTGCCAGCACACACCTACTATCAACTCTTTTCTATGCCTCCCCTTTTACAAACCTAAACAAGACAACCCTTAACAAACTTGCTTCTTGTTACAATCACATAGCTAGATTTGCCACAAATTCCACCTTTAGAACGCACCACTGCACTAACTTGAAGCAACTAGGGTGGTTAGAGTTTTCCAGCCAACTCCATTTCAACCAACTCAAAATGGCTCACCAGATACTGTATCACCCAGAGAAAACACCAGCTCTGAAAACATCATTCACCCCTATATTAACCTGCAATCTTTACGCTCCTCCAATAAGATCTTAGCTCAAACTACCAAAGCCAATAATTCTGCTGGGGATTCTCTATTCTCAAACTTTGTAGGTAAAATGTGGAACTCCCTACCACCATGCTCACCTCAGAACCCTCACTCCTACAATTCAAAAAAAGCTTAAACCCCATCTCAATACTCTCTGGCAATGTCCCTGTTCCAAACCTGATTAACCACTATCATTTACCCTTCTCTTACCTCACTATCCTTAACTGCTTTTTAACAAGGCGCCTTTGTAACTGACCTATGTTTTTTTATATGCTGCTGTTATTTTTTTCCCAAGATGTGATGTATCTTTATATTGTATTTAGAACTCAACTATCTTCCTTTTTTGCATTAACAATGTTCATATGTCTATTATGTACCTGGAGCTTTTCTCCCCGGGCCTCCGCTGAAAATGGACATGTATCCAGTCGGACTCTCCCGGTTAACAAATGTAAAATAAAAATAAATAAAAAAAATATACCTATATAAATATCTATTTTATATATATATATATATATATATATATATATATATACAAACACACACACACACACATATATATATAAAACTCTCTCTCTCTATACATACATATATATATATATATATATATATATATATATATACACACACACACACACACACACACACACACACACACACACACACACACACACATACCTGCACGACCTCACACAGGACAAAAAAATAAGAATTATGAAAGCCGACAAAGGCACAGAGCTAGTGCTCATGGAGTAGTGCAAGTACATCACAAAAATTGAAAGTGAACTGCAAAACAATGAATTCTACAAGCAAGTAGATGATCCCACTGTCACTAAACAATTCAAGCACATATACAAAGTTCTAAACCATCTAGTAAAAGATGGTCACATATCCTATGAAGAGTTTCTCTTCATGTATGTCCAGAACCCCTGCCTCGGGAAGCTTTTTGGGATCCCCAAAACACACAAAAACAGTCTAAACCCACCCATTCATCTCATCATTTTTAACAGAAGAACGAAGACCGAAAAAATTGCAGAATTCCTAGATCAAATTCTGAACCCCATAGTGCAAGGCACCTAGTTCTACCTACGGGACTCATGGGCATTCCTAAATGAGCTTTTTCAGACCAGGATCACCAACTCTAACTGTCTTCTGGTAACCTTGGACATTGAATCTATGTATACCAACATACCCCACACGGAGGGCTTAAACACAGTGTGTAGATTTCTACTTGAGCGCACCACCTTCTCGCAAGAAAATGTCAACATGATTTCCAACCTTATTTCCCTGGTGCTGTCCAGCAATTTTTTTCATTTTAACAGCAGTATACACAAACAGACCAAAGGCATAGCTATGGGGTCTAAGATGGCCCCAGCCTTTGCCAAGCTGGTCTTCAGTACCTGGGAAGCGGATTCTCTGACCAAGCTGCCTGGATATGAACACGTTCTCCTCTACAGACGTTATACTGATAATGTTGTTTTCGTATGGAATGGTCCGGTCCAGGAACTAGACCCCTTGTGGAGTCCCTCACCAGAAACCTAGGCTTCCTTAAATTTATTTCTTTCCACTAAAAATTGTCTAGGCCCGAATACTTTACTACTCAGCTCCACCACATTCAGGAAAAACACATACAAAAACAATTTTCTTGAATACACGAGCCAGCACCCACAGTTAATCAAAAGAAATATAGTACGCAGAAATTCCATCAGATTATCCCGCACAGTCAGCGAGGACAGTGACTTCCAACAAGAATGCCTATTTCTCAAGCACCTTTTTCTGCACAAAAAATACCCTGCTGAAATGCTTGACAGCATCTTCCAAGACATTACTGTCTCCCGAGGCAGCAAATTCAAACCGATCATCAAATACAGGTTTCTTGAAACCACCAACATTCAAACTACTGCTGATAGAACTCTAAGCTTCCCGATACCTATCAGCCGAGACATGCACTGTATCAGGGACATTATTAACACTAACTGGGAATTCATCACACAGAATAAAGAATTAACCAGACTACTCGGCAATGCACCTTGTTTCAGCCATAAGAAAACTAAGACTTTAAGAGTCAGTTTTAAAAACAGGCCCCCGGATTCACGAATCCTCCGTGTAAGACTTAATAAGTCTTACTCGGAGGCTGCAGTTGAACGGTAAAACATCAGCGTGCCATGAATATTCATGAGGGCACGCTGACTCAACCGTAAGTCTTACACAGACTGGGTAGGAAAGCAGGGGGCGTGTCCGACTGCCGAGCAGTCTAAATGGCCACGCCCCTGCTAGGTTTGGAAAAGGAAAATGAAAGTACACAAGAGCGAGTCCGCTCAAATGTCCTTGCACCCAACACCACACTCCCTGACATTGTAAACCCCCATCACAGTTATGAAAAGTAAAAAATTAATTTTATTTTTTTAAATTCCCGAAATAGCTGCCCGTATTTGCGCGTGTGCCCATTGCTTAGCTGTAGTTAGCAATTCCGACAAGGAAGAGCATAAGAAAGAATGTTTATGCAAATCACACCAAATAGCAATAGCTTAATGGTACAGCGGTCGCACAAAGAAGAGGCATTCACGGTTCGTGTCCCACCACTCCCCTTCTTATTTATGTTTTAAATCAGTACATGGAATAATACCTGACACATATGATTAAAAGATCAGTAAAAAGCAGTGACATGGCCAATGTATCAGTGAACAAAATATTAAATTTTTAAAGGATCCTTAGGTTCAAAGGTTCATAGGTTTATACTAGGCTATCTGCCCTAAGGCATTTATAAGCCTAGCCCAAAGTTTTGTGGCTTACGACACCCCTTATATGAAAAAATACTGTGTCCATTAGTTTGTTGTGCCTCTGTCCAGCAGTGACACAGAGAGGATTCCCGGGGTAAACCTACGATCTCCCATCCACAGGTCAAGATTTCTCTTGAACAGAGCCAACGAGGTGCTCTGCCTCACATGGACCGGGACTCTATTCCACAGCATAGGGAGTCTCTGAGTGATAAATCTATCCCTCCAGCACGTCCTATTTATATCCGTGCTAAGGTTTAAGTCGCTTGCTCTAGTGGTTTTGGTGGATTTGGATTTTTTGAGGTGGAGCATGTCCATTAATTCCGGGTTGGACATGGCCTTGTATGTCAGGCACATGTCACCTCTGAGCAGACGGTATGCGACTGAATAGAGCTGGAGTTTCTTCAATCTGGAAGCATATGACAGATTTTGGAGTCCCTTTATCCTTTTGGTGAGGAACTTTTGGGGTCTCTCCAATTGCTGCAGATGTCGGGTGAGATACATCCTAATGGGGCATTGTACTCGATCATTGGTCTGATAAGTGAAGAGTACAGGGAACAATGACCTCACTAGATCTGGATGTGAATCCCTTCATGATCAGGTGGGCAATGTAGAAGGTCTTTCTAACCACTTTAGCAACGTGAGTGTCAAAAGAAAGGCCACTGTCAACCTGGGTCCCCAGGTCCCTGATAACCTCTTCTGTGCTTAGTGGATTGCCGCCTATATGGTAGCTTGGGGTTACCTTGTTTTTCCCGAAGGGTATGACTATACATTTTTTGGCATTTAACTTCAGGCCATGGCTCTGGCACCAGCTATCAGTTTCCGTGAGTCCCTTCTGAAGGATATCCGTGTCCGATGCACTTTCCACTATGGCGCCCAGTTTGCAGTCGTCTGCAAACTTTGTCAGCCAAAGTCCTCCCATGTTGGCCTGTACTTCTGAAAAATAGATGCCGAACAATAGAGGGCCAAGGACCGAGCCCTGTGGGACACCACTTGTGACCGGCTTGGAGTCTGACATAGCGCCAGCAACTCTAACCCTGTGGGTTCTGTCCTTAAGCCAGTTTGCAACCCATCTTGTGACATATGGGTTTACATTTAAGCTGGTAAGTTTTTCTACAATACCCGAGTGGGGTATTGTGTCGAACGCCTTTGCAAGGTCAAGGTAGGCTGTATGGACTGCCTTTCCCTCATCAATGGCCTTGGTGACTGTTTTGAAGAAGTCGACCAGGTTCAAAAGGCATGATCTGCCCTTGACGAAGCCAAACTGGGTCGGGTCCAATGTCTGCAAGTCCCCTGTATCTTTGTTTATGGGCTCCATTATGATCGTCTCCATAGCTTTGCAGACTAGACTTGTTAAGCTTATGGGGCGGTAATTACCAGGGTCCGTAGAGGCACCACCTTTGTGGAGTGGGACCACAGTTGCCGTACGCCACTCCTTGGGCACGTATCCTGTGGTAAGGCTGAGATTAAACAGCTGCCTTATGTGCGGGTTTAATTCCTCATTTAGCTCGTGTAGCACACAGCCGGGACACCATCCGCTCCCATTGATGCTGTGTTTTTAGCTTTAGAGAGAGCAGCTTTCACCTGCGCATTTGAGATGTCTGGGAGGCTACACTCCGCTGGGATAGTTATCTCTCCTTTAGGGGGGGGAGGGGGGGTGAAGTTTGCACTGAACCTGTCTGCCAGTATGTTGGCAATGTCTGTGGGTTCAGTGATTTTTGTATCATTTTGGACTAATTCTGAGCATATCTGGGAGTTTTCACCAAGGTTCCTAACATAGCTAAAAAAGGCCTTATGATTGTCATTTGAATCCATGGCAATTTTTCCTCTCAAAATTGGCCTTAGTTGATTTTATGAGTGCTCGTATTTTTTTACTAATAATGATCAGGGGTGACTTCCCTTTTATGGATTTTGTTCTATCATGTAATAGCTTTCTCCTCTTATTGTAAAGTTTGTTAATGGCAGGGGTCCACCAGACTGGACGTTTGCCCTTTGTGGAAAGAGTCTTGGTTTTATTTGGGATTGCCTGATCCATGCAGTCCTGGAGGTGTTCATAGAAGGCATTTATAAGGGCTTCCGCAGCTTGGGTTGTGGTTTCCACTGGCTCAGGGGCCTTGAAGGATACCACACCAGTCTTGAGTAGTGTGAAGTTTGCTTTTGAGAAGTTCTTCACTGTGGTCTTTTTTTGTTTGGGGTGGGGCGGATGTGGATTTCCAGTGAGATTAGTTTATGATCAGATCTCACCAATGAGGGATATACTTCCGGTGTGGAGCATTTTGTCCCCATGTTTGTGATAATGAGATCTAGTATTATTTTCTCCTCTCGTGGGAACAGTGACTAGCTGTTCCATGGCATTTGAATTTATGAACTCCAGGAACCGTTGGGCTAGAAAGTTAGGGCTTGAGTAATGTTCCCAGTCTATATTCGGGTAGTTGAAGTCACCCAATATGATGGTGTTTGGAGATACATTTATACCCTCCAGTGTCTTCAGGAAGGCTGTGTGGGGTTCCTGAGTTTGAGAGGGTGGCCTGTAGCATGCTACAATTTGTAGAGCAGTTTTGCCTATGGTTAGTTGCACCTGGATGGTTTCCGAAGCTTTGTGCGTTGCCACCAATCTGGAGGTGTGGGTATCCTTTATGAATATGGATACACCCCCTCCTTTTGTGGTGTGGTCCGGGTTTTGGTGCTGGAACGCATGATATGAGGTAAAACCTAATAGTGCCGGGGTGCTCTCAGGAAGCACAGACATCGATGTTCTCCATACTGAGAAGGGCCTCGAGTGCGTGCATTTTGAGATTTAGACTTCTGGCATTGAGCAGCATTACCCTCAGTTTCTTCCCATTTTTGTTTTCTAGGGTGGTAGGTTTAGAATTTGAGCCTTGCCTAAAAAAGGCACTATGGGGGTGGCAAGAGCCTTAGCCAATATCCGGAATCCCAGGGGTGACAGGTGCAAGCCGTCCCCTGTGAAGCAGCGTGGCTTGTCAAGCATGTCATCCCAGGTAGACAGACACTGGATCCCCTTTGAATGACACCAGACATTAAGCCAATTGTTAAAGCTGATCATCTTGTCTCTATATTGTGGCATCATTCTTGGTGAAGGAAGGATACTGCTCAGGGTCAGGGTCATACCTGCCTGGGCTACATAATCAGAGAGCTCCTCTATGTCTCTTTTCATGTAGTCCAGGGAGGTACGTCTCAGGTCGTTCACCCCAGCATGGACAATGACTGTGTCATATTTGTATCTGCCGTGGAGTGACCCGAGTGCTTGTGTTATGTGGCGGATTCTAGCGCCCGATAGGCAGCTTACTGTGACCCTCTCCTTGTTCAGCCTGGTGAGTGGGACGTCAGTGTGTCTAACTATGGAGTCACCTATGACAAGTATGTTTGGTGTTGTATTTGGCCTTAAGGGCTGTGACTGCTTTGCACACTGATTTTGTGGTTTATGTGTTGCTTGTGGGGTGTCTTGAGGTAGAAGTTGTTTGGGTGTGGGTACTCCTGGGGGGGTTTCGCAAGTGAGGGACTTTGTATAATATAGAAGTGACAAGTGCTGAGCTTTCTTTTTTTTGAGAAAAAAAAATAAAAACTTTTAGGAACAAGTGCTGCGCTTTTTAGTCAAGGGATATACTGTTTAGGTTACTAGTAGAGCAGTTCTAAGGGAAAAAATGAAGAACAGACTTTATGGAGCCAGAAAAAGTTTAACCTTGTTAAACCGGCGCTGCCTGATGCTGCTCTAGTGGCAACTCCGCGCTAAAGCGTGCTTTATAGCAGGGGGCTGGAAAAGGCAGGAAATGACCCAAAATGGCCACTGAATTACAAGTTACTGTCTTAAACCACTCCTCTGAGGACAAGCAGGCAGCTCAGTACTCCCCACTCCCACTGGTGCGTAAAGAAACTTCCCCCTGACCAAACAAAGAAAATGGAGAAGTACAGGAACCAAGACAAAGCCCAGGGATCAGCAAAATCTGATCACTGGAGGAACAAACTAGCCAGGAAAGTTAGGAGAACAAGAATATTTTTTTTGTTATTTTTTCAAGTTTTTTTTTCACAGACAGAACAGAAAACACAATAAATGCTTTGCTTTTCGATTAAATGCTATCAAAAGCTAGTACACTTGAGTGTATTAGCCTGTAGTTTAACTTTTAAGCAAACTTAAACTAAGAAGTGCAACCAACAATTAAAGCTTATAAAAACAGGAAAAACAGGTAATACCACTATAAAATAGACAGAAACAGTCGTCGAATAACACAAATGGTCGAAAAATGCAAGAAAAAAATACTTAAAATCTGGAAAGTTGCTTTTTCCTTTCTCTGCTGCTCTAGGAACTCTGCTGGATACCACGAGGAGCTGTGCTGAGTTCTCTACAGCCAGAAAAGCTTGCCAAAGCGTGCTTTATAGCAGGGGGCTGGAAAAGGCAGGAAATGACCCAAAATGGCCACTGAACTACAAGTTACTGTCTTAAACCACTCCTCTGAGGACAAACAGGCAGCTCAGTACTCCCCACTCCCACTGGTGAGTAAAGAAACTTCCCCCTGACCAAACAAAGAAAATGGAGAAGTACAGGAACCAAGACAAAGCCCAGGGATCAGCAAAATCTGATCACTGGAACAAACTAGCCAGGAAAGTTAGGAGAACAAGAATATTTTTTTTGTTTTTTTTTCCTGATATATAATTGCTTGCAGTTAAGCAGCGCTTTACCCAGCGCAATAGAGTTGCCCATAGTTTAATAGCGCATTACCCAGGGCAATAGAGGTGCCCATAGTTTAATAGCACTTTAACCAGCACAATGTGTTTGCGCGGACGTGTGCGCCGCGCCAACCAGGGCACCATGGAGCAATGTAAAGCAAAATTGCTTAAATGCAGCCACACCCACTAGTCTGTCTGGACAGTATGAAAATAAAATGAATGACAAGGTTCGAACCCAGGTCTCTGTGCATCATAATCAAAGTTCAGAACCACTAAGCCATGACAGCTTAGGAGAAACAGCCACTGTTAACATACATATACTTAGTAATGGTAGATTAACCATTAGTAAGCAGGTCTGCAGTCAGCCGAGAATTTTCAAAAATGGCCAATCACAAAAAAGTGCGGGAAATGTGGCATATTTAAGCCCCACAGGCGTGAATACTCGCCATAACTGACTGTAGCTCACATCTGCAGTTAGAATGGCTGGTGCTGGAGAGGGTATACACGTTTCCGAGCGCAACATTGGGGCATCGAGGAGTCGAAATACATGGTTTGGCTCCTTGTCCACCGTCATGAGTCAAGACTCCTGCAGGGCCAGTTCCAAGGGACAGAGTACAAGGCAAAGGCTTGGAACCGGTTAGCTCATGACCTCACCAGTGTCACAGGCGTTCCTCGGACTGGGGAGCAGGTCCGTCACCACCATGCAGACCTGAAGAGATGGAAGCAGGACCGCCTGAACCAATGGATACAGGAGGCCTGTGGGATGCAGAATGCCCCACAACTGAGTAGGTAGCCATGGAATGCAGTATGTAGGAATTGATAATTGATTCTGTATAACGGATAGGTATGTCTCAATATCCCTTAATTTACTTTACAGCTGCAGGTGACCGTGCTGCGAATCAGCAAGCCTATGCAGATAGGCTGCTAAGGCTGCGCCACCAGGCAGGTTAGTGATTATTCTGTATGTATTGTTATATAAAATAGGGGCGAGAGCATGAAATAAAGTGTTGTAGTCCAATAATACAGCCATAAATGGCCTGAATAAGTCCTCTGCATGTATTGTCAGATAAAAAAGTCAGAGAGCCAACAAAAGAGTGTAGTAACCCATTAAGAAAGGTAACATATGTCCAGAATAATATCTCTGCAGGTACTGTCATATAAAATAAGTGAGTGAGCCTGAAAAAGAGTGTTCTAACCTATTAATAAAGGTATAATATGTCTTGAATATGTCTTCCATATGCACCGTTATAACAAATAAAGGAGTGAGCCTGTGGAAAAGTGTGTAATGTCATTAATAGAGGTCTAAAACCCGGAGTGTGTCTGTGTCACTTAGTTTGAAATGTTGTTGTACCCTTGCATTATACAAGAAGTTGTTGTTGTTGTTGTGTCTTTCGGCTTTTCCCGGTTAGGGGTCACCACAGCGGAACTCCGGTCCACTAATGATTGGCAGTAGCTGGCAACCCAGAGTTGTGCAGTCCCATATAAAGTGGGTGATGGAAGTGATAGTAGCTGTGAAGCATATATACAGTCATCAACAGTCAGTTACTGTCTGGCATGCATAAGTAAATCTGGCACATGAGTAGCATGTTAATTTGTTCCCCAGAAATGTGAGTGTGTGTCAAGAAATGCAGGGTTCTGTACAAATAGAAGTGAAAATGTCATGTGAAAACATCCAGATATGTAGATAAAGAAACATAAATAAAATTAAGAAATATGTAGCAGTAACATCTGCATCTTAGACAGTTAGTATGTCAGATATAGGTCAGGCATATATTGAACTAGCCAAACCCATTACACAACCTAATGTATGGTGGCAAGTGTAATAATACATATAGGGGATATACACTTGCAGTCACTAGGAATGTAGTGTAGACTAAAAGTAATTATAAGATGTTAATCGAGGTTTTTTTCTACACCCTACTGTATGTGCATAAACCATGCAATTCCACACCTCAATGGGTATGTGTAATCTTCAATATTTGTTGGGACATATGTCCTATTGTTCTATAAATATTTGCATACACGTTGATGCATGTGCCCTGTTCAAACACCACAATCATGGTGGCCTGTTGCTACCAAACATCCCTGCATGCTGCTGGAATATCCACTGTTGTTCAATATATGCATGTGTTATGCTTGCTGTTCAACTGTTGGAATCTTGGTGTGTTGGGTTAATGGGAATATTACTGCATGCTGTTACAACTAATCTGGAATGCTGTTGTTTATGTTGTAATTAAACACACCTAATCACAGAACGTATGGGAAAGCCGGTCCCAGTGGACCAGCCTGTCCCTCCTCAGCTGGCGAGTGCACCTGGCACCAGCAGGTCCGGTGCCCAGCCCGGGCTCCCCTCCTCCATTGGTCCTGTGCCACCTTCGGGTGGAAGCACTGCAGGGGATGGGGCTCATCCTCCCCGTGCAAGCGTGGGCAGAGAAGGGCCACCTGTCACCCTTCGAAGGGTCCGGGCTGTGGTGCGTAGGGAGATCCAGCGTTCAGTCGCTGATCCCCTATGCCAGCTCGAGGCGAGAGTGGCGCGTCTCATGGGTGAGCCTGCCTGTCCTACGCAGCCCCCATCACAGCCACCCTAGGGGCTGTGAAGGTGCAGTGGTGACTGCCCACGGGTGGGGATCTCAGTTCCACTGTTACCATCTGTGGGCTCATGGGCTTGCGATTTCCAAACATCCGTCCCCGTCAATTGTGTTCACCCACCCCATCTGTCATACACCGCCCCTGTATGCGTCTTGTCTGTCTTGTCTGTTTGCCTCCCCAACCTACCTCCCCAAACATACCTACTTCCTCTACCTCACTTTCCATTCTCACCTGAAAAAAAAAAAAAAAGGGGGGGGGGCAATCTGTACCCACAAAAAAATTATGCCCCATACATAGCTGCCCATTTCTCACACATATCCACTGGACATGTAAAGTGATAATTATAATTGGCAATACAACATACTTTGTTGTCCTCACCCCTCTCCCAGGGGTGGAAGGTTTCAAATTTCGCTCCAAATTAATTGCATATGCACAGCTGTTGCTGGTAAAGAAATGGGCAGCTATGGACCTTCCCTACACCTGTCCTGCACATCCCGAACTTGTTTACCTACTGTCTGTTCCTCCTTGTGCCCCCTTTTTCCACCACTTTCCTATCTCCCCATTTTCTTTTCTTTAAAAGAAATTAGCACGGGGATTAGCGGGAGTAAGCACTTTTAAGCGGTAGTAAGCGTGTTTAAGCGAGTGTGCGTTTGTGTGCGCTTAGCTAAGTATTGCTAAGTGTCATGCAAACCCGCTTACAACTGCTTAAAAGTGCCTTAGTCACTCTATGGAAGGGCCCTTGTTCTGCTCATCAGCAAAAGAAAAGACCTCTGCCAGTCTCAAATCCCAGACCATTGACACAATAGACTGCATGAATTACCACTAAGCCACAGCAGATATACAAATAACTTGGTGCTGACATAAATATATTACGCATTACAATGAGAGAATGTAAATGGAAATTAGGAATGGTATAACACAAATCCTGTTCTGTGGGTCTTTACCAGCAGTTGTTGTGGAATTGCATGACATGACTGTGAAAAGAGAACCAGCCATCCAAGCAGGGAATAATGTTACAGTAGCACCTTACAAACACCACACAGTATCAGTCCAGGATAAATACTGGCAAAGTTGATTAGGGTAGAGGCCAGGCACCCCAACTGTGACTGCTTTACAGGGATGTCCCTGATTTGTAAACAAATGTTAGCTGTGCCCACTGAATCACTCTGGAAAGTACTAACCTTAGGCAGACAAGTGTGGAATTACACGTAATGAATAATCTCAATAGGTGAGAGTAGACACTGCTTGCACATCAGAAAAGGTGTAAGTATACATATGCTCTAATTCCCAAGAAAGTCTCAACTGCAATATGTCTGTAATATATTGCAGGTGTATCTAACGTATATGTACCTTTCACTGAGGCCGTTCAAATACATACCTGAGAGTATCTGAGGCCTGGCAGAGGCAGAAACACACAGGCATATCAGCATTACAGCTGTTACACACTCTGCAAATAGCTTTGGAAGGAGTTCCACAAGCATGCCCTTATGTAGGAGTACAACACAGAAATATCACAGGATGTAGCCATGTACTGCTAGCAACCAACTGTGACAATGCCAATGTGCCAGTGCTGAAAAGACTGGTGTGGTGCACAGACAAAGTATAATAGGCTAACCTCTAGCTACCATCTGGATATGTCCGCAGGTGGGAGCTACGCAGACAGACTACTTGCCTTGATAGACTAACTGGTACACAGGAATCCTGTATGTTCAGCAAGATAAACCTCACATATAATAAAAAATGTTCTTTGCAGTTCTGCACCCCTACCCAAAGGTACAACACACCTGTGTACTGTGTATTCAGGCAAAAACCAGGGTGAAGGTATGCATACTCAGTACTGAAATATGTCCAGTTGTGTTGAGCAGCCTGTGCTAATGTCAACACAAACAAACCACAAACTGTTCAGAGGTGAGTAACGTAATAATTACAGTATAGCAGTTCACAAACACTGCATGTGCCACAGGAATATAGTGCACTAACCTCATTTGCATGACAGTTAAATGTCTAATTCAGAAAGAAAGTACATACTCCCATGTATCCTGTGTTAGCATTTGGAGGGGTGAGTACATGTCTACACTGAGAAGTGTGTACTGGAAGCAGCAACATTCAGGTTTGAGTACAACATGCATATCACTGGCTACAACCCTAGCTTCAGATAAGAGACATATACCAACCTTCTGACTGACACAACGGAGTCCAGAGCAAATAAGCATGGGCCCCACCTTGGAAATCTGAAAGGGATATGCCTACCTAACCTGGCATTTTATAGCAGTGGGCTGCAGTCACAGTGAGTAATGCAATCAGCACACAGCAGGCTGCATGCAATTACTGAATGGTGGGCAGCAATTGGTGCAGAGGCTGTCACATGCACAACTGCAGATATCTAGAAAAGCAGGCTGTACCTGCTGTCCACACACATGCAATAATATCACTGCAGGTACAGGGAGATAGAGAGCGAGAGAGAGACACAGACAGACACACAGACAACAGAGGGAGAAACCGAGACAGAAGCAGAAACAGAGGGAGAAAACCCAAAACAAGCAACCAACCAAAAAAAAAAAAAAAAAAACCTACAAAACTGTAACAGACAGAGCAGGGAAATACAAAGGTAAGGTATGTAACTCATATGTATGTGTTGGCATGTAGCAGATGTTCCAGAAGAGTACTCTACACACTGCAAATCATCCATGTGTGGCAGCAGTACGTATCTATCTGTATCTGCATATGTGCATAGGGCAAGGGACATACTGCAACTGTTAGTGAAGGATGGACAAATATCTGTCGTTGAAGGTTGTTATGTGCATATATCTATGTAGGTCGTAGTGTGTGGCATAGAAAACAGCATGCAGTGCTGATATATGTCATGTGCTGGTTAAACGCTGTGGGACTGATTTGTCAGATCTGCTGTGTTACAACCAGTGAGGCCTGCTAAAGCTACATGGGCCAAGGACACGCACATGCATTCTGCACAACACTGTGCAATATAATCACAGTACATCCCACAACTGTCACATAACTGATACCCCCACCATGAAAGGTGGACTGTACATGTTCCTATATGTACATCTATGTGTACAGCAATGGATGTGTACATGTATGTGTATAGATATGTATGTGTATATATATGTATGTGTGTATATATATATATATATATATATATATATATATATATATATATATACACACACATATATATACATATATATAGACAGAGAGAGACATGGGGCCATATGTACTGCAACAGGTGTGTGGTGACCAAGGCATGGACTGTAGACAAGTGTTGATACTGCAGTGCCATTCCTCCTTTCCAAAACACTGTACCCATTAACTAACACATAAGTAGAGATCTACCCAACACCGAAGGTGTGAAAAGGGAACATGGGACACAGGTGGACAGTAGCCACCTCTTTGATAAAGACAGTGCCACACTAGACCTGTAATCTGTCTGTATGGTATGTGTCATGACAACAGGTGTGTCATCTAGGGAAATATAGGTCAGTGTTCCCCTCTACTCATCACAATGCCCTGTGTGGTATGTACCTCACATGACAACTATAGCAGGTGGAAAGGCCACAGACATACCTCACAAAGGGTAATACTGGCCGCAAACAGATGCCCTATGCAGACTGACTCACAAAACCACATCTAGACTGTACTGCATACCGGCCACACAGAGGTGACCTCTGCCGGACAAAAAGAGGTATGTCACACCCATAGCTGGGTGACAACCACCATGGCAACATATCACAATCCCTCCGGGATACACGCTCTAGGGCCCTAAACCTCGTCAGCTCACTAAACAGCAAATGCTGGAGGGATAGGTTCCTATCTCAGAGATATGCTATACACTGGAATAGACCACCTAGCAATAGCAAACAAGGCTCCTCATTAGCAGTTGTCATAAATACCACTGATGATTGTTTGGGAGATTGGTAATACACCCCAGGAACCCCCTCTGTGGTTCTGGTTGGCACGGGCAAGTGAAATCAAAGTACATGCGTGTCAAAGGCCAGGGAAGCATATGGCTAGGCTGCCGTAGGCCCTAGGGCCAATAGCATATAACCTACCTATGACACTATGCACTCACACATGTACTCAATGCAATACCTGTTATGTGAGGTTGAATAAGTGTAACGCTGAATGTGTGCAAGGTCTGTAAAGGTGTGATAGGTTAGTGTGAAGTTGTATCTGACATGGTAGTGTCTATCCTAGCTGTGACGCCAGGAAAAGATGTGTATTGTACTGTCAGGCAGACATAGTAGTATGGCATACGATGTGACGTAGTTCCTTGTTGACGACCGTGGTGTCTCATTGTAGGCTAAAGCAATACATGTATGCTTAATGAGTGGTACTGCTGGTGAATCCAACTCCCATAGGAACTGTAGTACTACCTGAAGCTGTAGGCCTAAACAGCACAGTATGGTGTGTGTTCACATTGCTTGGAAACACTGTCTTGTGTGTTTCCTGTAGTATGCACAGAGGACAAAACTCAGGCATAAGGGATTGTAAATATTGGCGCACAGTACTGTATGGTACACAGGTAATGTTCATCTGTGTTGGCATACAGTGGTGTGTTGTAGGATGTGTGTGTAATTATGCCTGTACCATGGCTGCAATCATGTGTGTGTTACAGGGTATATGTGTGTATCCAACAACATATATACTCTGTTACAGCAGTATGCCACCTATAGTAACAACTGTACACATATGTTAGGCAGGGCTATGGCATCAATGACTAGGGTGGTTGACTGGTACTACTGTAACTGTACTTTACATTCATTGCAATGGATGACATCTCTGTTCGTGCATTGTCGTGATATATACCCCTGTGTCGAGGTTGTGCATTGTGTTAAAAACAGTGTGCCGGGTACTGTTGTATAGTGGTGTGATATATAGAGTGTGCCAGGTACTGATAGTCAGTTGTGGCCTGAGAACCAATAAGTGGTAGTGAACGTGTGTAACCTCTGACAGACAAATTAATGACATATATGTCAGTAAAGTGATATCTTTGGTTAAATGTTTAAAGTGTGCCACAGGACTCGCTCACACATATTGTTTATATCTTTTTCAGCCAGATGGCCCACCAATGCAACCCATCGTACACAGCAGTGGAGGAAGATGAAATTGTCCAAAGCCTGGTGCAGCAGTACACAATGCTGTTTTCCTGAAGCAGCCAGCACCAGCAGGAGCAGACTGCACTGTGGTAGGATGTTGTTCGTCAGGTAAATGACATAGGCATGCATAACCGGACATATGAGCAGGTACTCCATCACTGCAGTGATTTAATTAGACATGTCTGGCGGCATGCATCTGATATCAAAAGACAACAGCTTGCCACAGGTGGTGGGGTGGCCATTCATCCCCCCCTCACCAGAAAGGAGGAGCTGCTCCTAAGCATGGTGGCTCCTGGACAACAGCAGCAACAACCTGTGACATGTGTTGTCATGGAGGCTGGAGCCACCCCAATATGTTCACATGGAGCGAGCAGGTAACATGCCCTATCTGTAGACTACAGTTAACTGTATTGTTAGATTATATCTACGTGAGATGTGTACTGTGTGTTTAGCAGTTGTGCTGCGTAGTGTTATGCAATACTGATATTTGGAATACTATCTCTACACCTGTGACTGTTGACTGTTGTTTCACTGTAGTTTAGCATACCCACTGTAGCAATGCCACAGTTGTGGCCACTGACGAACTCTCTCATATTCTCGTAGGTCCCTCTGGTGTGACAGCAAGGCAGACGATCCATGTTGGTGAATGTGGTATAATTGCAATGTTGGTAATGAAATGTGCATGTCATAGGTGAGGTGTAGGCCATGTACACGTAACACACCTACGCATAATGCATGCCGTGCATGTTTGCTGTAAGACGTTGCACAGCTCAGTAATGTCAGTAGCTGCCTCAATGACATGCAATACACAGAGCATCAGACACAGTTGTGGCAACACCGTACTGCACATTGGATAGGCATAGTTGCTACAGCTGTACAAAACATAACATGTTTATCATATGCAGTACACAAAAACATGCTACATTTGGCGTTACCACACACCCGCTGTAAGGTCACACTTCAGTATCCCACATGTCATCCACACACACATGATGTACCTCAGGGGTAGAGGCCTATCATGGGGCTGTGCAACACTCTTCAACACATAACACAGTCGTGTTAGGCAATACTCCCTATTGGGCACCTCATACACCCATGTACAAAGTGGCTGTGTAATTGTGAATGTAGCCATGGCACTGCAGTTCAGGTACAGCATGCTAAGCGGTGGTCTGTCACACATTAGTAGCCATGAGTGACCACAAGATGCATGATGATGATGATGGCACATGGTACTACACCCCATCCAGTTATAGTGACCACAGTACTACACATAGCAGTCATTGCTTTGCACTTCAATGTTGTGTGTGTGCAAACATATGCACCTATACACAATATGCATAGCATGCTGTGTGTGTGCTTACATATGCCAGTATATACAATATGCACAGCAGTTGCCATCTGTACAAAGTGTCACATATATGTCCTGGAAAGCTACTGGGTGCATAGGTCACATGACACACATTGGGTATGTGTGGTGTTTAATGTTGCAGTCGTGTAGCATGCCATGTCATGGCTGGCACCGACATATCTGCAATATGTCCCACACTCACCATAACCACTGTACAAGTGCCATGTTGAGCATTGGGATTCCTTCACGTCTACATGCATCACTCATCCGGTGTGTGTACATAGCATGCATGTGCTACACCTGTGCCCACTATTATCTGCTATGGACAGACACTGTAATCACACATGGCAATCTATGTGTCACACAGATAACACATGCAGCCATGGTATATATACCTGTGAGTGATGGTGCACAGGACATTGCAGAGCTGATAATACATGCACAGAAATGTTGTGTCCATGTACACATTGTGTTCCAAGGTGTAGCCAATCACTGAACAACTACACACATGCATCAAAGCCATGTATAATGTCATTAAATAGGGCCGTCTACACTTGCACTGCATGGTCTTGAGTAACACATATTCTGCATGCTGACACGTGTGAGGTGACTGTTTGCCTTGTGATACTGGCACCCACCTTCACCCATTATTGAGTATGTGTTGGATTGCTGGTGTGTGTGTGTGTGTGTGTGTGTGTGTGTGTGTGTGTGTGTGTGTGTGTGTGTGTGTGTGTGTGTGTATTTGTGTGCATGTGTTCATGTGTGCATGTGTTCATGTGTGCATGTGTGCTAACATCATGTACAGATTGTAAAGTGTGTTTCCTGTCTTCCTCTCACAGGTGTTGAGTTTGGGGTGGCTGAAAGCAGCAGGGAACCTGAAGTCACTGCCACTAATAGTGAAGATGATGAGACATGTATTTTGGCACAGGAAGGTTTGACAGGGTCTGTCATTGGTCCACCAATCGACAGTACACAGCATTCAACCCCATCTATGCGCATACTCATACTGCCGATATATCCCTCATCACCAATGGCCTTAGCCGAGGGACAGCATACAGTTGGCATTGACCAGGAGAGTGTAGTACCCATAGCACTTGCATCCCCTCACAGCAGCCATAGCCGGATTCCTGGAACGGTACCACACAGGCAGATGTCCAGGGGTTCTCGGGGGGAGCACCACTGGTCATATTGCCCCTGGCAGACATGCCCCCAGAGGTATTACAACCTCCAGTATGTTCCGGGCTGTAATGCAGGCACAGGCATGTATGGAATGGTACATCAGACAGGGACTAAGGGCGCACAGGGCCCATTACACCACTATCAATGACAGCATCCGTGACCTTGCCTATGCCATCCGGAATTACACCGAGGTCATTGATAGATGTTGGGGAGAGACAACAGATACCCTCCACAATGTGTCGTCCATGAGCCAGAACCATGCGGGATGGGTGAGACGTCGACGCGGACGCATGCCAGCAACAGCTGGCAGTCGACGCAGATGGCACACAGATCACAGCCGCTCCTGTAGTGGCAGTATCAGCCCCAGTAATGCTGGGGCTGGCCTGTCTATTGACCGTCCTAGTAGACCACGTGCACGTGGCTCTGGCCAGTCCCAATAGGGACATGGGTCCAGTTATCATACCTCTGCCTCTGATGACAGTACCCAGTCAGGGTTGGTACCCGATACTACCCGTAGCACCCCTGCCAGGCACAGGTACAGTGTCCATGCCCAGAGAAAGTGATCTGTACAGCCTAGCAGGTACAGTCTGTGGCTATCTCACAACCTCCCATATATGGCAGCCACATTGTGGAGCTGTGTGCATGCAAACACACACACATTAACCATACAACTAGGGCTCACACATACACACGCACATTACATCAACATTAGCCCATGCTATACTGTTGTCCCACACACACACACACACACACACACACACACAGACATGTCGATTGGATGGGTCAATGTCGGGCTCTGGCAAACCAACAACACACATTGTGCATATGATGACACCTGTGTCACCTCCTGCCATCTGTAACATTGATGCAGGAACAGGCTAACATGGGTCTGATGCACAGGGTGACATTATAGCAGTGTAGCAATATTAGCAAGTTGTCAACAGGAAAGTGTAATGATATCCTTGTAGGTATATCTGAGCAGGCATTATGCATCACAGCTCTGATTATCAATGTAGCATTGTTTACACCAGTTTTAGGTCTAAGTATGTATTGTCCACCCATGTGCCAATTGGTTGAAGTGTACAGTGTTGCCAGCATGTGTTAGTCAGTGAACAGTACGTGTGTCGTGTGTGCATTACAGATTAGCAGGTGTACATCTGTGAACATGGTGGGTGTGCACTATCTGCATGTACGTGCATAGTGGACACATGGGACGTGTGACATACCCTGTTGTACACATTGTTAACATCTCATAGCATCTTTCGATGGCCAGTATGCATTCTATGTACTAACATGGGTACACATGTGTGTATGACATGGGTTGACAGTATGCTGTGGGTGATGCTGTTGATACCTGTCAGTGATTTGCAGTCTGGTATTATACACAACCTCAACAGCATGACTATAACCAATCATTAGATGATGTCCTGACAAATGACACACAGTTGTAGGGAACTCAGTAACAGTTGGATCCTTCCGGTACTATACTATAACAGTGACCAGTGGTATTGACTGCCATCCGTTCCTGGGACCACACCTGTTTGGCATATAGCCATCTTAGGTACATGCAAACACACTAGGGATATGTCCATCCACATCTGGAAATGCATGCATTGGCCTACAATGCATTCCCTGGATGGGACGCATATCCTAATCAAAGGTATCATACAGACAGATACCTGTTGTCCAATACATGCTGTATAGCAGTAAGCCGACTATGGCATAGTCATCCACATTTACTATACATACTATCCTGACAGTACCACATAGGTGGTAGCCCTCAACATGTATGTTGGGTAACAATGTGTACATACAGCCACATGTTATGTCATCTGTCCCTTGGTATCCACATATCCATAGGTATTGTGTAGTCCCTCGGTGTGTCACATAAGGGGCCTGAATGCATATCCACAGGGCTGTTGTACACCTATAATGACTGTCCATTATTGCCAGTCGTTGTTGTGCATGAACATGTCTGACATATACCCCAGGCATGTACCCTTACTCACAGTACTCTACAGTAACCATCATGGGTGTGTGTGGCACAGATGACCTTGGACACAGATCACTACAGTGGCTGGGCGTGTCACATACATACATATGTGGCCTACGATCTGAGAAGCAGTGGCACAATCTGTCAAAGGAAACAAATATATTCATGTAGTATGCAGGCTTCACACCTATGTACTGACTGAGGTCACATGTACACATATTTATTTGCCACGCAGATACCTGATGTGTGCAATGCACATAATGTTTTAATCATGATATGTCATGCCATAGTAAAAGCAAAACCCACACTGCATTGACCAACTGTGTCTCACACACACACACACACACACACACACACACACACACACACACACACACACACACACACACACACACACACACACACCCACACACACCCACACACACACACACACACACACACACACACACACACACACACACACACTCAGCAATTGCAGGATTCAAACCCCTACCTAACTATGTTATGATACGAGACATATGCATTAACATGGCACGCTATATGCTTTGCTGGGTGGTTTCTCTTCTCCTGCTATATTTGTAGGATGCTGACATCATCAGACTTTCCAAAGAGGAATGTACCTCTTTTAATTTGTTTTCCCAGTCTCCAAAAAGGGCACTCCTCTCAAAGGAAATCACACACATACACACACACAAACATACACTGTTAGCGTTTGCAGGATTCAAACCCCTACCTAACTATGTTATGATACTAGAGACATACGCATCAACACGGTGCGCTATATGCTTTACTGGGTGGTTTCTATTCTCCTGCTATATTTGTAGGATGCTGACATCATCAGCCTTTCCAAAGAGGAATGTACCTCTTTTAATGTGTTTTCCCAGTCTCCAAAAAGGGCACTCCTCTCACAGGAAATCACACACATACACACACCCCCCACATATACACACAAACACACACTGTCAGCATTTGCAGGATTCAAACCCCTACCTAACTATGTTATGATACTAGAGACATACACATTAACACGACACGCTATATGCTTTACTGGGTGGTTTCTATTCTCCTGCTATATTTGTAGGATGCTGACATCATCAGACTGGACATGGTAATAAGTGTACACTTTGTTTTATGCAATCCCAGGAATGAGCCATGTGGGTCGGCAGGTGTCAACAGCTTGAACAGGACCCCATAATTCTTACCTTGTGTGATCCATCTGTGGACACATTGACATTCCTTCATATGTCAACACATATTTATGCACAGATTGTTGGTTTTGTGGATACGACATGTGTCAGGGGTGCTGATAAAGGGCTATTCAAAGTCTATGTGGGACATGTGTAGCTCTGTTCAGTGATGTATGTCCTGGGTGTCTACCTTGCAAACAGTCTAGCATGTTTGGGAACCATGATCTGCACATGAACATACCACAGTTGGTAGGGTTGTGTGTTTGTTAGCTTCCAATAGCTCTGTGTATGATTTCAACTATGATGGACTCCATGGCCTTGCAGATAAGACTTCATAGGCTTACTGGACTATACTTCCCATGGTGTGTTGTGCACCTACACTTGTGGGGAGTGCCATATGTTGCTGTAACACATTCAACGGTTCCAGATCTTGTGAAGAGGGTGAGGCTCCACAGACTGTTCAGGTGCAGGGTCTGTTTGTTCTGTAGTTCATGCATGACACATACTGGAAAACAATGTAATCCAATTGCTGCCATGCTTTTGGCTTTGGGGGGAGCTGTTTAGCCATTCTACATGTAATATCTCCTGGTATGATGACTGGGACTATGGTCAGTGGGAGGTGGGTATGTCTATATGGGCCTGTCTGACAGGATGGCGGCATTGTCAGTCAGGTACAGTTGGCCCTGACTCAGGACATATACGAGTGTACATTGCTATTTATGACATAGCTGAAGGAGGTGTCATGATTCAGTCTGGAATCCTTCTCAGCTACTCTTTACAAAACACCAACAATCCTGAGCACTAATCCCTGTTATACTCTTTTACACACTTAACACCCTACTGATCCTTTGCGATCAGGCTACGGAGTATGTCATCATAATATCCTGGCATGTCCAGGGGTCGGTTTTGTGTGTACTCTCCAGTCCAGCTAGTGAATATTGTGGTTTTCACACAATGTCACATCTGCCTCATGTACACAGACAACCCTCTCCTCCTCCCAACAAACTCAGATATATGTGAGAGATGCAACAATATTGACATACGGGAGGCTGAGCTCTCTCGACCCATGACTGGCATAGTCTATCAGGTGGTGAAGGTAACCACACACCGCATATCAGTCTCACATAAACCTATAGCGACAGCAATCAAACCATATTATCACACATAAACATACTCGGAGGCTGAACATAAACTCTGCCTAAGCAGCAGAGACCTCCAAAGCAGACACACAAACAACTGCTACCCCACTACAATATCCACATAACACATAGTTCACAATGTCAGTGTGCCACACAGTCACTGCCCTTCGGGCAAAACAACACACCTAATACACTTGTAATAGGTGACACTTACTGTCAGACACACTGACGTCCCACTCACCAGGCCAAACAAGGGAATATTCACTTTGAGCTGTCTCTCGGGTGGCAGGATCCACAACATAACACATGCACTCAGGTCACTCCAAAGCAAGTGCAGGACTGGCTCCATCATTGTCCATGCTGGTGCATACACCCTCAGACGTCCCTCCCTGGACCACATGACATGATACATAGAGGAACTCTCTGATCATGTAGCCCAGGCCAGTATGACCCTGACCTTATCTAGCATCTTCCACTCACCAAGTATGATGTCACAGTATACCAACAAGCTGATCACGTTTAACAGTTGGCTAACATACTGGTGTCATTCACAGGGGATACAGTGTCTGTCAGCCTGGGGTGACATGCTCGACATGCCACGTAGCTTCCCTGTGGACAGCTTGCACCTGTCACCCTTGGACTTTCGAATACTGGCTAAGGCACTTGCTACCACCATACTGCCTTTTTTAAGTGGGGCTCAAAAGACAAACCCACCTCCACAGACATTACAGAATACATGACACTGAGGGTAATGCTGCTCAACACCAGATGTGTTACCCTCAAATTGCGACCACTCAGGAATCTCCTCAGTATGGACAACAGCGATATCTGTGCACTAACAGATACCTGGTTCAGGCTCCCAAATGCACACCAGCACTACCAGGTTATATTTCATACCATGCTTTCTGACCACAAAACTCGGAATGGCCAACACAAATAGGGGGAGTATCCATATACATCACAGATACACATACCTCCGGGTTGGTAGCACTGCACAAAGCATCACAGACCATACATATGCACCTAACATTGTGCATATCTGCCTTTTGGTTTGTTGCCTGCTACAGACCACCCTCCCAAACTCATGAACCACACTCAGCTTTCCTGGGAACACTGGACAATATGAAGGTCTCCCCAAACACCATTATACTGAGTGACTTCAAATACCCACACATTGACTGGGGATAGTACTCAGGCCCCAACACCCTCGCCCAACAGTTGCTACTATTTGTACACTCATATGCTATGGCACAACCGGTCACCACACCCACAAGAGGGGACAACATATTGGACATGATCATCACCAACATGGGGACTCTATGTTCCACACCCGAGATATAACTCTCATTGGTAAGGTCAGAACATACATTTATCTCACTGGACATCCATATCCCGTCCACACACCCATCCTGGGTAATCTTGGTGAACTTCTCAAAAGCAAACATCACACTTCTCCAAACCAAGGCGGTATCCTTCAGAGACCCTGGGACAGTGGTAAGTATGGCTCTGACTGCTGAATCCTTAACATACACATTCTATGGACACCTAGTGGACTGCATGAATTGTGCTATCCAAAATAACAACTGAACTCACTCCTCCAATGGCAGGGGAACTGTCTGGTAGACCCCGGCCATTAATAAGCTATACAACGAAAGGAGGACGCTACTACATGAGAGAGCACAATCCCAGACAGGGAAGGCATCTGTGATCTGTAGTAGTAGACAGCTACAATCACACATGTATTTATGTCAGGCCCACTTCTAACAGACAGTTGCACCAGACACGTAGGACACTCACAAGGCCTTCTTCAGTTAATTCAGGTACCTGGGTGGACACTCACTGATATGCTGTGAGTTTCTGCATACTGACTAAACATACCCTGAACCCACAGACATTGCCAACATCCTGGCAAACAGGTTCAGTACAGATGTCTCCCAACATCCCCCTAAGGAGCTACTGTCCATCCCAACAGAGTATAACCTCCCTGACATCACAAATAAACAGGTGAGTGCTGCCTTCCCCACAGCGGACAACACAGCATCAATGGGACCAGATGGTGTCCCGGCCTGCATCTTACACGGGCTTCATGACAGACATAACCCTCACATTACGTCACTGTTCAATATCAGAGTTACTGCAGGATATGTTCCCACAGAATGGCGTACAGTGATAGTGGTCCTGCTCCACATAGTTGCTGCCACAACGGACCATAGACAATATCGGCCTATAAGGCTAACTACCCTGTTCTGCAAAGCTATGGAGTGTATTGCAATGGGACTCATGCACATAGACATCGGGAACCTACAGACACTGGGTCCTACACATTTCAGCATTGTTGTGGGCAGATCTTGCCTCCTGGACCTGTTTGTATTCTTTAAACAGTTACCAGGTCCATTGGTGTAGGGACGGTTGTCCACACAGCCTGCCTGGACCTTGCACAACCCTTCGACACAATACCCCACTTGGCCATTATGCATAGGCTCACCGGCATCTGTATCGACACATATCTCACACGATGGATTGCTACCTGGATCAGAAATAGCACCCACATGCTCAGTATTGCAGGTGCCATGTCTGACTATACACCAGTTACACATGGCATCACACAAGGCTCAGTCCTGGGACCTCTCTTGTTCAGTATATATTTGTGTGACATACGGCTAACACAGGAGGAATATGGCTGACCATGTTTGCAGATGACTGCAAACTGGGTGCCATAATCAACTCTCCAGCTGGCACATGCATACTCAAACGGGGTCTCACAGAGATAGGATGACTGGTGTCTGAGCCATGGCCTACAGCTAAATGCCATTAGTTGCATAGTCATCCCCTTTGGGAATAACAACATGCCCACACATTACCACATAGGTAGTAATCCATTACATACGATAGTAGTTGTTAGGGGTTTGGGGACATGACTTGTTTGTACTCTCGCCTTTGACAATCACGTTGCCAAAGTGGTTAGACAGAACTTCTATATAGCCCTCCTTATCCCATATAGTTTCACATGTTGATCAAGTGAGGTCATTGTGCCCCTATACTCATCACGACCATGCTTGGTTACAATGCCACATTTGGGATGTACCTTACTCGACACCTGCAGCAACTGTAATGGCCACAAATGTTCCTCAACAAGCAGATGTAGGGACTCACATGGATGCCCTGCAAAGTTCAGATACAGTAACTCCAGCTCTACACAGTCGCTTACCACCTACACAGATGTGTTGTGTGCCTGTAGTTTAAGGAAATATCCGACCCAGATTTAATGGGCATGCTCCACCTCAGGATATCCGAATCCCTTGGAGCTACACACTCCAGGGACATATACCTCAGCACAGATGTTAATAGGACATGCTGGAGGGACAGATTCTTATCCCAGAGGCTCCACTCACTCCTGATTGTAATCCCGGTTTTGCATGGGCAGAGCCACCCACTGACCACCTACAGGAGACATCTTGACAAGTGGATGGGTGATCGTATGTTTACCCATGGGATATCTTCTGGGTCCCTGCTAGACAGAGGCACAATAAACTAAATGTAAATGGGCTATCTTGTGTGACCTACTATTCACAGGCACAGTGTTCTACTTTGACAGGGTTGCGAAAGCCAAACACACTCTGGCTAGGCTTGTACATGCCCTAGGGCGGACAGGCTAGTATCAACCTCTGAACCTATGCTAATGTTCAGGATGCACAATGTTTATTGCTGATACTGTTTGCAGGTTTTATTGTCTTTGCTTTCCCACTTTCTATGAACAACTTAGGTATCTGCAGAACATATTTGATTATAACAGGGTTCCACTATATTATATATGTGTCTGTTGTCCTATAACTGTGTGCACAGGGCAGATTGCTGGATAGTGAGAGGTTCCTGGGTTAACGCATGCAACTGCCTGATATGTGTGGCCCACTGCTGTACTCTGACATGGCCTAAGTGTGTGAGCATTCCCAGTTCAGACTGTCAATGTTCTGTTGCCTGACATTTGTCTCATTTATTCAAGTGTGTGAGCATGTCCAGTGTGAACTTTCAGTATGTTGCTGTCTGAGGACCACTACATCTGTTGATGTATGTGTACATGTCCAATATTAACATTTCTACTGTGTGTGTTGAAAGTCAGGTTCTATTCTTACTGCGGGACTCACCTTTGTGTCATAACTCGACAGGGATTATGCTGCGCCTGCAAGATTTCCATGGAATACTTAGCATAGACGTATCAACATTTCTTCATACAGGCTGACCGCTGCAATACTGTCATGGCTTAGTGGGTCAGTACTATGACTATAGTGCACTGTATCCTGGGTTCAAGGCCCATCGCTGCTTTATATTTTCATACTGAGCAGACCAGACTGCTTAAGGGCCAGTAGAGCAAATATGAGCATGTTGCCTTTTGTTCAGCTATGCCCTACTTAGGTTCATAGGTTCATACTAGGCTATCTGCCCTAAGGCATTTACAAGCCTAGCCAGAGTGTGCTTGGCTTTCACCACCCTCTGAACTGATTTTACTGTGCCCTTTTTAAGGTTAGTTTACTGTGCCTCTGTCTAGTAGTGACACCAAAGTAATCCCTGTGGTAAACCTACGATCTCCCATCCACTCGTCAAGATTCCTCTTGAAGAGAGTCAGTGAGGGGCTCTGCCTAACATGGACTGGGATTCTATTCCAGAGCGAAGGGAGCCTCTGGGTTAGGAATCTGTTCCTCCAGCATGTCCAATTTATTTCTGTGCTCAGGTTCAAGTCCCTGGAGCATGTAGCTCTACAGGATTTGGATTTTCTCAGGTGAAGCATGCTCATTAATTCCAGGTTGGACATGGCTTTATACGTCAGGCACAGATCGCCACTAAGTAGGCAGTATGCAACTGAGTAGAGCTGTAGTTTCTTTAACCGAGCAGCATATGGCATCTGTTTGAGTCCCATGATCCTCTTTGTGAGGTACTTTTGGGGGTCTTTCTAGTTGCTGCAGGTGTCGGGTAAGGTACATCCCAAATGGGGCACTGTATTCAATTATGGGCCTGATGAGGGATGAATAAAGGGGCACAATGACCTCCCTCGATGTAGATGTGAATCCTTTTATGATAAGGTGGGCTATATAGAAGGTCTTTCTAACCACTTTGGCAATGTGGTTGTCAAAGGGGAAATTACTGTCAACTTGGGTCCCCAGGCCCCTAACTACTTCTTCCATACTTAATGGATTCCCGCCTATGTGTTAATTTGTGGACACTTTGTTTTTGCCAAAGGGTATGACTATACACTTTTTAGCGTTTAGCTTTAGGCCATGGCTCTGGCACCTGTTATCCGTCTCTATAAGACCCTTTTGGAGGATGCTTGTGTGATCTGGAGAGTCAATTATGGCACCCAGTTTGCAGTCATCTGCAAACCTGGTCAGCCACAGTCCTCCTGTGTTAGCCTGTACCTCCGAAAAATATATGCCGAACACAAGAGGTCCCAGGACTGAGCCTTGTGGGACGCCACTTGTAACTGGTTTAGAGTCTGACATGGCTCCAGCAATTCTGACTATGTGGGTTCTGTCCTTGAGCCAGTTTGCAACCCATCTTATGACATGGGGTTTA
>NC_056745.1:989723834-989751334 GCF_019279795.1 Protopterus annectens | reverse complement strand
AATGCTCTCTTTAAGACCAAGAACACTGCATCAATGGGCCCAGACATTATGCCAGGATGCCTTCTAAATAGCATGAAACATGACCTATCAGGACCTCTGGAATTCCTATTTAACTGTAGCCTCCAAACAGGCTTCGTGCCTCATGAATGGAGAAGGGCAACAGTCATACCTCTGCACAAAGGTGGGCCATCTACAGACCCATAAGTCTCACTAGTCTTATATGTAAAGCCATGGAAAAAATTATCATGCAGATGTTCAGTAGAGATGTAGTAAACCTTGAGACACTGGACCCAACCCAGTTTGGATTTGCCAAGGGCAGATCATGCCTACTCAACTTGGTGGACTTCTTTGAGGAAAATCACCAAAGAAATGGATGAGGGCAAAATCGTTCACACTGCCTAATTTGACCTGGCAAAGGCATTTGACACAATACCCCACTTGGGCATTGTTAACAAACTCAAGAGGTTAGGTACAAACCCATATGTCACCCAGTGGACAGCCAAATGGCTCACAGACAGGACCCAGGAAGTTAGAATTGGGGAGTCCACCTCTACACAGAGACCAGTCACAAGTGTAGTCCCTCAGGGATCAGTCCTGTGATCGCTCCTTTTTGGCATTTACGTCTCCAAAGTCAATCCCAATGTCAGTGGTCTCTGGCTGACTAAATTTGCAGATGGTTGCAAATTAGGAGCTGTCACTGAATATCACACTGACACAAATGTTTTCCAGGAGGAGCGGACAAAGACAAACAACTGCTGTCAGAGCCATGGACTAACACTAAATGCCAAGAAATGGGTAATAGTATCCTTTGCAAAGTCATCCACCCCTGGTAACTATCATATTGACAACACACCCCTTAGAGTTGACCCAGGAGTCAGGAACTTAGGGCCACAGATAGTAATCATCACGTGTCTACAGTGGTAAGTAAATTGTTCTATGTTGCGCAACTATAAACAAAGGTATGGCATCAAAGTCCAAGGAAGTCATTGTTCCACTGTATTCGGCATTCATCAGACCTATCAGTGAGTACAATGACCCCTTTGGTATGTACCTAACCAGGCATATCCAACAACTGGAATGTCACAGAGGTTTCTCACTAAAAGAATACAGAGCGTAAGTAATATGTCCTATGCAGAACACCTCAAGGCCCTATCCCTGTATTCTGTCTCCTACAGGCTTTTGATGGGAGATCTATGCCTAGCATACAGGGCATTGTCAGACCCCACTCTGATGGACCTCCTGCATATCCACAAAACAAACATCACCAGAATTACCCATTCTAAAAACTTGAACCTTGCCTGTGATATAAATAGGACGTGCTGGAGAGATGGGTATGTATCCCAGAGACTACCCCGTCTATGGACCAGGCTTCCCATCCATGTGAAGCAGAGCTCCTCCCTAACTCAATTCAAGTGCAATTTGGACAACTGGATGGGAAAATGGGAATTCATCCTTGGTTTGGCACCTATTTCTCTAATATACATGGGTAACCTGCAAATGGTTTATCTCCCAGGCCCATGCTTACACTTATCAAGGGTAGCAGAACTTGTCAGAGATTTGGGATGGATGGCTAGGCTTAAAAGGCCCGAGTGGTCATTAGGCTAGTAAACACCTATGAACCTATAATGAAGATTGAACAATGACATTCCTTGATCTCGACACAATCGCTTTGTTTATAAGCTGTGCAACATAGAAGAACTTTCTTACAACAGACATATATTGGTCTAAACTCAGGTCACTGTATATATGACTTCCCAAATGCTGAAAGAATTACAGTTGTGTACACTTATAAATGTAGATGTTCGAGTGTATTCACTGTTGCAGTCATCACATTTGGGTTATCTGCCTGCAGGTAGCCCTCAGCCGGCCTGAATACCAGAGTCCTGGGATTTCTGCGTCGGATGCGGTCGCTTTTTCCATGACGTCAGGTCGTCAGGGGTATAAAACATGCAGCCGACACCATTACATCAGTTTTTCTTGCCCCAGATGTTAGGTGCCCCCAAAATAGGAAGCAATTACATGGTATGTAATACCCCCAGCAAAAAGCAAATACCAGTGATATAAGATATGCCAGACAAAAAAGATAGGATAGAAATCAAGAGAAGTCAGGGGGCTGGAGTGAGGGTAACCAGGACTGCAACAGTGAGTACACGCGAACATCTACATTTATTGTAAGTGTACACAACTGTACTATGTTCTTCATGTTTCACTGTTGCAGTCATCACATTTGGGTTGATTTCCAAAGCTAAGGAAGGGTGGAGGTAGTTATGAAGCATTAAGGCTGGCAATCAGGCCCTGTAAGACTGCTGTGGCAAATCCAGCTCTGGATTTAGAAAATACAGGCAATTGGTAGTGCTTGGTGAAAGTGTGTACAGAGCTCCAGGTTGCAGCTTCTAGGATGTCTCTGGTAGGGACTTCCCTGAGAAATGCTGTAGAGGTAGATGAAGCCCTAGTGGAATGAATTCTGATCCCCTGTGGGGTAGGTTTCCCATGGTGCTTGTAGCAGAAATGGATGCAGTGTGCTTTCCATTTAGAAATGGTTTGATCTGAAATGGCCTTGCCCTCTGACCCTGCAGCAAAGTTGACTAGCAGCTGGTCAGATTTTCTGAGAGGCTTAGTCATGTCCAGTTAGAACCTAAGCTGCCTGTGCATGTCCAGGGAATGCAGGATCCTTTCCCCTTTATTCTGAGGATTAGGAAAAAAGGTCAGCAAATGAATGGACTGGTTTAGAGCCACACTAGACACCACTTTGGGCATAAAAGATGGGTTAGTCCTGAGGGAAACCCTGTCTTGCATGGAAGATAACAAAGGGTTCCACTGCCAGAAGGGCCTGCAATTCACACACTCTTCTTGCTGAAGTGATGGCTAGAAGTAAAGCTGTTTTCCATGAGAGGAATTTTAACTCTGCTGTGGCCACAGGTTCAAAGGGAGAAGTTTGAGCTTTTCTAATACAAAGTTAAGGTCCCAGGGTGGAGTGGGAGCTCTTCTGGGGGGTCTTAAATTTTTGGCTCCTCTCAGGAACTGTTTTACCAGAGGATGAGAGAAGAGGGATGGCTCGGTATTATAATGAGCTGAGATGGCAGAGGCATGGATCTTAATTGAAGAGAAGGATAGGCCTTTGTGGAGCACTTCTGTTAAGTAATCTAGTATATGAGGTAAGCTGGGCACAGCTGTGCCCATTCCCTGAGACTGGCTCCAGGAATAGTATCTTTTCGATTTTTCCGAATAGGATTTTCTAGTACTAGGCCTCCTTGCCTCAAGAATGACATCCAGCACCTGCTTACTGAGGTTTGCTGGTGTTGAATTCAGGGGATTAGCCAGGCTGCAAGGTTCAGGGTCTGTAGCTGAGGGTGCAGAATCTGGCCCGCTTGCTGGGACAGCAGGGAAAGAGTCTGAGGCAGGTGCCATGGTTGTAGCACTGTCATACTGTGCAAAAGAGGGTACCTGTGCTGGCGTGGCCAGTCTGAAGCAATCAGGATTGTCCTTGATTTGTCCTGTTTGATTTTTAGTAGAACCTTCGAGAGGAGTGGCAGAGGGGGACAGGCGTAGACTGAGAGGCTTTCCCAGGTGAAGGACAGGGCATACACTTTCCAAGCTTGGGTGTGGGGAGTTCTGGTGCAAAATTTGCTCAACTGATAGTTCTGATGGGAAGCAAAAAGGTCCACCTCTGGTGTCTCCCACCTGTTCCTCAAAAGCTTGAATATTTTGGGTTCCAGTTTCCACTCGTGTGGACCCATGCGATTTCAGCTTAAGTCGTCTGCAGTGAATTTAGTTTGCCTGGCAGGAATTGAGCGTGTAATTGTACTTGGTTGCTCAAGGCTGTGTTCCACAGAGCCATGGCTAGTCTGCAGAGTGGGTAGGAATGGGTTCCCCCCTGCTTGTTTATGTACCACGTAACTGTGGTGCTGTCTGTCTTTAGCACTAGTTGCCCTGGAAGAATAAGGCCCTTGAAGGCTGTCAGAGCACTCTGCAAAGCTAACATTTCTTTTTGATTGACATGCAGGTGCATTTGCTTTGGGTACCATTTGCCCTGAATGCACTGCCCTGCCCTGCCATGTGAGCCCCCATGCATAGTCTGATGAGTCTGTTGTTAGGGTTTGGGCGGCAGGGGGTAGAATGAAAGGGAGTCCCTTATTGTGGTTGCAGGCCTCTGCCCACCAAAGGAACTCTGTCCTTAGACAAGGAATGATAGGAATCATTGTTTCCAGGTCCTGAGAATGTTGACACTAAAGACTTTTTATGTATCGTTGAAGTTTCCTCATATGCAGTCTTACATATGGAATTAATGGAATGCAAGAGGCCATGAACCCTAAGGCTTGCAGTATTTTTCTTGCAGATAGCCGGGTTTTGGTGGCCAGTAGATTGAAATAGTTTGTCAAATAAATTTGTTTCTCTGGAGTGAGGAATGCCATCTGGGAAGTTGTGTTCAAGCTTGCTCCCAGGAATACAATCTGTTGGCTGGGTACCAGTTGTGATTTCTTTTTGTTGATAGTGTACCCCAGTGAAGTGAGAAATCTCTTTACAAATGCCAGGTGCTGAAGTAGCAATTTCTGAATGTCTGCCTGAATCAGGCAATCGTCCAAGTATGGGTAAATTTGAATTCCTCTCTGCCTGCAATATGCAATGGCTGGAGCTAGGCACTTTGTGAATATCCTGGGTGCAGTAGATAAGCCAAAGGGAAGTGCAGAGAACTGATAGTGCATAGAGCCTGCTCTGAAGCGTAGGTATTTCCTGCAAGATTCCCTTATGGGGATGTGCAGATAAGCTTCATTTAAATCTAGGGTTGCTAGCCAAGAATCCTTGGCTAGCATAGGAAGCAGCTGTTGGAGAGTTAACATTTTGAATTTTGGAACCACCAAAAAGGTATTGAGAATAGACAGATCCAGGATAGGATGCCAAGAGTTTCCTTTTCTGGAGACCAGAAACAGTCTGGAGTAAAAACCTTGTCCCCTTTGTTCTGCTGGGACAGGTTGAATAGCCGTGATACTGAGAAGAGAAAGTACTTGCTTTTGGGCCTCTGCCCACTGGTTTGGTGGGAGGTCTGGCCTTCTGCTTATGGATGGGAGACAGTGGAACTGGAATCTGTATCCCTGGGAAACAATGTTTAAGACCCATTTGTCTTGGGTAATGTATTGCCAATTTCTGGCATGCAGTGCAACTTTTCCTCCTAAAGGTGCAAGTAATTGGGCAAGGCTTGGAAGAGTTAAGGATAAGTCATTGTGCATTCTTACCAAAGGATGGAGGCTTACTACTCCCTGTTTTGGACAAGGGAGCACTCCATTGCTTGGATTTGTGCATAGCCTGAGACTGAAGTCTTGGTGGTCTGCTGCCCCTGTGTTTGGACTGAGAAGGCCTGAAAGGGACTGGAAAAGGCCAGTTTTTTGAAGGCCAATGCCTACTGAATATAGGTGGTTGTACTTGCATAGATTTAGCTTTCTCCTCCATTCTTTTGAGGACTTCTTCTGCTTTATTACCAAATAGACGCTCTTGATTTAATGGTGATTCCAGTAGTTTTGCTTTGACATGATCTGGTAAGTTTTGTTCCTTACGCCAAGCATGTCTTCTAAGAACAGACCCAGTGACAACAGCCCTGCAAGATGCTTCTAAAGCATCAAAACCACATTGCAAAGTATGTTTACCAACTTGGTTAGCAGACTGCATTAAATCTTGTAAATCTTTGTGTTCTGCACAATCAGGAATCAACAAAATGTTTTGCTTAATTAGCTCCATAATACGCTGCTGATACTTTAACATATGAAACTGGCAATTTAAAGCCCTAATGACAAGCGTAGCAGAGGTGTATAACTTTTTTCCCCATCTGTCTAATGCCCTGGAATCCCTGTCCGAAGGGGTAGGATTTTTGGCAGTTGTAGCCTTAATGCCTTTAGGTTCCTGGGAAATGGTCTCTGGATTCGCAGTACGATTCCTAAAAAGGAATTTGTGGGAGTCAGGCACTCTATAGTACCTGTCAAGTTTCCTGGGAGCTGGAGGCAAGGTATCAGGGTTAAGGCTGGATTCCAGGAAGACATCATCTACAATTTCCAGAACAGGAGGGATAGCTAGAGGCCTATGCTGAGGCAAACTTAAAAATTCCCTGAGTCTCTTTTTGGACTGGGAGTAGTCCTGGCTCTCCCAGCGGAAATGTTCTCAAAGGGTGTGCAGGGTTTCACCAAAGGAAAACTCTTCTGGTGGGGAAGCAGAGGGAGTGGAATCCTCTGCATCAGAATACTCTTAGGTAGATACGGGTATGTCCTGGAAATCAGAAGGATCAGAGTAATCAGATTCCTAATCAGAAGAATCAGAAGGAAAGTCAGTTCTGGTTCTTTTTGAGGGGGAAGGCTGACTTCCCCTAATTAAAGTAATGAGGTCCTCAGCCATTCTAATCATTTGTTTTTGTGGCATGTGGGCCTTAGAATGTGCTTTGGTCATCGGTTTCCTAGGCATAGTGCGAGCTATAGGCCAGAGAAATTCGGTATTTTTGGTTTGAAAGGAAGTCGACAGTTTAATATGAAGATCAGAAGGCCTGAAAACACCCACAGAAGCCGGTGCCTGCACAGTGGTTCCTGACCCATCCAAGGTGGAGACATCTGCAGGTTCCATAGTTGAAAAAGCATCTCGCGGCATACCAGACTCAGAATGGGTCTCCGTAGAGGCCTGCGAATCTGTAGAAGCGGGTATCAGGGGCTGCGAAAGTGCCTCACTGAGTACCAGTAGACTGGCGATTAGTTTAACGGTAGTATCGTCAGCAACCTTGGACCTATGCGGTCTGTCTCTGTCTTTATCCTTTAGTTTTTTAGGAAGATCAGTAGTCGGATGGCTTACCGAAGACAATTCGGATTACGGAGATTGAGAGTGAAAGAATTTAGCTACAAAAATAGCCCGACGATGAATAGTTCAAGCATAGAACAAGGCACAAAACAAACAGTGAGGGACATCGTTTTCTGGGCCTAAACAGGTGACTCAGTAAGAATGAAAATCTCTGTGAGGTATTTGCTTTCCACAGGCAAGACAATTATTCATTTTTTCTGACATCGGTTAGAGCAAGAAAAAAGGATCCCCAACAGGTTACTTATCTTTTAGAAGACTTCAGGTATGAAACTTGAAAAACAAAAATTTCAGGAGTCGGCCGACAGGCACTTGCAAATTGCTTCTGCTTTGGGCACTGCATGGCAAGAAAGACTGATGTAATAGCATCGGCTGCATGTTTTATACCCTTGAAGACCTAACGTCATGGAAAAAGTGACAGCATCCGATGCAGAAATCCCAAGACTCTGGTATTCAGGCCGGCTGAGGGCTACCTGCAGGCAGATAACCAAAATGTGATGATTGCAACAGTGAAACATGAAGAACATCTGGGACAACTTTTAAGGGCGTATTGTCAATGTGGTAGCTCCCTGGGGTAGATTACTACGCAAAGCATATAATATTGCATTTTTTAATATTTGGTTTCAGACCATGATTTTGACACCAGTTATTTATTCATGGTACTCTTTCCTACTTTCTGAAGACCTGCATTCTTTTTCAGTCTCACTTACAGTCGATTTCTTCATTTTCTTATAGCTGACCTGTTACTAACTTGGATGAACATTTACTGTTTAACATCTCCTCCCTCTCATACTGTTAACAGTCACTTACTTAATATTGTGTTCCACTGTTTCACAGTGAATGTAATTTGTACAATACTGACAATCTACGCTGTAATGCAAGACAAATGTACGACATCTCAATGTGCATTTTATTTTTTCTCCTTACCCAGCTTTTGTCTTTAATATTACGTTACCTTATACAAACCTCGACTGTACACTTGCAACAAAGGTCAAGTTTACAGAATCTGTACTGAATGTATGCTACAGTATACACTTATATACAGCCATAGCTCCCTATGTAAAACAGGACTCCTCCAGCTTATTCATGGCTATATGCAACAGGTATGTTGTACAATGCTATGTATTTGATTTTCATTTTAAATGTATTTTTGTATTTCATATTTCAGTGTTGCTACTTTTACACTGGTACTTTTCTCCTTACTACTCCAGTGAAAAATGGACATCCCAGTTGAACATTCCTAGTCAATAAATTTAACTAATTAATTAATTAACTAAATAGTGAGAAAAGAAAACATATCAAAGGTAGCCTTAAGAACCTGAAGTCCACTGAATTTGTGGTGCTTATGTAGAACACTGGACCCAGCATAAATGCTTACCAAAACTGTGATGGCATGGTTATACTACACAGGCTGATGTAGTTGTTTGCTAGTCACCTGCACTGTTTTTTTTTTCTGCTGAGGATGGCATTACTTTACTTAGAAAAGTATGTTAAGAGATACGTTCAGAAAGGCAGACAGACATAGATCATTAATTCTGTTTGTAAGGGGGATGGGGCCCAATCCTCTTAATTTCAAACATATATGCTTTTTTTAAAAATGGAGAGCAGTGAGGTTAAGTGCACACCCCCAACACACAAATGGAAAAAACAAAGAACAAAATGCATTTAAGTTATGACCACATGATAAACCATTATACTTGGAGTTGCTTGGTAACAGCTGAACTATTTACTCACAACTGTGAAAATGATGCAACTGCTGTTGGATCAATTTCACATCAACAGAGAAACACTAAAAAGGTTTGGCACTCTCCAATATCACCAAAAACGTTAGGTGAAATTAAGACAAAGTTACCTTTTCAGGCATAATAGTATAAGTTCCAGGATAGTGACACTTTGTCTTCCTGAAGGTTTTATATATAAAACTCCTTTAAGAAGACTTCTAACCAAAGGATTATCTATTACTAGGCAGAATACAGGAATAAAGGCTGATGCAGCACAAATGTGCTTTAAATGAAAAGCAGATTACATCAGGTAAAAACAGATGGTTAAAACAGTCTAACAGACTTGAACATTGATAATTAAAATTGTTTAATCCCATGTTTTTGCTCATTTTGAAAAATACTTTCCAGTTCTGAATTGATGGTTGTCTAGTAGTAGTAAGCCTATTAGCTTCATTCACGGATTTCAGAATGTCCAAAAGAAAATACTTTCTTCTTCTTCTTTCGGCTTTTCTCTTTTAGGGGTCGCAACAGCGGATCACCTGTCCACTCATGACTGGCAGTGGAGTTTTACAGTGTCAAGTTGCCAGCCCGGCGCCCAAGCTTCCACAGAAGGCACACACACACATGCACTCACGCCTAGGGACAATTTACAGTGTCCAATCCACCTACAGCATGTCTTTGGGATGTGGGAGGTAACCGGAACACCCGGAGGAAAGCCATGCGACCACAGGAAGGACATGCAGACTCCGCACAGAAGGCACCGCAGCCGAGGATCGAACCAGAAAACCTCCTGCTGTGAGGCAGCAACGCTAACCACTGCACCACCGTGGCCACCCCCAAAAGAAAATACTTTACTGTAAGCAATTAATATCACATCTTCCAGCTAAAATCTGAATGAAGAATTTTGATTTATGCTGTATTAAAGTGTCTTATCCAGAGGGACCGGAAATGCTGGATAGCTAGATATTTCCCAAAGAAGAGAAAACCAAGAAAGATTAAGAAAACCAAGCTCATACTTCATAGTTTTGCTTTTAGGAGGACTCTCGCAGTAAGTAGAACCAAAGGGGGTTACAGCTTCTAAGGAAAGGCGAAGGCATCCAGCTGAGATTCATGATCTGATGAAAGACTGAGATCCTCAGTTGCCATTCATAAACCAGTGGCATTTCTGTACTGAAATTAAATTGTCACTGGAATAAACTGCCATCCAGACCAGGTTAGTTTATTACCCAATGTCCAATACACATTATTTCTGAGCAAAGCTGATATAACCCTCTTGTTTGTTGCATACCAAATCAGTGCAGTACTGCATGTACTGACATGAAGGATTAAGACTGAAAATTGTCTGAAATGCTCCAGAGCTCTTGTAAAATTGCTTGTATTTCATTGATGCTGACACAAAGGGATCTTTTTTTGTGATGACCAATACTTTATTTATTTGACATTTGTTTACTGGGATAGTTTGTCTGGGTATATACCCATTTTCAGCAGAGGCCTGGGGAGAAATGCTCCAGGTATAGATTACATTTTACATTGCAATACATAGAGAATTTAAATTTGTAACAGTACATACAAAATTACATTTCAAGCACTAATACACAGAGTCAAACATTTACAAAAGTACAGATAAACTGGGTACATAGTCAGCTACTTATATAACTGAGAGGCAACATGGTAGGTGTGATAGAAAGAAATAAGTGAGAGTCTAAGATCGCCTCACATTTACTAATGAAGATAGACATGATTGCCTGATGCAGTAAAACAGTAAGATCATGCTAGATAAAGTTTGGTTAAATATACACTAGGGACAGACAGAGGTTGTGATGCAGAGTTTTCATCGATGTACAAAGCACAGGGGTGATATTTTTATCTGGATATATTAGAGTTTAAGGACAGATAGGGGAAATATGAAAAAATAAAGTCATTACAGAGATACTACAAGAAATTTAATACAAATGTTTTCAAGGATAAGGGGTTGAAAGTAGATCTGAGCTTTAAGTAGTTGTAACCAACATGGTAGGTGTGATAGAATCAGGAATTCCACTACCCTGATCCTGGGTGACTTTAACTACCCAAGCATAGATTGGAATAACTACTCTTGCCAGAACACAAATGTCCAAAGATTCCTCGATTTTGTCAATGCAAATGCTTTGGAACAGCTAGTCGATACCCCACAAGAAGTGATAATATCTTGGACTTAGTATTAACCAACATGAGTAACCACTGCAGCATCCCTGCAGTATCATTCTCCTTTGTAAGATCTGAGCATAAAGTGATCACGTTTGAAGTCACCATCTCCCCGACCCCTCTCTAGCTGGGGTCAATCAAAAAAAATTCTCCAAAGCTGATTACAGCCTCCAGAGGGATGGTATAAACAGCTTCACATCCCCTCCTCCTCTCTAGGAACTGGCACCAGTATCCAAAACTATACCAAATTACTATACAAACATTTATACATATGCATGGAATCAGGAATACCTGACATGTCTAAATCATCCTCCACAAGAAAGAGTAAACCTGTCTGGTGGACATCTGCAATAAATAAACTCTATAACAAAAGAAAAAAAATTGCTGACAAGAACCAAGAAGGAGCAGTTTCCCAACTGGAAGCAATCTCTCCTTAGCCTAAACAAGCAAATAACAGCACTAGTGAAATCCTCCAAAGCAAACTTTGAGAATATATCCTTGCTGCCATCCTTGATCTGAATACGGCACCTATTGTACCATGCGCCCATTTCAGTACATGCACGCCAACAGTATCTGATGTACTACTTAGCGTTTTCACTTTCTCTTTATATCACTTTTAGGAAGTGTCCAGAAAACTTCGAGTAAATGACTGAAAAACAACTCTGGCAAGTCACTACGCAGGACATTAAACCAAGGTCCCATCTGCCTGAGTTGGTGGTAGCTCAGGTGAATGTAACATATCCCACAACACTTATCAAAACGAGTAGGAGTGCTTTATTAATAGCATAATATTTTACATTTTCACTTAAAACAGTTTCATTCATCTTTTATCATCCCACCAGTTTCCACAAACAAAACTTAATTTCTGCAACAATGATACTCAGATCCCACTTCTTGGTGTATAACCTATTTGCATCCTCCTTTTCACAAATACCATATCCACGAGTAAAGTAATTGATCAATTTCTTCAACTTTTTCATTATACAGCCCTCATAGCCTTCAAACAAGACCATATCCAGTTTAATTTCTTCCAACACTTTTCTATTTCACATTCTTTTTTTGTAGTATTACATACTTTTTTGCCCAACCACAAAAATAATAAAAAAATAAAATAAAATAAAAATTTAACAGTTTCTTCTTATCAATGAGCACAACACTTTTCTTCTCACTGCCGATTATACATATTATTCCAATGACAGGCAATTTCTTCAACAAAACCCTCCATTAACAAAAAAAACCCTTCCATTTCCAAAAGTATCCTAACCTTGCTTCATCTCTTCTTTTAACCCAAACCAAGGGTTTGCGTAATAATACTTTTTTTAGAGACTCGGCTTACTGTAACATCAGTACTGTGATTGGAGAGTGAGCGTTCTCCACCAAGGTATTAATGTACAACTAAACAAGTCCACCGCTTCATGGCAGTATATCAAGCCGCTGTGGAGCTCGGGCAGAGAAAACAAAATGGCCACCATTATTTTACGCTCACTAAGCAGCGTTTCTGCTGTTTAGCGAGTGTAAAATGTTAAAAAAGTAAAGTAAAATAAAAAAAATGTATGTGTATGTGTTTATGTATGTGTGTATGAGTGTGAGAGAGAGATCGGTTGAGCTACTATTTTACACCCTCTAAGCAGCACTTTTACTGTTTAGCAAGGACAAAATAAAAAGCACATGTGTGTGAGTGTATGCGTGTATGAAAGTAACAGAGACAGAGATGATCGAAAATAAATGAATCAGGAAAAAGTGTGTATGTGTGTTTATGCTGCTGTCTGTGTGTGAGAGTGAATGCATGCATGAAAGCAGGAGAGATAGCGAGAGTGTGTGTGTGTGTGTGTGTGTGTGTGTGTGTGTGTGTGTGTGTGTGTGTGTGTGTGTCTGTGAGACAGACACAGAAAAAGTGAAGAGTGAGAGCAATCAAGCGATCCCTGGCAGCATCACATAAGAGCTTTGCGTGACCCTTGACCATACCTCTCGGCACAAGAAATCTGGACAGAGCCATAAATAATGAGGAAACAAAGGGCTAAAAATATGGATGGATTTTAAATACTGCTCTTATAAACTTAGAAAGTTGCTAGAATAACAGGGTTTTCATTAGTATGCATTTTTCTGAAGCAGAGGTGTGTGTGTGTGTGTGTGTGTGTGTGTGTGTGTGTGTGTGTGTGACATGACTACTGGCAGCAGCAGCAGCATTAAAGAGGTTCGCATATCTCTGGATCTTTCAGCTGAAGAGATCTGGATAAAGTCTGAAATAAAGGAGGAACAAAGGCTCTAAACTAGAAACAGATTTTAATTATTGCTCTTATAAAATTGCAAAGTTGCTTAAGCAACTTCAACAGCATTCCTTGTAAAATAAATACAATCCAGTTTTACTGCATCTCATGAACTCATCAGAACACACCAGTGCTTAGCCCTAAAACTACTTGATTGGCTTGAACTACCCAAAGAACTCACTCACACCCAACTACTCATAGTCCACAAATTAATATACAAACCAGAACAAAGCAAAGCCCTACTAGACTTACTGCACACATACACCTCTACTACCCCACTTCTATCTGGAAACAAAATACTCCTCACTACCTACAAACCACACCTGTCAGGAGGACTCTCTCTCTGTTCCAGCTATACAGCTCACAGCTGGCACTCTGTCCTCTCATCCCATAAACATAGTTGCAACCTATCCAGTTTCAAGACCAATCCAAAAATATCAATCTGACACCTGGAACAGTGCATGCATAACCTTCAAAACAGCTGCATATCCACTGACTCACTACAACTATACCTTTCTCACTCTAAATTCACTAAGACCTCCATATCTTAGCAGGTAGTAATGGCGTAACATCAGAAGAAGCTCTCACTTTAATGACTCCATGCTACTAACGTAGGCTCTTCTACTTCTTCAGCCAACTTTGCTACTATTTACTTTCCTCTCTTGTATCCTTCCATAACATTCTCATCTTTCTAATAATAATTCTCTCTCCATGCCTTTAACTATCCTGCCTGCTCATTACTCCTCATCTCATTCTATTCCTCTGTCTATTTTGGCAGCAGAACACACTATTATTTTTCAGCTCCATACATTATTATAATATAGTCAATATTTTGAATAACTAGGTATTAGCTTGCTTGACGTAGGTTATCCACTTCTGCAGTGTGTCTTGCTACTTGCAGTATATAGTGTATTCTTAATATTTCTGTAATGTATTTCAATCTGTGTTTTGATCTGTTGGGGAGATTTTCTCCCCTTGTACATAATTGCCTATCAGCTACTGTAAAATATTTTTATGTATGTTTTTGTTGAGACTTTCTCCCCAACTTATCGTAAAATGTTTAATCTGTGGCAGGGCTTTCTTCCCTTGTGTATAGTTACTCAACTACTGTTCAAATGGTTTTGAATCTGTTGTGGAGCATTTCTTCCTGGGCCTCGACTGAAAATGGGCTATTGGCTCAATTGGGCTTTCCTGGTTATCAAAGGACAAATAAAATAAATAAATATCCATAACCGCTGCATTCTTTTTTTTTACACAATATCGAGAATCGAACAGGAGAACCTCTTGCTGTGTTGTTGCCTCACAGCAAGAAGTTCTCCTGTTCAATTCTCGGCTGGAATGCCTTCTGTGTGGAGTATGAATGTCCTCCCCGCGGTCGAGTGGCCTCCGAAAGACATGCGTGAATGGGCGTCGGGCTGGCAACTCGGCACCATAAAAATCGACTGCCCATCATTAGCGGACAGGAGTTCCGCTGTGGCGACCCCTAACCGGGAAAAAACGAAAAGACAAAACAAAAAAAAATTACTATACATGCCTCAGAAAAATTTCTACCACCGCCACCTCATTTTAGACTATAATCAGCAAACATTAACACATTTGCATAACCCATCATTAATGAAACTTTCATCTCATCTTTATATTTCACCCTTTAATTGTACCGGTACTGTACTAACTACCATAACATACAAAACTCCACTCAGTACACTACTCTGCCATAGACCCTTAACCTCATTTTCTCATTAATCGCACCAGTTACTAATCCTTTCACCCACCTGCTTCAATACATATCTTGTAAAAATGTAACTACCTCCCTCCAGTCCTACATACCTTACGAATTGTGTACATCTGGTCTTCTTGTACTATTCCAACAGCTTTTGTTATAACACACACCACAAATCTAACTTCCGGCTCCTCCTTCTCATTTATACTATTTCCATGAGAATTATCAATATTTCTCTTATATCCTTATCACCGATCTCATACATTCCCTCTTGCAATGCATATCCCATAACTCTTAAAAACCCTTCTGTAACTAGTTCTATTTATTTTATAATCCACATTACAGAGTGATACTGGACACCAACTTTTCAAAAACATCCTTCCCCTTTCTTCCATGGAAATGTAACTATTCCAGTACAGATTCCCTTATTTTTTAAGCCTTCCTTCAACCATTTCTTTAATACCTCCAAAAACACTTACAAAATTCACACCCTAACCCATATTGTCAATTAACACTCTTAAGTTTCTTTCTTTTATCAGTCTTTAAGTCATCCAATGTTAATACTCAACACCTCTCCTCCTACTTTTACTTTCTTTGTTTATATTCTGCTTTGTCTCGTTTTCTTATTTTTCTCATTATATATTTCATCTGCATACTCAACAACACTTCTTGTTCATTTTTGCTGATTTCTTAAACGGTAAACTTCACTACTCATTACCTCCTTTGTTTCACCTTCTTTACCAATGTACCTAAAAAAATACAATTTGTTCTTTTTCTTCTTTTTTTCTACCAAGCACATTTATTTTTTAATATGTCTCTTACCTTCAGACAGTTAAACTCAGAAATCTCCTTCTCTGTTTTTAAACAAGTAGTATGATCTCTCCCTCTGTCTCTCCAGTACTCTTTCATAACTCGCCATCATCTCCATAAGCACTTCTTTTTACTTCCATATCATTGTCCTCCATCAGTAAACACAGCATCTTACAATTCTCTTTAAGAACTTTCCACCATTCTGTCCACCTTTAATAAAAAATGTCTCATTTATGCATTATGCAACTTGCTTCTCTTTGCCATCATGACATTTGATGTACTATATATTCCTGAGTAACTTTTAATTTACTTCCCTTCCTTAATAATTACATCATTCTCTCCAAACACTGACCACACTGTCCTATAATCTAAAAAAATCGCTTCTTTGATCCCATTTACTTCCTTCAGTTCCCTCAAAAACATAACAAACTCTATTTAAGTTGAAAAATGTATTCTCTAATGGGTATACACATTGTTTCCTAGTACTTAAAGCATAACCTATCACCTCTTTACATTTTTTCATATTTCCATTAATTTTCATCCTTCTTTCTTAACGGTCATAGTTATACACCCCAACCCCACACCCAAATTACCACATCCCTATTTGACATTTCTGCATCTCCTCAAGCATCTTTACCCTTTCTTGTTTTGTCATCTATGCATATAATACTGCCATTTTTATCACCACTTGCCAGATATGACAACCAGTTACCATAATTCCCCCTGAAATCATTCCTGCCATTTCCAGTACTTTTGCTTCGGCATTCTTTATTAATACAGCAAACTCTCAGTTAACAAGAACTCAAGCAACCAGAAAAAAAAGTCGAAGAAACAGTACAATTTTCATGTGTTGCACTTCCTCCCACAGAAACATACCTTATGTTTTTTTACAGTTTTAAAAAGGAAGATAGGAATAAATTCCATCTCTCTCCAATCTAAGAACAAGTCAAACCAAACAAATAGTATAGGGTACAGTGTTAGTCAGGCCTACTTTTAATAGTAACTCTCAAGCAACCAGAAACTACAGTTATCCAGCATCTACCAACCCCCATGGGTGCCAGTTAACTGAGAGTTTACTGTACAACAATCCCAAAAAAAATACTCCATTCCAGGACTCTACAGCACTTCATTCTCCCACAAATTCTGTAACTATAACCTTTGATCTGTATTCAGAAATTTCACATTTAACAAACATTTTAATTCACATTTATGCGTCATTCACACACTGTAAAATGCCTTCATTACTCGTACTATTTACATTAATAATGAGACATTTCCTTTCTTTGTATTTGTAACTACCTCCTTTACATTTTTCTTTGCATACTTAACTCTCCTACAGAAATGTTTGCTTTCTGACTGCTTTCCTCTTCACCACTTTTATTTTATTCTCCTTCATTTTCCTCTGTTAATTCTTCACATGTAATTTCTACTGCAGCACTATCTCCATTTTGTTCTGTAACTCACCGTCTTCATAACCATCAAGTTTTACATTTTCCTTCCCTTTCTTCACAATCAAACCAAATATGCCCTTCCTTCATGCATCTTGTACATTTCGGTTTACAATTTTTGCAGTATGCCCCTTTTTACCACACCGATTACATCTTCCTTTATCAGTAACTAATAAGATGTGCCTCACTTCCACAAAAATGACACATTTTTAGCTGCCCACCCCACCTTGCAATCACTTTTTCCGTAGACACTGTAATTACATAATGCATATGTTGGAGTTTGTTTTCCACCAAGTTCAATGCCAACCCCCATTTCCACGTCTCAGTCCATAACATCTCTCTCATTCTTCTTTCTTGCCACAGTCTCAGTACTTGAACATAATCCTTTCAAAAATGCTTTAACTTCAATTTCAGTCACCTCATCTGTTCTGAATTACACAGACTTTTTATGTTGCACATTTCAGCTAGCAAATACATATTCATTCCATGAGAAACAAATTGTTTTTTTGTTTTTTTTTTTTTGCCAGCAAAAACGAAACTCTCTTCAAAAATCATAGCACAAAACTTCCTGTGCACAGCTGAATAATGGAACTTATTTCATAAACCCTAAAAACCTAAGGGTTCTACAAATTTGTCCCAAAGTATGCATTGACGGAAATATGTATTTTTGTTCTTACTACGGGTCTTTCAAACTTCTTTAAATGTTGTTCCACCCATTTTTCCCTTGCAACTGCCACAGTTTTCTAAAAATGTTGACCGTGTGCAGCACTCTCTGAGACGACTTCTGGCAGTATCACACTTTCAGTTTCCTACCAGTAACAGATACTTTTTTTTCAATTCTTTCCAACACAAAACTACATCCTTTCATAATATCTTCCCAAGATATAGTTTTCCAATCTAAAGAATTGATATAATTTATAAAGGTATTCAGAGTAGTGCTATCCAAACACTTTTAGCAACACTGAAGCTGGCTGTCACAGCACGGTCTACTGACACTGCATTTTCCTTCTGTAAATTATCATCAGTCAGGAACTCTTCATTTTTCTGCACCTTTTCTGTCTTGGCCCACCTACGAGTTAACAATTGGACTGGCATAAATAAATGGGGGTTGGCATAATGATTAAAATATTTACCTCACAAACATAAGGCACAAGGTTGGAGTCTTACATTTGCAGTAAACTGCTAGATTTAAAATGGCCCACAAGGGCAGACAGCCTAGTACTTACCAATGATAAAGAGAGTACAGTGGTTTTCCCAATTCATTATTCTCTCCTGTATTCACTAGTTATTTGTGTTTGGGTGGGTCCAGCATAATAGTTAAGATCTTCACCTTATAAACACAAAGTAAAGGATTTGATTCCAACCTTGAGTTATTCGCTAGGCTTAAAAATTACTCCACAGGGTATTTAGCCTAGTATTCACCTATGAACCTTTAGCTTCCTCAAGGGAAAAGTGTAGAGCATGGCTCCTGGTGTACTACCCAAATTGCTCTTATCTGGCTTACTGGGACTAAACCAGTCAACAAATCAAAAATAAAATAAATAAGCTAGTCAAAGGCTCTTAACAGGTTAAGCAATAGTGAATACTGCTTCTATCAAGGGTTCTTGATTCCCTTTCAAGGAGAAAGGCGGTCAAAGGAAGAGTTTGCTTCTGATAGTGTATTGGCTTCAATTCAGTGAAACTGCAGCAGGAACAACCTTATGGTTCTTCTACAAATATAACTTATCAGTGAAATCTTTGTGAATCCTGCATGTTTATTTTAAAAATTGAGACTGTATATCTAGAATTTGAGAACTGCATGAGAAAAACACTTGGAGATATTAAACATAAGGGCTGGACAAACAATTTGTACAGTTTCACCTTCATAATCTTACAATATTTCAGTTTTGGAAGATGAAGTTTCACTTCCAGGCCACCAAAAAATTCTCTTAGCAATCAATCATACTTTAGAATGTTATCTTTTCTGATAAGAGAACCAGAACAGTGAGATGTATCACAGTGGTCTGAATTCAGACCCAAAAGGAGTCAATATAAAAACCTTATTATGTGTCAGAACACTTACTTTTCTCTGCTAACAATGGTATAGGATAGGCAAGGGTGTTGTCTGATTTGCAAGAATAAAAGACATATCAGTGTCAGAAAATCTTGCTATGGTTTGCTGTCTCCTGCACTCCACTCTTTTCAAATGGCTTATAGTCAAATAGCTGGAAAAAATAGTTTGAACTGTGCCAGGAGAGCTGCTGAATCTGGGAACATCTTAACGCAGCTCTGTTGAATGCACTACTGTCAGGGTTGGCTTTTTTTGAAATTTTAACTAATACTGGCGACTTCTTCTTATGCCCCTGAATAACAAGCTTTTATGACCTAAAACGGAGAGCCACGTAAGGTGAAGCTACTTCCTTGACACAGCACACAATGAATTACGTTTGTTTATGACTCCGTGGTAGGGCATTCTCCTGCATAACCTTTCAGTTAATTTCTCTCTCTTTTCTTCCATTTTCAGTGTAGCTGAACTAGCGGACACAGACTCATGCTATTTTTTCTTAGAGAACTTTTGCAGTTTCTCTTATGTATCTTTCAAATATAAATATAAAGCTCGAACTATCTCACTCAAGTATCCTTATTAAAATTCAGGCAAAACTTACAATTATTTACCTTATGGACTTGTCCAAATGAAAAAGAAATTAGTTTGGAAATCCATAGGGGCTAGCTGTCTAACACAAGTGCATCTGTTAACTGTTTCTGAAGGGGAAGACAGCACCTCCTCCCAAATAAAATCTTGAAAATAGATGTTTTGATGAAATAACAAAAAAAACAGTTATGCGGAAGACAGAATGACTGCACTACAGATTTCTTAAAGACGCATAGCTGAGACACTAATGATTTCTAAGTGGTGAGAACTGATGCAGGCTTGTGCTACTTACGAATACAGCCTCATGCCAACAAACCTCATTACCTACACCAGCATAAAACCAGCACCTGGCCTTTGCAAGGGAATGAGAAAGGTACAGAAAAACATGTGGCCAACATAGTTTTACTGCGAATAAATATAAACTCTATCATTTGCAGTTACAGTGCCAGTCCCTTTACAGAAAAGTTGAAACGCTAACTTCAGCTCAGGTGTAAACTAATTTTAACAGTGTGTCAGACCTGTTTCCCAATGTTCTGTCACAGCTACCTGTAAAACATAATATTTTTCCAGCTAAACAACTAACTCCAAGTTTTATATTAAGTATATGTATGTATGTATGTATACACATATATAATATATATATATATATATATGTTTGTGTCTTTTCGGCTTTTAGGGGTCGTCACAGCGGAAACTCTGGTCCACTAATGATTGGCAGTTGATTTTTATGTACCGGGTTGCCAGGCCTGATGCACAACCTTCAACGAAGGTACGCCCATTCACGCATGTCTCCACGCAGAAGACGCTCTAGCTGAGAATCGAACTGGACAGCGTTTTACTGTGAGGCGACAACGCTACTGCAGCACATATATATCTTAAAAAGCAAGTCAGAAACAGGTAATGAAAGAATAAAACAGCACAAGTTTTTGTTGGAATCTAAAAGTCAAAGTCAGTGGTTTGGTGGTCATGTGGGTGTCAAAGTTCAGTTCAGCTTTTCATATGGTCTTCATGAGCTTCATGTCAGACATAAGAGAAAAATGAAAAATTATAGCATTCAGCTCCCTCTGTATGAGTAGAAGTAAAATTTAACACAAACAGCAGTATTAATGTTGCTACCTCTACAACACTGAGAACAAAATAAAGAAAATAATTCATTTGGGGTGAATTTTTTGTCTAGAATTTAAACCACTGTGGAAAATGAATACAGGTGAAGAGAGTATCACTGTATAAATGATAGACGTGCAAATAAAAAGCTCAGGAAAAAAAAACATCAGCACAGTGCAGTACTGATAAGGCCAAAAAAAAAAAGCTGAATCATGCATTGTACACAGCAAGTATAGTTTGACTTTACTGGCCTGAATTGTACCCAAAATGACTGAAAAAAAATAAAATAAAAAGTCATTAGAACTCAGAAGCCCTGGATCTGAAACACTGGTGTGCCCTTAAGGGGTCATTTGCATACATCCTTTGGGCATTCACTATTAAAGTTTTACTCAGTGAAGACTCTAGGTAGGCTTCTTTCTTACAGTTATCATCACATGCTAACAAGCTGAACTGTTTATATTGTAAGATATGTTTAATAAATGGTGCACACAAAGCACAAAACAGGCAAAGCAGTAACCTTGATTCCACAGGGTACTGTACTGGGAAGGCTTGCAAGTTACAGCTGGCCAAAAATGGTCAGAAGTAGTGAAGTACTTGTGCCGAGAAGATACCAAAGAGCTGTTCAGTAAATGAGGTTACTAACAGTAGAGTAAATAAATCACAAACATTATCAGTGTGCTATTCCCACTGTCACAGAAGGATAAAGCTCTGGCTACAACCCAGGCAACACGAGTCTGATCAACAGCTAGGGGCTCAGGCACCTTATAGGAATAAAAAAGACAGTGCCAACTTTTCTCTTCCAAGGGGGGAGGGGGCGCTCGGGCAAGGCAAAAGTTACAGTGGCCATACTACTGCTGTGTCACTAACCCACTGTTACAGTGTAGAAGGGTGGCTGCTTGAGGAATACATCATCACCGAGGTGGGGCATTTCCTTCACAAATGCCACTGCACACCCCTCCATGATGTCACCAATTTTATGACTAGTAGGTAGAGTTAATGGCAGAAGTCCATAAAAAGTCATAGAATAGCAGCTCCTTGGCTAGTCCATCCCACTCAGAGGTACACAGTGAATTCATCCATTGGAACCTGTACATGAAGACAGGGCCCTTCCATAAAAAGATTCTCCTGGTGTGCTCTATCATGAGTGTAAAAATCTGAGAACTGAAAAATCATGAGCCAGCACTGAGGTGCCACTAAGAAAAAATACCAAGAAAAAACACTATAATGTATTCATATGAAAACACGAGTACCGAAAGCTCTTGTGGTATGAGTGTTGAAACATGGTTTACTAGCTAAGTTTAGAAGGAAAAAAAATCTAAAAGTTTCAATTTCGAATTGTACCAGCCACGTAATATGTTGTCGGTTTGAACACCTACTACATATTCCAGTTGCCAACATTGGTGACTTAGATAAATGACATCAAAACTCCGGAAAAAAATGTAAAAATGAAACTTAACATGCATTACACATTAAAGTATAACCTTTAACATGCCACCTATGCAAGTTACCTGTCTGGCTATGCCTACTTGAAATTTCAGTCAGTTAAAAAATTTCAAATGTATGTAGTATTGTTTTATGCCATACTGGAAAAGATCCATCTCAGTCCCTTCTTAATACAAAATAACAAGGGATAAAATATCTTTAATGCCGAGTTCCAAACAACAGTGATTACCACACCGACTGACCAACAATAAAATGCTAAAAATATGAATCCACGATGAGCTGTGTTTAAAACTGCAAAGAGAAATGTGCATTTAAGTATGCTTACACTGCCCTTTTCCAAAAAAATCAAGCACCAATAACAGCAATACCTGCCTATTAACTTGGTAATCATGCATAGTTCAGGCTACAGTGGCTATGTTTATTTGCCTCATTATACACTCAGGCTAACATTTTACTACTGTACTTCTGCTTTTGTCTTGAATACCTAATGACAGCTCACAGAAACACTAAGCTATACTGCCAGCATATGATTTTATGGTATATCTTTTAATGCAGTCATCAGTTTGGTGGCCACTACTGATCCATCTCCACCTTCCCAATGTTCCCACCAGGATAAGGCTTCCAAAACCATTCTCATTGCCCCAATATGTTCTTAACAACTGCAGAAAATAAATTTCTCCTAGTTCCTAAATATTAAGTAAGCTTATAAAATTAAGAAAATCAACATTTTACTACTTTAAATTAAATTGCCAAATTAAATAAACTCTAACCAGTTACGGGGCTAGAGATTGGCAGCTAAGCACAAACATCTTCCCTTAACAGCCACGTTTCCAAATATCTCAGTGTCTAATTACATATTCCTGTAGTACTTTTATGTGGGAGTCTTGGTTTTAAGGAAAGACTAAAAATACCAGCTTATATGTGCACCCTGTTATCTACACTACTGTTTTTACTCATGTACAGCTACTAATAAAATATCACTAAACTAAACTACTACACCTGCTACTACTACTACTCCCACCCCTTCCCCACCTCCCCAGCACACACACACACACACACACACACACACACACACACACACACACACACACACACACACACACACTTCTCAACTATACAGAATTTTGCTTCACATTTTTGGTCCGTTTCTTGTAAAATGTGTGGTATTCTGGCAAATCACTGAGGATTGAACTTACTAAATAATGCCATACATTTGAGTTTTAGCCTTCATATCATTCAGGAAATACATGCTAAGACAAATCCTGTTACTCTACCAACCTTTTAAGTTTATAAGAGCAATATTTAAAATATGTTCCTCTATTTTTGGGCCTTTGCCCCCCCCCCCCTCTTTTTCAGGCTTTGGCCAGATTTTTTGTGCTAAGAGGCTGAGAAGTATGACACACACACATACTCAATTCCTAATGGGCTATACACAGCGTCAAACAAGCCTTGTCCTACATTGATGAACTAACTTATATATAAAAGAAGAACTTAATTCAAACAGATAATTATAAGGAAAATAACAGTGCTACGTTACCAACCAATGCATAAAGTGACTCTGCAGTGATCTGACATGCAAGATGAGGACAAACCAGAAGTTTAGCTATCATTTTGTTTAGACCTCTCTGAGACTATTTGTTGGTCTGCTAAGCACTGTGGATAAACAGGTTAATTCTGAATTGCCACTGACTTAGACACCCATTCATGCTCAAGCATAGTGCCATTGCTGCAGCTATTTATGTGAGTAAAACTACAGTCAAGCCTATCAAATGCAGCAGGTCAGTGTTTGTAAATCCTGCTTCCAGAGAATCATCATAGAGATCTACTAAAATTACTCTCTCCCCAAAGGCAATCAAGAAATATGAAAAAGAAAATCTTACCTTAATGATGACTACTGTTTCTGGGTATCAGAGTGCTTTTTTATGAAAATTTCTGCCTTTATGAAACACTGAAAGCATCACCACTGTTAACAGTTAGACCCACTGATAAAGGGATGGGGTTTTTGTTCATGTTCAACAGCAAGCAGCAATTTCAAAACTTACAATAAGCAAGTAAAGTACTAAACCCATTGGCAAATGGAGGGAAATTTTCTTCATGCTCCACGAGTAGGCATCACTTCTTCATTCTACAACAAATAAGCTTTCTAACAGTTTTACTGGCCAGTATGGGACATGTTTCTTCATTGCTGAGCATTAAACTGCAAGTATTTTTTAAGATACACACAGATTCAGAAGGGCAACAATACCTTTTAGGAGCGGATCTTGTTAACAGAGGGTTCTACCCAAACTTTTTAAATACGTGGAGGTTCCCAGTCACACTTGTCAACTGCCCCTTATTTTATCTCTTATTTTTGCCCTGCTGCCCCTTGTAGAAATTTTTGATTTTCAGGTTAATCACTAAGTATTACAGACAGTCAGTAATGGCAGACATTAGAGTTTCATGTTTATTATTGTTCTGAATATACACGTTGATGCAAAACCTGTCATTTTTATTAATCATCGTTGTGAATCAGCATAATATTTAAACTTAATCCTGGTTTTGGGCCTTTGCCCCTCATTTTTTTTTGTTGACTTTGCCTCTGAGTCTTGGGAAAAGAAGTTCACAGCTATGGCAGCAAGGCATGGGAGCCTGTATGGAAGGCCACACTGTGAAGGGGACCTTTCCGGTTCATTATTAGTGTGAAAGCATCGAAATTCACCTCTAACTGTTGCTTTAAGACTGAAGGAAAATGGAAGTTCGCAAGGGATAATGAGGTGAGGTCCACTATTTAAAAGAGGATTTGTTGTAATATTTCAAGGAAAAGGCTACAGAGCTCATAAACATACAACCCCTTTGTAAATAATTAAGATACAAATTTAGCCTTCAAACAGCAGCAGCAGTTGAAAATAGAACTACTTAACTTAAAAGATAAACAATAACTAGAAGAACCTTATAGGCACTTATTCATGGTTTAAGCAGAATCATTTTATTATTATGGCAGTTTATTTATAAAAAATGTATTCCAAAAGAAATACAACACAGCTTACAAGTGGACTCATTCTGCCCTGTGTTTGAAAAGGAAAGGCAGAAGCACTGAGGCGTCAAACCATCTGCTATCATTTCAGCAGCCCGTGCATCGGTGTGTGTACCAAAGGCAACTTCTATCTAAATCTCCTTTTCAACTGTAAAAATTAATTCATCTGTTCCCCTCTTTATTGGTAACTATGTTGATCAAAGCGACCATATTTAGACATTACAGTTAAGTCACAGAGACAGCATAAGCAACACATATAAAAAAGATGGATACACACAATGGCAGAACTCTTGAAACACCTGAGGAACAGAAGAGGTATGTACTGGTAAGGATCTTCTCTTCAGGTGCACAAACCCTTTGTTAAGAAGAGAATGTATGCATAGTTAATGAAGTCATACATTCAGGAGAAAGGTGCTGTTTACAAGTGCAGCGCCTTCTAAATGTGATCTGGCATAAAATGGAAAATATCTGGCAAATGTATCTAGTGTACTATGTCAGTGTACAAGTGTTTGAACCACACACACACACACACACACACACACACACACACACACACACACACACACACACACACACACACACACACACACACACACACACAACTTAGAATGTCATTAAGAACATAAATCCTGATGTGATTTAAACCCAACTCCTTTGATTTTCAAAAATTCCAGCACAATACCTCTCTTCTGCAGAATCGTACTTTCCTAAAATAAGAAGTATTTATTATAACATCTGGAGCAATGCTACATAATAAGCAAGTTGCTTGGCAGAAAAAAAAAACACACACACACAAACACAGAGAAGAATCTGACAGTCTTTTAATTAATAAAAAGTACTATTTTTTAAACTTTTAACTTAATAGGATCAAAGGAAAGTGAAGGAACCATTCTCTCTCTGAATTTTTATAAATGATAATCCTCCAAGTACATCCAAAATTCATCATAACATACATAATGTGAATCACACATTTTCTTCTTGAGTGTATAAAACTAGTTAAAAGTCTGACTCTGAGTTCTTCAGTAAAATAAAAAATGTAAAACACTAGAACTAAATAATTAAAAAGTGAAACAGTTATGGGACAATCTTTGGTACAACCAAGAACCATCCTGAGCATACTAAATCTAACCTGGTGTCCTTGCATGCGTAAAACTATAACTAGTTATTACACTCAAAGATCATGGGAAAAATGTAAATGACTGAGCACTGCAGCTTGCTGTCTAAAAAGCAACCAACTAATGTTGCGTTTCACTCCACTAAAGTTTCAAAGGAAAGCCATTCTCAATGGTTGACTAGTCAAACACACTAGTAGCAAGCACTAAAAATTTAATTGAATGTTCGCCAGGAGAAGTATGGCCCATTACTATCCTGGCTAATTAATTTCTTTGTTTTTGTAAGAATTCTAAAAGAGTACCTAACATGCAACCTGAGGGTAATTAAGTACACGTCTGTGGAGACTACTGATTTGTAGTGACACAAGCCTCATTCCACTTCAAGGTAACTGTGGGTTTTGCTTATAGTCCTTCAAAGGGTTCATGAAAGCGAGATGCAGCAGGTGGTGGAGTTCTTTTCACTAGACTGGTTATCTGCACTTTAATGATTATGCCCTGATACAACAGGACACTGCATCAACCGTGCTCACAAACTTTTCAAATATCACTTCTAATGTGCTCTGCACTGAACAGCAGTAACAGGATGTGTATGCAAAGCTAAAACAATCAGTGGTTAAGTACTTCTGATAGCAAGAAACCTGAAACATTTCCACTGGTTTACTGGGATCTAACATCTGCCTTTGCATCATCAGCTAAGTTCTCTGGTCAGCAATTAAACATACAAGCAAAAGCTGACAAACCCTGCACATACTTTTAAATGGACACCATACTTACAAACTTACAACTCACATGCTATGATTATGGCATACAAATCTTTTTTTCAAAGAAAAGTCATGCAATGCCCCAATATTAAAGAGAGGAACCACAGCCACATTTCAAAAAGTCAGGGAAAGAGAGCCTGTTTCTGAAGTTTGTGTTTGTCAGCATTTAACTGAACAGGTAAACTAAGCTAGAAGTTCCGCATTTAAACATCACTCCCAGAAGTTACAAAGCCAACACAACAGCACAACCCTCACGAATATTATGCAGAAATCCATGTTTAAGAACAAAGTGGTTTATGTCTCTAATTGCCTATAAGAGTCAGTTGATCCAGAATGTGTTACACATGGCTCACAGATGACTATGGATTACTACTCTATTACATCATAGTTTGTGTTATTTGTCACCTACTTTTACTGAAACAAACAAAATATCTATATATATATATATATATATATATAT
>NC_056745.1:989651334-989718834 GCF_019279795.1 Protopterus annectens | reverse complement strand
TGGAAAACACTCCTGAGCACTGTGGAACCAAAGGATGCCCGACGTCTAGAGGCCACGTCCAGTTTGTAATGAGAAATAAAAGTATGTGCAGAAGCCCAAGTGGCCGCTGCACATATCTCATCCACCGACAGTCTGGCGTGGAAGGCCACTGAAGTAGCCATAGCCCTAGTAGAATGCGCTCTAACTGGAAATGGAAGGTCCCTTCCTGTTGATGCATAAATAAATGAAACACAATCCCTAATCCACCTAGCAATAGTGGTCTTAGTTACTGCTTTGCCAATCCTGTTATCTGCAAAGGCCACAAACAACTGGTCTGATTTCCTCTGCTGCTGTGTCCTATCCAAGTAAAACCTCAGTTGTCTATGCACATCCAACTGATGAAGTCTGTATTCTGCCTTTTTGGAAAATTTTGGAAAGAAAACTGGTAGCTCCATAGATTGCTGCAGACAAAGAGCAGAAGAAACTTTTGGAAGAAATGACGGGTTTAGTCTTAGAGATACTCTATCCTTGTGAAAGATCAGATAAGGGGGCTTAACAGAGAGGGCTTGAAGCTCCAAAACTCTTCTGGCTGAAGTAATAGCTACCAAGAAGGCAGTCTTCCAAGATAAGAACTTTTGCTCACAAGTGGCCGCCGGCTCGAAGGGATGAGACGTCAAGGCTCCTAAAACTACATTCAAATCCCATGGCAAAACAGGTTGTGACACCGGGGGGGGGGGGGGGGGGCGAAGCAACCAAGCTCCCTTAAGAAAGGCCTTACACAACTTATGACTCATGAGTGAAGGCTCAAAGGCAACATGATAATTAGAAATCACTGCCAATTGGCCTTTAAGCGTGGAGACAGTGGAACCCTGTCTAAAAAGAGTTGCCAAAAAATCTAATACTGCATACACCGGGGCTGTCAGAGGGTCAAGGTTGTGCTGCTGGGCCCAAATGGCAAACCTTTTCCATTTATTAGAATATATCTCCTTAGTGGAAGCTCTGTGAGAAGAAGACAGAATCCGGACCACCTCAGGCGAAAGGATATGCTGTCTGACTAAGGTCGGAAGTGGAGCAGCCAAGCCGTTAGCTTGAGAGTTCGCATTGATGGATGGGCCTGACCTGACTGAAGAGTCAGGAGGTCTGGAACTGGGTCCAGAATCCAAGGATCCTTCACTGTATACTTCCGAAGGAAAGGAAAACAAACTTGTGGTGCGATCAAAATCATGTTGCTTCCCAAGCAGATCGCCTTCTGAATCACCTTTGGCAGTAGTGGGACCAGAGGGAAGGCATAGAGCAGACCGGAAGGCCAATTGTGGACTAGAGCGTCCCTGGGTGACCCCCCGGGGGGGAATCAGGGAGAAGAAATTGCTGCACTTCGCGTTCCAGGGGCTGGCAAAAAGGTCGCAACAGGGAAACCCCCACTTGGAGAAGATCCGAGCCACTACTCGGTCATTCAGGGACCACTCGTGAGGCATCAGAATAACTCTGCTCAGCCTGTCTGCTATCACATTGGACTTCCCCGGAATGTGCGTTGCCACTAGAAATCTCTGGGAAGCGATCACCCAGTTCCAAACTCTCATGGCTTTTCTGCAAAGAGGATAAGACCTGGTTCTTCCCTGCTTGTTCAGGTACCATACTACCGCCATATTGTCTGAGAAGATTGCGATGGTACCATTGGGAAGAGAGCTGTGAAGTGCCTGCAATGCTAGAAGCACTGCCCTCATCTCCAGGACATTGATGTGTAAGTGGGTTTTGTGATCCTGCCACGTGCCTTGAACCGTCCTGTCCAGATAATGCCCCCCCCCCCTATCTGGGAGGTGTCTGTGGTCACTGTGGCAATGGGGGAGGGGGAGCAGAAGAGTCACCCCTGGTTCAGGTTGGAGGAGAGGAGCCACCAACGAAGATCTCTCCGGCAGGTATCCGTAATGAGAATCGGATAGGACAAGGGCAGATCTTGGTATGACCACTGGGTCGACGGGAGCCATTGGAGAATTTGCATGTGCAATCTTGCCAGAGGGACCAGAAGAATGGCGGCCGCCATCGACCCCAAAAGCTGAAGGACCATCCTGGCTGGGGCTTTTCTTCCGGGTAGTAAGGCTAGGACTTGGTTCTGTAGTATCTTTATCCTCTCCGTTGGAAGGAATGCTTGCATCTCGACTCTAGCTCTGCGCCTATAAAGGCAACACGCTGTGATGGCAGCAATACAGACTTTTCCCAGTTGAATGTAATTCCTAATAGATGTTCCAATTCGATGGTAGCACTCATGGCTTGAATAAGAAGATGCCTGGTGGGGGCGGTGAGGAGCCAGTCGTCTAGATACGGAAACACCTGGAATCCCAGATGTCTCAGGTGAGCCGTCACCACTGCCAGACATTTGGTAAACACCCTGGGGGCTGTGGTGAGACCAAAGGGCAGGGCTCGGAACTGGTAGTGACGGACTCCTAGGCGGAAGCGTAAATGTATCCTGGATGCCCTGTTTATCTTGATGTGATAATAGGCGTCCTTGAGATCGATGGAGCACATCCATACTCCTTTTTTCCAGCAATGGGAAAATGGATTGCAACGTGACCATCCGGAACTTGGACTTCTTTACGAAGCGGTTTAGATGGCTGAGGTCCAGAATGGGTCTCAAGTCCCCTGTTCTTTTCGGCACCAAAAATAACTTTGAGTAGGTTCCTAATCCAGTCTGGCCTATGGGGACTGGCTGGATGACTCCCTTTCCGAGCAGCTTTGCGACCTCTATGGCTGCTTGATCGCGTTGACTGGGTGGCACGTCCGGGATTTTCCTTGACAGTGGAGGGGGATGGATAAAGGGAATGGTGTAACCTACGGCGATGATACGAAGCACCCACTGATCCTGAGTGATGGAACCCCAGGCCCTTGGATGCTCCAAAAATCGACCCCCGACTGGCTCCGGAGATGCACAGTCGGGCAGTCTCTCAGGGACGCTGGAAGGAGGAACCACAAAAGGATTCGCGGTCTCCTGTGTTGCGGGGGCCTCCGCTGCCTCTAGGGCGATGTCTTCCAGAATAACTCCCCCCTCCTCTGCCTCTGGAAGGGGGGGGTCACAGTCACTCTGATGGGCAGGGAATGACTTTTGGAACTTTCTGAACCACATCTTTCCTCCCCTCTGCGCCTTGGGATAAGGTCTCGAAGGGAGTGAAAAACGGGCCCCAATGGCAGACAAAGTCTTACCCTCCTGCTCGCATCTAGTGAATGTGTCTTTCACCTTGGGTCCAAAGAGAGAGGACCCGTTGAATGGAGCGTCTGTGAAAGAAGACTTGAAAGTCTCCGCAAAGTGACACAAGCGCATCCAGGCTTGCCTCCTAAGGGCTACGCCCAAACTCAATGCCCTACTTGCCCCTTCGGATGCATACGATATGAACCTCATGGACGAGTTAACAATCGGCGAAAGGGTAGACAGCTGGGCGTTGACAGACTGCGTCAACGCCTCAGGCACGTTGCCCGACAGGGTATCTCCCAACTCCTTTATGAGATCCCTTTGGAGCCTCATAAAATGACACAAATAATTCAGCGACCGCAGGGTAAAGGTTGCTGAAGTCAGGGTACGCTTCCCGTACATATCCATGCTCCTGGACTCCTTGTTAGGAGGATGGATAAAAGTAGATGCCTCTGCCACATCCTGCTGGGTGGCAGACGCCACCACCATAGCATCCACTGGGACTCCCTTGGTTAGAAACTCCTTGCCAGGGGGTGCAGATAAAAATTTGTTGGGGTGAGAAGGAACTGGCTCCACAGAGTCAGGGTGCTCCCACTCTCTTCGACAAATAAGGTCCAGTAATTCATCGAAGGGTGGAGACACCCAGGAGGCGGAGGGTTGGGCTCCAAAGGCCTTGAGGAAGACCAACTCCTCCGCTGAAGGGGTTTTGGATGGCCAGCCGCCCCTCTGTCTCAAGATCTCCAGGACATCGGAGAACAAGACATCGTCAGAGGATGACTTCGGGGACCCTGCCGCATCATCAAGGTTGGTGTCCGAGGTGACAGACTCATCTGGGGAGTCTATGTGCTTCCTCTTGCACAACTTTTTCCTGGGGCCTCTTTAGGCAAAGACTCTGAAGGCTCCTCGGAAAAAGGGGCACCACACATGGAGGAATCCTCAGGCCTCGGAGGCGCGCTGTCCGAAGACATGGGGTCACCAGAAGCTCTAGTCGCCGTGTCTAGGGAAGGAGTCGCAGATTCCGGTGAAGTCACTAGAGATTTGTCGAATGCACTCCTCATAGCCTCAAAGGCGGGTCCACCAGAATCTGAAGAAAGGCCCTGCTGCGAGACCATGACCGGTGTCGGGGTCCCCCTAGCTGAGGCACCAAGGGGGAGACTCGGGGCCGAAACCAGAAGCCCTGAGAAATCCCCCTCGGGCTCGGCCGAGGACACCCGAGAACTGAAACCCCTCGAAGGAACAGAAAAGGTTGGAGCTGAAGACGGCACCGACAGACCAGCAGTGGGTCTCGGAACCGACTCAGGAACCTCACCTGACTCTGAGAACCCCGTCTCCGACAACACCAGGGTTGTCGGAGTAGGAAGAAACGGAATCAAAATGGTTGGCTCCGGACGCTGGGCTGGAGCTGAAAACAATTTAGATAAAACAGGTGATTGGAGGAGCCTCTGGACCACCCTATCTAAATCCGAATCTGAAAGCCTGGAGGACCTGGAGGAAACAGACGGGGGGGCGAGAAACTCTTTCAACCGGCTCCGAGGCAATGCTGGAATGTTGACTCCTAATTGGCTCCAGAAGGATCGGAGCCGAGGAAGACTCGATTAGAACCGAGACCCCCTTCGGCGCCGACGGATCAGGAGCCGAAGAAACCGACCCTGGAGCCGAAACACTCACCTGCGGCTCTAAGACCAATGAAGCCGAGGAAAACCCAGATTGGAATTCTCTATCCTGCGGCTCCGAGACCAATGGAGCCGGGGAAGGAGACCGAGACTTAGATCTCGTCTCCTACGGCTCCGAGACCATTGGAGCCGAGGAAGAAGACCTAGACATAGATCCTCTATCCTGCGGCTCCGAGATCAGTGGAGCCGAGGAAGAGGACAAACAGTTCTTTTTTCAGGCGGCTCCGACGAACTTGTCGGAGCCGAAGACTTTTTTTTCTTCAATTTCGAAGAGGGAGAAGAAGATAAAGCTTCCTCAAAGGCTGGTTTTATTAAACCTTTCAAGATCAACTTATTTTTCCTCTCCTGTAGAACACGAGAGGAAAAGGCATGGCAAACGTTGCAAGATTCTTGCAAGTGTTTAGCCCCTAAGCAATAAACACAGATGGCATGGCCATCTGTTATCGACAGTTTGTAGCCACATTTCGAACATTTTTTAAAGCCTGACGGCTTATGCTCTTTATCTTTGCCAGACATGACCCACAAAGCACTCGAAACACAAGGAAGGGACGGGAGGGAAGAGCTCTAACTAAAACACTCGACAAGAAATAGGGCAAAGGCCCTCTAACTCAAACGGACCTAGCCTGCCAAACAGAAGGAATTACACAACACCAAAAATTAAACACAGCCAATCACAGGGTAGTACAGATGAAGATAGCTATTAAAATAGCTGTTTGGTTATAAAATGTTTAAGCTAAGAGCAAAAACGACCCAAAAAGGCCAAAAAAGAAGGGTACTTAGTCACAGCCAAGTCGAGACCATGTCATTACTTCAGAAGCAGCAACCGAGATCTGGGGATTTGGGGGTGGTGCATCCTGGGATAAGGAGGTTGGCCCAGCCAATGAGAGACTTTGTGCTAGTGTATCGGCCGAGTCGGAGCCGATTCTCGGCTCCGAGCCCATCAGTTATGAATGTAGGCGAGAGAGGATCGGATTACATCAGCACTCTTTTCATAAGCACACTACTTTAGGGCCTTCACCTGCTAACTCACACCATTTCTTTGCTAGCATATAATTTCTAAAGAAACAAAGAAAATCAATTTATTTATTATTTATTTTTAATGAAATGAAAGAAAACATAGCTGAATCATTCAATACTTTCTTTACTGAGACCATTCTTGCCCTTTCACAAAATCAAACTTATACCAAAACCACTACTATTGACCCCAAACCTAATAATAACCCAACTTTTAAGCTTCAGCCCACCCCAACCTCCTACATAAGACAATTACTCTCTCAATTAAAGCCAACAACACTAGGAGTAGACTCCCTCCCCAACGAATTCTTAAAACTGGCAGCAACAGAAATAGCCATACCAGTCTCTATCCTAATAAACAGGTCCATCTCTGAAAGCTCAGTACCCCTGATCTGGAAAACAGCCTATATTATACCACTTCATAAAGGGGGCAATTCTTACGATATATCTAACTATAGGCCAATAGCCATCCTATCCCCTCTTGCTAAAATACTGGAGAAATGTATTCACAAACAATTAATTTCCCACCTTATTAAGCAAGATCTTATATCCCAAACTCAACATGGGTTTCGCCCAGGTCATAGCACAACCACTGCCCTGCTAGCATTCACTGATACCATTAACCACAGCAGAAATAATGGCAAATTTTCTGCTGCCCTTTTCCTAGACCTGTCAAAGGCATTTGACATGGTTAATCATGAAAAATTATTCTCCCAACTTTCTATCTTAGGACTAGATAATTTGGCTATCTCATGGTTTAAGAACTACCTCAGCTATAGACAACAGGCAGTACTATGGAACAATAACTTGTTTCCACTCTTACCTGTAACACTCGGTGTACCTCAGGGATCCATACTGGGCGCCCTACTATTTCTAATTTTTACTAATAATCTCCACACAGCTGTAAATAATTCAAACCTCATCCAATACGCTGACGACTCTACTATAATATGCAGTGCCCCTACCCTAGCAGACCTACACAAAATAACCCAGGAAAACTTTCACTCAGTCGAAACCTGGCTTACTGACAATGCCTTAATACTCAACCCAAAAAAACTAAACTCCTTATATTTCATCCTTCAATCGCTACTGCCCTCTCCTCCTCCTTTACTATCCACTCAAAAAACGGTACCACTATATCACCTGACTACCACACAAAGCTCCTAGGTATCACCATTGATAATAAGCTCAAATTTGATGCACACATTAATCTAGCCATAAAAAATACTAACAAAAAGCTGGGTAGTCTCTACAAACACAAATCATTCCTGACTCACAATGCTAGAACTACAATAGCACAAACGCACCTTCTCTCAGCTCTACTATATGCATCACCAATCTTAACCAACCTATCCAAAAAAGAAACCAATAAATTGACCTCCTGTTATAATTAGATAGCCAAATTTGCCAACAACAGCTCCTTTAGAACTCATCACTGCCAAAATCTAAAACAATTGGATTGGCTTGAACTACCAAACATACTAACCTATAACCAGCTGATCATCACACACAAGCTACTCTACCATCCAAACACAACACCTTCATTAAGTAACTTAATCCAACAGTACTCCTGTCCTAGGCAACTCCGCTCCACTAACAAATTACTGTTAGCATTTACCAGATCTCACAATCATGCTGGTGACTCCCTATATTCTTCTTATATTGCCAAACTCTGGAATTCTCTGCCTACATCCTTAACACTTGAAGCATCCCTCTCTAAATTTAAAATAACTCTCAAATCTTACCTAAGAATAAAATGGCTATGTCCCTGTTCCTCATCATACTAATACTTTTATCTCATCTATACCATTGTAACTTGCATGTTTTATCCTCATAAAACCTGTTTACCACAACTGAAGAAAGATGGCTTATCTGTGTTAATCTGTTATGTATATTGTTATTTAGACTTGTTATCAACTGTACCTCTCTAATGCTTAATTCCTTACTGTAAGCCCATTGGGCCTAGTTTAAAATAAGTATCCTGAATTATCTGCTTCTCTGTTAACTTGTCTCCTTGGAGCTTTTCTCCCCGGGCCTCCACTGAAAATGGACATATATCCAGTTGGACTATCCCGGTCAACAAATGTAAAATAAATAATAAAATAAATAAATAAATAATTTATATTTGTTGACCGGGAGTGTCCGACTGGACGTAGGTCCATTTTCAGCGGAGGCCCGGGGAGAAAATCTCCACATTTAAAATAAACAGACAATAGTTACATTGGATTACATAGCGATTAACAATTTACATAGCAATTACTTACAACATATTTACAGATGAAGAACATAGTACATCAGTAGACAACTAGAATCTGTATCTGTGAAGTACATAACAGACATTAACAAATGTTAAAATAAGAAGTTCCTGCTGTATAAGTACTAGGCTTATGAGCATCTGAGCTTGCTATAATCAAGGTAGTTAGTGGAGTGGAAAGAAAGGAAGTGGTTGGATGGGGTGGGTGATATTAGAGTGGGAGTTGCAAGGGCATAGCCAGCATGTGTTTAGGTGCGCTTTTAGTAAAGTTTTGAAGTGGGTGCATGATGGTACGGAGGTAATTGTGGGTGGGAGGGAGTTCTATAATTTGGCTATGGTGCATGAGAATAGTGCTTCACCAGCAGAGTTATTGGCTTTAGTGATCTGCAAGTGATTTTTGTTGCTGGATCTTAGTGGTCTGGTGGTGCGATAGGGTTAGAGTAGATCCTGGAGGGATGGGACATTTAGTGGATGGTTTACTAGTTTGTGGGCGAGTGAGAGTTGATACCACTGAAGGAGGTGAGGGAGTTCCAGCCAGCCCAATTCAGCATGTGAGAGACAGTGGTGACTACGGTAGGATGCCCCTGTGGCGAATTTGGCAATTTTGTTGTAGCAGGTGTCTAGCTTGTTTAGATCGCACTGCCTTAGGTTGGTATATATTGGAGAGCATAAAGTAGGGTGGAGATAAGGTGGGAATTTGCTATTGAAATCTTTGGTGAGAAGATGCTTATTTCTGTATAACGCTCCTAGTTTTTTTTTGTGGACTTTTTTTATGGTCATGGATATGTGAATGTCTAATTTTAGTTTATTGTCTATTTCCACTCCTAGCAATTTGGTGTGTTCAGTTGGGTATATAGTGGTGTTGTCTTTTGCTGTGATGTTAAAGTGAGAGTTGTTTTGAGTATTTTTGGTGGGTTGGAAGAAGAGTAGTTTAGTTTTGTTTGGGTTGAGTATTAATTGGGCATCGGATAACCAAGTTTCAACAGAGGAAAAGGCTTCCTGTGTGACTTTTTGCAGTTTGGGTAGGGACTGGGCTGAGCAGATGATGGTCAAGTCATCTGCGTATTGTATGAGTGTGCCATGTGTGGTGGCAGAGGCTAGATTATTTGTGAAAACAGAGAAGAGTAGGGGTCCAAGGATGGATCCTTGGGGGACCCCTAGGGAGACAGGTAGTTGGGGAGATATGTCATTCTGCCATACAACGGATTGTTGGCGGTCAGACAGGTAACTCTGAAACCAGTTGGTGACTGATTGTGAGAAGGATAAGTTATTGAGGACAGAGATAAGTTGTTTGTGTGGGACCATGTCAAATGCTTTAGATAGGTCTAGGAAAGTAGCAGAGGAGCAATAGCCATTGTTTTTATGCTGAAGGATAGTGTTAGTAAAGGAGAGTAAGGCAGTGGTGGTGCTATGGTTTGGTCGGAAACCATGCTGAGTATTGGAAAGGAGGTTGTTAGTAAGGAGGTAGTCTGAGACCTGAGAGTGTATGCATCTCTCTAGTATTTTGGAGAGAGAATAGCTATGGGGCGGTAATTGGTTAGTTCTGTGGAGGGTCCGCCTTTGTGGAGGGAAATTATATGTGATACTTTCCACAGTGTGGGAACATAACTTTCTGACAGAGATTGGTTAATCAAGATGGATACTGGGTAGGCCAGAGCATCAGCTGCGATTTGTAGGTATTCACTTGGGAGGTTGTCTGCTGCTAATTTGGTGGGTTTAAGTTTAGTTAAGAGTTTTTATATGTTGGAGGTAGGTACAGGAGAAAAAGAGAAGGCAGTGGGGAGATTAGTAGTTGTAGGCTGGGGTTGGAGGGGAGGGGGTTGTGTTGTTTAGCTAGTGATAGTATGGTTTGTGTGAAGTGTGTGTTGAATGAGGTAGCAATATTTTCTGAGGAGTGAGGGATGTTAGGAGGAGGGGTACTGACTTTACCTGGGTGGAGGATGGAGTTTATGGAGGACCAGAATTGTTTGGGGCTGTGTTCGGAGGAGTCTAGGGCAGACTGGTAGTATTGGAATTTGTCCTGTTTTATTAGCTTTTTGACTCTACTGCGTAGTTCTAGGAATGTCTGTCTAGTTGATGGGGTTTTGGTTTTGCGCCAGTGCTCCAAGGCTTTATCCCTGTTTTTCATTTCTGACTTAGTGGTTTTCTGTAGCCATGGGGAGGGTTGTGCTTTGATTCTGGCAAGTCTTATGGGGGCATGGTAATTAAGGATGCTCAGGAAGGTAGTATTAAAAAATTCAACTGCGTTATCAAGACTGAGGTACTTTAGAGGATGCCAGTTACATTCTTTGAGGGATGAGATGAATGTGAGTGGGTTAAAGTTTATTTTTTTACGTATCTGACGGTAGACGACAGGTTTAGCTTGGTATAGGTATTTTTCAGTAGGAATGTTGGGGAGTGATCACTGAGGCTATCTGATAAGCAGCCTGTTATATATGACTGGGGGCTCTTACTGACTAGTATCCAATCCAGGGTAGTGTGCTTGCTGGAGTTTTTATTTATCCTGGTTGGCGACTGGACTAGTTGGGTGAAGCCATGAAGGTTTACATGATGGGTTGGATGGTTGCCAGAACAGGATTGCCAGTCAATATTGAAATCACCTAAAATGATAGTTTCTTGGGGGAGACTGTGGGTAGACCAGCTGAGGAGGTTTTCTAGTGGAGGGATGTTTTGGCCAGGTGGGAAGTAGCATCCAATTATGTTGATGGGTTTGTTTTGGTTTATTTTGAGGTTGGTATATATTATTTCTTCATTGCCTATTTGTGGCGCTGATGATTTTAAGATCTGGATGTTTAGATGCTGTTTAAATATTATAGCTACACCGCCTCCTTTCTTGTTTAGCCGGTCTACTCTTAGTATGCCATAACCTGTAGGGAGTATTTGCTCACTGGTAATGTGAGGTATTAGCCAGGTTTCTGTCAGAATGACTATATCTGGGGAGTACAAGTCTATGGTGGCATGGAGTTCATGGACTTTGTTGGATATACTTATAATATTTAGGCTTAGTAGAAGGAAATCATTTGGCTTTCTATTGTCTGTAATATGGGAGAAGTTGTGGTTTCTAGTCTGATTATGAGGAGTGGGGTTGGAGACGGTAGGGCCAGGGTTGGGGTGGATATCTCCACTTAGGGCTAGTTTTGATATGCATGAGGTTATTAGTTTTCTCAGTTTTTGAATGTGTTTGTTTATAAGGGAAACTTTATGATTGTGCTCTTTGGGTAATAGGTATGGTGGGAGGGTAACTATGTTAAGTTGTAGGGATGCTTTATGTTTGAGTAATATAGTTGGTAGAATATGTGGGGAGTGCATAGGGATGGTTCTTGAGTTGGTGGGAGGGGAGCTGAGTGAGGGTGAGACATGAGTGGTGGTGTGAGTAGTAGTACAGTGGTAGTGGTTGAGTGCGGGAATGATAGAGCTTTGGTAGGATGTAAGATATGCAAGGAGAGTGCATGCAGTGAGCATAGGTAAGGTATGCTTGTACATGTTAGTTGAGTTGGTGTGACAGTAGTGGGAAGATGGAGGAGGTAGTGTTGGGTTAGCGCTGTGGATGGCTACTGGAAAGATGGGAGGGGTTTGTGAGTGTAATAAAGGTGGGACCACTGGGGGCAGGAGGGAATAGGGGGCAGGGTGGGGAGGGAAGCGGGTAGAGTCCCTGTTAGTTGCTCTTATGAGGGGGCTGTAAACAATCAGGTAACAGAGTTAATTGATGAATGGACATATGATAGTGACAAGGGTGATTGTAATTTTAAAAAATGGTGCCTGCCACAGGTAATATTTATTAACTTTGGGATTGTCTTAAGGTAATAAACAGGGAAGGGGGAGGGGAGAACAAGGATGTGAGCAGGCAGTTCTTTGTACTGCTGCTAATGAGCCAAAGCAAAGACAAGTTAGTGTTTGAGAAACAATCACAATTGACCAAGGACTGCTCTGTAACTGTAAGTCATTTCTTAACCATTTTCAGGTGGAAAAACAGGATAACCTTGTATCAGTAAGCCACTGTGGTCTCAGTTTAAATTAACAAACACACAGTATTGATCAGATTATGGATACTATCTGCTAACAGAAGGGAATAAGAGAGAAAGTGGAAGATGATTGTGTATGTGTGTGTGTGTGTGGGGGCTGCTTACAAGCCAAAGCAGAGTGCTCTCCAGGGGAAAATGAATATTGGCTCAAACAGGTAGACACATACTCAAAGTTAATTTTAGCTGTTTGCAGACAGTTCAGACCCGGACAGCGCTTTTCTTATAAGAATGATAAAGGTGGTACCGCAGTTGAATACTTGAGAGTGGTGTTAGGTCTAGAAAAAAAGAGTACAGAGAGGAGTAAGCACTTTGAGATGGTAAAGATATATTATAAAGATTACAAAAAACAAACTGAGCAAATAGCTACTGTATGCAGGAAAAATCAGAAAATATCACTCTGAATTTAACAAGCTGATAGGGGGACTACTCCAAAAGCAAAGCTTAAAACTACAGAGGCTCCCCCTGTATTTGGCTGATTTTAAAACACTCAGCATGCTGCTATGCTAACTACATTAAAAATCATCATCAGACTATTTACCTTCAGAAGCCCACCAATACACCATTTCAGGCATCTGAATCTTTAATATAACAGTCTGCCCTTCACAGGCTTTACTACATATTTCTTGCTTTTTTGTTTATTATAAAGCATTTGCCACCTCTTTGTCATTTACATTTTTCAGTTTTCTTAACACTGAAAGCATGGAATGCATGACCAGGTGGACTAAATTTTCATGGCAAACATGTTACTGACTCAAAATTCTGTATACAGTTACCCGACTACTCTGCAGACATAAACTTCTTCATGTCAGAGTAACACACTGCAAGGAATAGCTATATATATCCCCTCCACACCCACAGAACAAACATCCGTGGCTAATGGTATTTCTCCATCTCTTCCTCTTTCCCTCACAGCATCCAGTTTATTCTTCAGACTGGGATCACAGTTGGTAGAGAACAACCATCTCTCCATTGGGGAGACAGAAAAAGAGATCAAGAACCCAGGGACAACACAATCCGTTCCTCGCAGCAGTGATGTTTCTCATATGTGACACAGTGACATGTTTGTTCCACCATTCCTATCCACTTATACACACAGGGTCCTAAACTACTGCCTCTCTCTAGCCACCACTAGCACGCAGTACATTGCATATGATCTTCAATCCCTTCCCTGAAGTAAGCGAGCTGCCCCTCCAACCAGCCTTCCAACTTTCAGGTTGCTAGTGAATCCTAGATTATCAATGTCTCAGGTGGGTACCACATCCCCCTGCCAGTGGCAAGCTCTACAGGGAATACGTATATACAAGCAATATGTCTTTACTGGAGCATTGTAAGACAGCTTAACAGCTGAGGGGCCATAATGGCAAAAGATGTATGTCATGCTCCCACACCTTAGTGCACAAGCCCAGACTCATTTCTATCACACTGCAGTTTTAACTTTTCTATGCAAAAGTGAAGAAACCTCCCAGACCCATTGCACTCATGATGTGCAGGAAGGCATCCTGAAGGTCCAAAGAATACATCCATTCTCCTCTGGACAAACAGGGCAGGTGAAAATGCACTGTTACCATGTGAAAGGGCTCCAAGAGTATACACAAATCGAGAAAGTACAGTTTTGTACCTACCATAAATGTAGATGTTCGAGTGCTCATACAGCTGCAATCATTATAGATGGGTTATCCTGCCATCAGGCGGGTCCTCGGTCGGCCAAATTCCAAAGTCTAGGTCCAGCGTCAGTTGCCAGTGCGGCAGGGGTATAAAAGAGACAGCCGACGCCATTTTCTTCAGTTTTTTTTGCCCCAGATGTCAGGTGCCCCCAGGAGGAAGGCAAAACATAAAGTTATGCAAACATGCAATACAGAATAATCAAAAAACAGCAGTTGCAAGCAAATACACCATAAGAGAATACCCCAAATAGGTTGTATGATAAGGTGTTTGTCATAAGGCTTGTCCTAAGAGGGGACGGAGGGGGGGGGGGTAACCTGGACTGCAGCTGTATGAGCACTCGAACATATACATTTATGGTAGGTACAAAACTGTACTATGTTCATCGTAAATACAGCTGCAGTCATTACAGATGGGAAGAATCCCAAAGCTAAGTAGGGATGGTAAGCACTAAGTGGAACTTGGAGGAGCGAGGATGCCCTGCAAGACTGCTGTGGCAAAACCCGCTCTAGATTTAGAGAATAGTGGGTGGTGATAGTGCTTGGAGAAAGTGTGCACTGAACTCCAGGTGGCTGCTTCCAAAATGTCCTTGGTAGGGTCCCCCCTGAGGAAGGCTGCAGAGGTAGCTGTGGCTTTGGTGGAGTGGGATCTGATGCATGCAGGCACAGTTTTTCCATGAAATGAGTAACAAAAGTGTATGCAGTGGGCTATCCATTTTGAAATTGTCTGTTTGGAAATAGCCTTTCCTTGAGCACCTGCAGCATAGGACACAAAGAGTTGCTCAGATTTCCTGAATGGCTTTGTCCTGTCCAAATAGTAACAACGTTGTCTGTGAATGTCCAAGGAATGTAGTAGTCTTTCCCCTTTGTTTTGTGGATTAGGATAAAAGGTAGGTAAGTGGATAGTCTGATTCAAAGCTACACTGGATACTACCTTTGGCATAAAGGTAGGGTTGGTTCGTAAGGAAACTCTGACCTGATGAAAAATGATGAATGGTTGCACAGCCATGAGGGCCTGTAGCTCCAAAACCCTGCGTGCTGTGGTGATAGCCAGAAGAAAGGCTGTTTTCCATGACAGGTATTATAGTTCTGTTGAAGAAGCTGGGAGGAAGTGTCAGCTTTTCCAATACGAAGTTGAGGTCCCAAGCAGGGACTGGTGGTTTCTTTGGTGGATTTATATTCTTTGCCCCTCTGAGGAAAGTACAGTTTTGTACCTACCATAAATGTAGATGTTCGAGTGCTAATACAGCTGCAGTCATAACAGATGGGTTCTCCTGCCATCAGGCAGGTCCTCGGTCGGCCGAATTCCAAAGTCTAGGTCCGGCGTCGGTTGTCGTTGCTTCTTCCCTGACATCAGTGCGACAGGGGTATAAAGGAACCAGCCAACGCCATTTTCTTCAGTTTATCTTGCCACAGATGTCAGGTGTCCCCAGAAGGAAGGCAATACATAAATTTGTGTAATAATGCAGTGCAATATAATCAAAATACAGTAGTTGCAAGCAAATACATCATAAATGAATACCCCAATCAGGTTGTATGAGGATGTGCTAACCTATAGGCCTGTCCCAAGAGGGGAAGGAGGGAGGGAAACCTGGACTGCAGCTGTATTAGCCAGTGATAGCCAGAAGGAAAGCTGTTTTCCAGGACAAATATTGTAAATCTGATGAGGCAGCTGGCTCAAAGGGAGGCAAGGTCAGTTTTTCCAGAATTAAATCAAGATCCCAAGCAGGTATTGGTTGTTTCCTTGAAGGTCTTAAATTCTTGGCCCCTCTGAGGAACTGTCTTAAGAGAGGGTGAGACAATAAAGGTGGATCAGTGTTGTATTCTGCAGAAATGGCTGAGGCATGGATTTTGATGGAGGAGAAAGAAAGTCCACTGCTTAGCAGTTCAGCCAAATATTGTAGTATTTGAGGTAAATTCAGTTTTCCAGGGTCCTGGCCCTTTTTCTCATTCCAGACACAAAAACGTTTCCATTTTGCGGAGTAAGCCTTTCTAGTGGATGGCCTTCTGGCCTCCAAAATGACATCCTGCACCTCCTTGGAGAGTAGAGCCTGCTGTGATGCTAAGGAATCTTCCATGCGGCTAGATTGAGTGTTTTTAGCTGACTGTGAAGAGTTTTGAAGCTGTGCTGAGTCAGAAGAAGAGGCATTAGAGGCAGGGTCCATGGTGGGGAATGCGTCAGGCTCCTCAGGAGTGGGTACCAGTGTTGCCTTGGCCAGTCCGGAGCAATGAGGATCATCTTTGGTCTGTCTGCTCTGGTCTTCAATAGAACTTTGGGCAGCAGAGGAAGAGGTGGGAAGGCATAAACTGTCATTGATGTCCAACTGAAAGAGAGAGCGTCCACTTTCCAGGCCTTTGGATGGAAGATCCTTGAGCAGAATTTTGTCAATTGATGATTTTTGTGGGAGGCAAAGTGATCTGTGTCTGGCCTTCCCCATTCTTGGATTATTTCTGTAAAAACATTTGGATGCAACTTCCATTCGTGTGGATCTGTCATATTCCTGCTTAGGTTGTCTGCCAGCGTGTTTTCCTTGCCTGGCAAGTACTGTGCTTGTAGTTCCATTTGTAAGTCCATGGCCATGTTCCAAAGTGACATGGCCAGTCTGCATAGGGGGTAAGAATGTGTTCCTCCCTGCTTGTTTATGTACTACATAACTGTGGTGTTGTCCGTTCTTATCAATAGTTGACCTGGTTGTAGAAGGTCCTTGAAAGCTATAATAGCATTTATTACTGCTAGCATTTCCTTTGATTGATGTGAAGGTGCTTTTCGTTTTGGGACCATTTGCCCTGAATGCACCGATCTGTCATGTGCGCCCCCCAGGCGTAGTCCGAGGCGCCTGTTGTGATGACTTGATTTGCTTGAGGCTTGCTGAATGGAAGACCTGTGTTTGTTTGACATGCTTGAGCCCACCACAGAAATTCCTTTTGCAGACATGGAATTAGTGGTATTATTGTTTCCAAACTGTGGCTGTGTTGAGACCATATGTTTTTCAGGTACCATTGTAGTTTCCTCATATGCAGCTTTGCACATGGGATTAGTAAGATGCAAGATGCCATGAATCCCAGAGCCTGCAGGATTTTCCTTGCAGTCAGCCTGGTGCAATTTGCTAGTATTCTGAAGTATTGAATTAGTTGCCCCTGCTTCTCTGGCGTGAGGTAGGCCATCTGCGTGTTTGTGTCCAAATTGGTACCCAGGAAAATTATCTTCCGAAAGGGTATTAGCCTTGATTTCTTTTTGTTGTCTGTGTATCCCAGAGAGTTCAATGACATTATTACATAAGCCAGATGTTTCAGAAGAATGTGCTTGCTGTCCGCTTGGATCAGGCAGTCGTCCCAATAGGGATATATTTGTATCCCTTGAAGTCTGCAGTAGGCAATTACTGATGCCAGGCATTTCGTGAATACTCTGGGCGCAGTAGATAAGCCAAAGGGCAATGCAGAGAATTGATAATGGGTTGAACCTGCAAGAAATCTGAGGTACCTTCTGCAATTTTGTCTGATTGGGACATGCAGGTATGCCTCCTTGAGGTCCAATGTTACCAGCCAAGACTCCTTGCCCAGCATGGGAAGAAGTTGCTGTAGAGTGAGCATCTTGAATTTTGGTACGAGTAGAAATGTGTTTAGGATGGATAGATCCAAAATAGGTCTCCAATCTTTTCCCTTCCTTGGCACCAGAAATAGCCTGGAATAAAAACCTTGACCTTGTTCGTGCGTAGGTAACTCTTGAATAGCTTTCATGTTTATGAGATCTGTAATTTGCCTTTGTGCCTCTGCCCTTTGATTGTGTGGCTTGTTTGGCATGCCTCTCATTTTTGGAAGGGTGTGAAAATGGAATTTGTAGCCTCTGTTTATAATGTCCAGGATCCATTTGTCCTTTGTGACAATATGCTAATTTTTTGAAAATAATGCCAGCTTTCCTCCTAATGGGGCTGCCATTTGAGACCTGGTTGGCATGCAAAGGGGAAAGTCATTGGGTTTGCTTTCTGAAAGATTGCGAGTTGTCCTCACCACCTCTTTGTGTAGGAGCTTGCCATTGTCTGCCTCTATACGATCCTTGGGATTGTCCTCTGCCCCTCGGGCGCCTGTATCTGCCTCTTTGGGGTCTGTCTGTGGCAGGAAAGGACCAGTTTTTGGAAGGCCAATTTCTACTAAAACGTGGGGGTTGAACCTGTAGAAAGTACAGTTTTGTACCTACCATAAATGTAGATGTCCGAGAGGTATGCATCTGCAGTCCTAACATATGGGTTGTCCTGCCTCAGGCAGCCCTTCGGTCGGCCGGATTCCAAAGTCTGGGTCTGGCCTCGGCTGATGTCGCACTTCACCCGACGTCATAGCTGCTGTCAATTGGGTATAAAGGCATCAGCCGACGCCATTTTCCTCAGTGTTTCTTGCCCCAGATGCCAGGTGCCCTCTAGGAAGGCTAAATTTGGATAAATGCAAATGATTCCAAACAGTAGAGAACAAACAAAAATAAACATGCATATACATATATACAAACAAATACACCATAATACATTCCCCCAGCTAGCTACAAGATGGGCAAATACCCTAGGAGTACCACAGAGGGGAAGGAGGGTGGGTAATCCTGACTGCAGATGCATACCTCTCGGACATCTACATTTATGGTAGGTACAAAACTGTACTATGTCCTTCAAGGATGCATCTGCAGTCCTAACATATGGGTAGAATACCATAGCCAAACTGGGGGAGGAGGCAGTGAGATGATTATGGTGTAGTTAAGATCCCTTGCAAAACAGCAGTTGCAAAACCTGCTCGGGATCTGGAGTATAAAGGTAGATTATAATGCTTGGCAAATGTATGCACGGAGCTCCAAGTAGCAGCCTCTAAAATGTCTTTGGTAGCCACGCCTCGTAAGAAAGCTGTAGTAGTGGCTGTAGCCCTTGTGGAGTGAGGTCTGATGTTTTCTGGAGTTGTTTTTCCATGAAAAGAGTAACAAAATCTAATGCAATTTCCTATCCATTTTGAGATTGTCTGTTTTGAAATTGCTTTTCCTTCCATTCCTGTTGCATATGCTACCAGAAGCTGGTCAGTTTTACTATTGTTCTTGGTTCTGTCCAGATAGTAGCGCAATTGCCTGTGCACATCCAAGGTATGTAGTAATCTTTCCCCCCTATTCTGTGGGTTGGGGAAGAATGCTGGTAGGTGGATTGCTTGGTTCAATGATACCCTGGAGACCACCTTTGGCATAAAAGTAGGGTTAGTTCTCAAGGACACTCTATCCTGATGGAAGATAAGGAAGGGCTGTACTGCCATTAATGCCTGTAATTCAGAAACCCTTCTTGCTGAAGTGATTGCAAGCAGGAAAGCAGTTTTCCAAGATAAGAACTGTAATTCTGCTGTTGCTGCTGGTTCAAAAGGGGGAAGTGTTAACTTTTCCAGCACAAAGTTAAGGTCCCATGTAGGCAAAGGTGGCTTCCTTGGAGGTTTTACATTTTTAATTCCTCTCAGAAACTGCCTGAGTAGAGGATGAGAGAAGACTGGAGGATCCATGTTGTATTCTGCTGAAATTGCTGATGCATGAATCTTAATGGAGGAATAAGACAGGCCATTGTGGAAAAGTTCTGCTAAATATTCCAGGATGTTAGCTATGTTTGCTAACGATACATTTTTCTCCTTTTGCTGCACTCCAAATGAGGTATCTTTTCCATTTGGCTGAATAAGTTTTCCTTGTGGAGGGTCTGCGAGCCTCCAGGATAATGTCTTTAACCCTCTGAGATAAATCTGGGTTATTTTGTGCTATGCAATATTCCAAGCAGCTAGCTGCAGAGTTTTCAAGTTTGGATGCAGGATCTTGAAGTTGTTCTGTGTTAGCAGTAAAGGAACTAGAGGTAGAGGCCATGCGTGTGCCCGAGACATGCTCCTCAGTAGCGGTTACCAATGCTGCCTCGGCCAGTCTGGAGCTATCAGGATGATCCTTGGGTGATCTTCTTTGATCTTCAGTAGCACTTTGTTCATCAAAGGAAGAGGTGGGAATGCATATGCTGTCAGGTTATCCCAACTGAAGGATAGGGAGTCCACCTTCCAAGCAAGAGGGTGGTATGTCCTTGTGCAGAATTTCCTCAATTGGTGGTTGTGTGGGGATGCGAACAGGTCTATTTCTGGTAGCCCCCATTTCTTTGTAATGGATTTGAAGATGTCTGGATGCAGCATCCATTCGTGGGCATCCGTGGTAGTTCTGCTTAAGGTGTCTGCTAGTATATTTTCTTTTCCTGGCACAAATATGGCCTGGAGCTGAATGTTGAGGTTCAGGGCCACATTCCACAGGTCCATTGCCATCCGGCATAGAGGATATGAGTGCGTGCCTCCCTGTTTGTTGATATACCACATGACTGTGGTGTTGTCCGTCCTTATCAGCAAATGACCCTGTTGAAGAAACGGTCTGAATGTCTGAATTGCCTGTTTCACTGCCAACATCTCTTTTTGATTTATGTGTAGGTTCAGCTGGTCTTGTGTCCATAGGCCTTGTATACACTTGTCCGCCATGTGAGCCCCCCAACCGAGGTCTGAGGTGTCCGTGGTGATAGTCTGGCTTGGGTGAGGGTTGTGGAAAGGCAGTCCTCTGTTCAACTGACAGGCCTGAGCCCACCACAGGAATTCTTGCTTCAAGCATGGAATTATTGGAATTTGGGTTTCTAGGCTGTGCTTGTGCTGAGACCATAAATTCCTTAGGTACCATTGCAACTTCCTCATATGCAGTCTGGCATGTGGAATCAATATTATGCAGGATGCCATGTAACCCAGGGCTTGCAGGACTTTCCTTGCTGTAAGCTGGTTCTGCGTTGTTAATGCCATGAAATAGAGTGGTAGTTGCTTTTGCTTTTCTGCTGTGAGAAATGCCATTTGATTTGATGTGTCCAGTTCTGCACCCAAGAATGTTATCCTTTGGGATGGTACCAGCCTTGACTTTTTTATGTTGACTGTATATCCCAGGGCTTGCAGTAGGTGAATAACCTTTTCCAAATCTTTTGTTAATTTGATCTTGTTGTCCGCTTGTATCAGGCAGTCGTCCAGGTATGGATAAATTTGAATTCCCTGAAGCCTGCAATGAGCAATTACTGATGCCAGGCATTTCGTGAATACTCTGGGCGCAGTAGATAAGCCAAAGGGCAATGCTGAGAATTGATAATGCTCTGATCCTGCAAGAAATCTGAGGTATCTTCTGCAATCTGGTCGTATAGGGACGTGCAGGTATGCCTCCTTGAGATCTAGAGTCACCAGCCAAGACTCCTTGCCCAGCATGGGAAGAAGTTGCTGTAGGGTCAGCATTTTGAATTTTGGGACAATGAGATATGTGTTCAGAGCGGACAGGTCGAGAATAGGTCTCCATTGGTTTTCTTTTATTGGTACCAGGAAAAGTCTGGAGTAAAATCCTTGTCCTTGTTCCATAGACGGTACCTTTTCTATAGCTCTCATCCTTAGTAAGTGGTGGATTTGTTCTAGAGCGTTTGTTTTTTGGTTTGGTGGTAGGTTTGGCATTCCTCTCTTTCTTGGTAGAGTATGGAAGTGGAACCTGTAGCCTTTGTCTATTGTCTGTAAAATCCATTTGTCTCCTGTAATGCAATGCCAGTTTACTGAAAATAAGGCTAGCTTTCCGCCTAAGGGTGCTTCCAGTTGTTCCCTGGTAGGCGGTATCAGAGCCAAGTCATTGTGACTGTCCTGTGGAAATGGTAGTAGCTGGATCTGTGGCAGTACTTCTCTGGTTATTAGGCTGCCACTGACGTCCCCTGTAGGCACCTCTGGATTGACCTCTTCCTCTTGGGTGCCTATTTCTGCCTCTCTGTGCTCTGGAGGTGTCTGGAAAGGACCAATTTTTCGAAGGCCAATTTCTACTAAACCTCGGAGGCTGGACCTGTAAGAAATCCTTGACTGTTTGGATAGATTTTGCTTTTTCCTCCACCTTCTTTAACACTTGCTGTGCAGGGGAGCCAAACAAACTTTGTTTCTCCATGGGAGCATCTAGGAGCTTGGACTTCACATGGTCTGGTAAGGATTGCTCTTTTAACCATGCATGCCTTCTGATCACTGTACCAGTCATAGCTGATCTAAAGGAAGCCTCCAGTGCATCATAGCCGCATTTTAAGGAATGATTACTGACCTGCTGAGTGTTATGTACCAAATCCTGAAGGGACTTACGGTCTATAGGTTCAGGGGAAGACAGTTTTTTATTTAGCTGATCTAACAAAAATTCCTGATACTGAATCATGTGGAATTGACAGTTTAAGGCCCTAGCCGAAAGAGTAGCAGAAGTATAAACTTTTTTACCCCATCTCTCTAATGCTCTAGATTCTCTTTCAGAAGGGAGGGGGTTTTTGGCAGAGGCAGCTGCTACAGCTTTGGGGCCCTGTGAAATAGTTTCAGGATCTGCAATAGGAGCTTTATACAAGTGATAGTGTGTGTCCGGGACCCTGTAGTATCTGTCGGGCTTAGCAGGGGCCGGGGGAAGAGAGTCAGGGGCAGTACAAGCATCATTAAATGCATCATCTACAACTGTTAGTACTGGAGGAATGGCTAAAGGCCTATGCTGTGGTAAATGTAAAAAAGTCCTTAGCCTTTTCCTTGTATCTGAAAAATCCTGGCCCTGCCAATGAAATTGCTCTCTCATAGCATGCAAGGTTTCCCCAAAAGAAAATTCCTCAGGAGGAGAGGCAGAAGGAATGGACTCTTCTGCATCAGAGTCCTCATATGGAGAATAAGGGCCTTCTGGAGGATTTGAGTTTTCTGAATCATCCGAGGAATAATCTGTTGAAACTGGCTCAGGGGGCTCTGCTCTAGGCCTCTTCTCTGGAGGGGGATGAGAGGCCCTGTCAGGGTGAGGTTGGGATCCCCTGATCAAAGAAATGAGATCCTCTGCCAGGCTGAGCATTTGGGAACTAGAGGTAGGCCTGTGTGAGGGGGTTTTAGTAGGTAAGGCCTTAGAAGATTTAGCTGCTTTAGCCCTAGAAAAAGCCTTGATAGACATAGATGCAGGGGGCCTAGCAGCTCCACGTGCAGGAGTAGATATGTCTAAAGGAATAGTATCTGATAAATCCTGAGAACCTGCAACAGCAGGTGGAATTTCAGTAGCAGATTCAGCCATGCTGTGTGAGGCCTCGGCTGTGCTTTTGGCTGAAGGAAGAACCGTGGATTCGGTTTCAGCCGAAACCGAGACACTCGCGGTTGGCTTAACCGTGGTTTCGGCCGAAACCGCGGACCGCGAGTGTTGGTCCTTTTCCTTACGCTTTTTAGCTAATTGTGAAGCCGGAGTATCCGACGGCATGTTGTAAGCAAAAGCGGAGCCGAAAAATTCCTCTGCAAACTCCGACCGACGCCTAAGTGTCCGTCGGTTGAAGGAAGCACAGGCTAGACAAGCTGCTACGTCGTGGCCTGGGCCTAAGCAAGGAAGACAGTAAGAGTGGAAATCCTTATGAGGTATTTGTTTCCCACAAGTTAAACAGTTATTTACTTTTTCTGACATCGGCTGAGGCAAGAAAGAGTCCCCAACGGGGTACTTAGCTTTTAGAAGTCTTCGTAGTAGTAATCTCTGGTTCTGACCGACCGGCACTTGCGAACAGCTTCTGCTTCGGGCACCGCGCAGCAAGAAAGACTGAGGAAAATGGCGTCGGCTGATGCCTTTATACCCAATTGACAGCAGCTATGACGTCGGGTGAAGTGTGACATCAGCCGAGGCCAGACCCAGACTTTGGAATCCGGCCGACCGAAGGGCTGCCTGAAGCAGGACAACCCATATGTTAGGACTGCAGATGCATCCTTGAAGGACATATTCTTTCACAGTTTGCATTGATTTAGCCTTTTCCTCCATTTTCCTTAATACCTCCTCCACATTAGCACCAAATAGTACATCCTTTTGAAGAGGGGCGTCTAGTAATTTAGCTTTGACATGATCAGGCAAGGCTTGTTCCTTGAGCCAGGCATGCCTACGTATGACTGATCCTGTAACAGCAGCTCTACATGAGGCCTCTAGAGCATCAAAACCACACTGTAAGGTATGCTTACCCACTTGTTCTGCACTATGCATCAAATCCTGCAACTCCTTCAAGTCTGGTTGTTCAGGTTGTGACATTTTACTTTTCAATTGTGATAACAAAAACTTTGGTATTTTAGCATATGAAACTGACAGTTTAAGGCCCTCATGGATAAGGTAGCCGAGGTATATACCTTTTTTCCCCACCTTTCTAAGGATCTGGAATCTCTCTCGGAAGGCAATGGATTTTTAGCAATGGAGGCCTTAACTCCCTTGGGGCCCTGTGAGATGGTTTCTGGGTCAGCAGCATGGCTTTTGTATAGGAATTGGTGTGAGTCAGGGACCCTGTAGTACCTGTCAGGCTTAACTGGAGTTGGAGGTAGAGAGTCCGGGTTAAGGCAGGCCTCCGAGTAAACATCATCTAGGATGTCCAAGACAGGAGGTATAGCCAGAGGCCTGTGCTGAGGAAGCAAGAGACATTCCCTAAGCCTTTTCTTGGAATCCAAATAATCCTGGCCTTCCCAGTGGAAGTGTCCCCTTAAGGTATGCAAAGTTTCCCCAAATGAGTAATCCTCGGGGGGGGATGCAGAAGGGATGGACTCCTCCGCATCAGAGTCTTCAAAAGGGGAGTAAGAATGTTCCTGATCATCAGAGTGCTCTGAAATAATGGAGCCCTGATCAGAGGAGGAGGAATCTTCCTCCACTCTAGGCCTTTTGTCCGGAGGGGGCTGAGAACTTCTGATAAGAGTAATTAAATCCTCAGCCATTTTAAGCATCTGTTTCTTAGGCATGGGGCCTGGAGATGGGCCCTGTGTAGCTGGTCTCTTAGAGTGCATGGTTGCTTTAGACTTTGTGAAAGCCTTAATGGAGAAAGAAGAGGAAGGTCTGAAGACAGCTTGAGTGGAGGTGGACCTGTCCACATTCTGAGTTTCAACGCCAAGAGTAGCTTCGGTATCTGTAGTCGGGGTGTGGGCCGAGGAGCCTGCGACATCGGGCACAGGAGGCACTGTCAAAGATAGGTCGTCAGTAGTCAGGGGCTGCGTAGGCGCCTCGCTGAGAACCGGACCATGTGTAGTCGGCTTTGGCGTGGTGTCGGTAGAGGCCGTGGACCTCGTGTGTTGGTCCTTGTCTTTGCGTTTTTTAGACAAAACCGGAGTTGGAGTATCCGACGACATAGTATAGTTAAATGCTTTCCCAAAAAAATGCTGGGCGAACTCCGCCCGACGCTTAATAGTGCGTTTGTTGAATGTAGCACAAAAGCGACAGACCGAGACGTCGTGGTCTAGGCCTAAACAAGGTATACAGAGGGAATGGAAATCCTTATGCAGTATTTGCTTCCCACAAGAAATACAATTGTTGACTTTGTCTGACATCGGTCTGAGGCAAGAAAAGTTTCCCCAACGGGGTACTTAGCTTTTAAGAAGACTTAGGTTTCCAAATTTTCGTAATCTCAGGAGCTGGCCGACCGGCACTTGCGAACTGCTTCTGCTTCGGGCACCACGGGGCAAGAAAGACTGGAGAAAATGGCGTCAGCTGGTTCCTTTATACCCCTGTCGCACTGACGTCAGGGAAGAAGCGATGACAACAGACGCCGGACCTAGACTTTGGAATTCGGCCGACCGAGGACCCGCCTGACGGCAGGAGAACCCATCTGTTATGACTGCAGCTGTATGCACGATGAACATCTGCCTTAAGAGAGGATGAGAGAATAAAGGAGGATCTGTGTTGTATTGTGCAGAAATGGCTGAAGCGTGGATCTTGATGGAGGAGAAGGAAAGTCCATTGTTTAGCATCTCAGCTAGGTACTGTAAAATTTGAGGTATATTTATTACCCAAGGATTCTGGCCGTTTTCTTGATTCCAGGAACAAAATCGTTTCCATTTGGCGGAGTAGGCTTTTCTAGTAGAAGGTCTTCTGGCCTCCAGTTGGGAAATCAAGGAATTCTCCATGCAGCTAGATTTAGGGTTTTGAGCTGGCTGTGAAGGGTTTTGTAGTTGTGCTGGGACAACAGAAGAGGGACTAGAGGTAGGATCTATGGTGGGGAATGTGTCAGGCTCTTCAGGAGCAGATGCCAGTGTTGTCTTGGCCAGTCTGGAGCAATGAGATTCATTTTCGGCCTCTCTGCTCTGGCTTTTAATAGAAGTTTGGGCAGCAGAGGAAGAGGCGGGAAGGCATAGACTGTCAATGTTGTCCAATTGAAGGAAAGTGCGTCCACTTTCCAGGCCTGTGGATGATAGGTCCTTGAACAAAATTTTTTCAACTGGCAATTTCTGTGGGTAGCAAAGAGATCTATGTCTGGCTGTCCCCATGCCCGAGTTATCTTTGTGAAAACTTGAGGATGCAACTTCCATTAGTGTGGATCTGTCATATTTCTGCTTAGGTTGTCTGCCAGTGTGTTTTCCTTCCCTGGCAGGAATTGTGCCTGTAGTTGAATTTGCAATTCCAGTGCTGTGTTCCATAGGGTCATGGCTTGCCTGCACAGGGGTATGAATGAGTTCCCCCCTGTTTATGTACCACATCACTGTGGTGTTGTCTGTCCTTATCAATAGCTGGCCTGGATGCAGTAGGTCTTTGAAGGTCATAATAGCATTTTGCATGGCTAGCATTTCCTTTTGGTTGACGTGAAGGTGCTTCTCTTTTCGGGTCCATTTTCCCTGAATGCACTGATCTGTCATGTGTACTCCCCAGGCGTAGTCTGAGGCGTCTGTTGTGATGATTTGAGTTGCTTGAGGCACACAGAAAGGAAGACCTGTGTTTCTTTGGCAAGCTTGAGCCCACCACAAAAATTCCTTTTGAAGGCATGGAATGAGTGGTATAATTGCTTCCAAGCTGTGGCTGTGTTGAGACCATAAGTTTTTTAGGTACCATTGAAGTTTCCTCATATGCAGCTTTGCACATGGGATTAGTAGGATGCAAGATGCCAGGAATCCCAGAGCCTGCAGGACTTTCCTTGCAGTTAGCCTGGTGAAAGTTGCCATTTTTTTGAAGTACTGAGACAGTTGCCTTTGTTTGTCTGGCGTGAGGTAGGCCATCTGGGTGGTTGTATTCAAGCTGGCACCCAGGAAAATTATTTGCTGAGAGGGTATTAGTTTTGATTTCTTTTTGTTGACTGTGTATCCCAGGAAGTTCAACAGTTTTATTACAAACGCCAGGTGCTGCAGTATGTCCTTGCTGTCCACTTGGATCAGGCAGTCGTCCAAATATGGGTAAATTTGTATCCCTTGTAGTCTGCAGAAGGCGATTACTGATGCCAGGCATTTCGTAAACACTCTGAGCGCAGTAGATAAGCCAAAGGGCAATGCAGAGAATTGGCAATGGGTTGAACCTGCAAGAAATCTGAGGTATCTTCTGCAATCTTGTCTGATAGGGACATGCAGATATGCCTCCTTGAGGTCCAATGTTACCAGCCAAGACTCCTTGCTCAGCATGGGAAGAAGCTGCTGTAATGTGAGCATCTTGAATTTTGGCACCTGTAGATATGTGTTTAGGATGGATAGGTCTAAGATAGGTCTCCAATCTTTGTCTTTCCTTGGTACCAGGAATAGTCTGGAATAAAACCCTTGACCTTGTTCTTTTGCAGGTACCTCTTGAATCGCCGTCATGTCCATGAGAGCTGAAATTTGTTTTTGTGCCTCTGCCCTTTGATTTTGTGGCAGGTTTGGCATGCCTCTCATTTTTGGAAGGGTGTGAAAGTGGAACCTGTAGCCTCTGTCTATAATGTCCAGAAGCCATTTGTCTTTTGTAACAATATGCCAATTTTTTGAGAATAATGCCAGTTTTCCGCCCAAAGGTTCTGCCATTAAAGCTTTGCTTGGCAGGTGTAGGGGGAAGTCATTGTGTCTGTTTTCTAAAAGACTGTGATATATCTTCTCCACCTCTTGGGGTTTGTGCTTGCCACTGTCTGGCTCTGAAAGATCCTTGAGGTTGCCCTCTACCCCTTGGGCGTCTGTATCCGCCCCTTTGAGGTCTGTCCGTGGCTGGAAAGGACCAATTTTTTGAAGGCCAGTTTCTGCTGAACCGTGGAGGTTGTACCTGCAGGAAATCTTTCACTGTTTGCATTGATTTCGCTTTTTCCTCCATTTTCTTTAGTACCTCCTCAGCTTTAACACCAAACAATACATCTTTTTGAAGATATGCATCTAATAATTTAGCTTTGACATGATCTGGTAAGGTTTGCTCTTTGAGCCAAGCATGCCTACGTATAACAGACCCCGTAACAGCAGCTCTACATGAGGCCTCTAAAGCATCAAAACCACACTGCAAGGAATGTTTACCCACTTGCTCTGCACCATGCAACAAATCCTGCAACTCTTTTAAATCTGGTTGTTCTGGTTGTGTCATCTTGCTTTTCAGCTGAGATATCAAAAACTGTTGATACTTTAACATATGGAACTGACAGTTTAATGCCCTCATGGTTAAAGTGGCTGAGGTGTACACCTTTTTCCCCCACCTTTCTAAAGCTCTGGAGTCTCTCTCAGAAGGTAATGGGTTTTTAGCAGTAGAGGCCTTAATTCCCTTGGGACCCTGTGAAATAGTTTCTGGGTCAGCAGTATGGCTTTTATATAGGAACTGGTGAGAATCAAGAACCCGGTAATACCGGTCTGGTTTAACAAGAGCTGCAGGCAAATAATCTGGATTAAGGCTGGCTTCTGTGTATACATCATCCAATATATCTAAAACAGGAGGGATATCCAGGGGCCTATGCTGGGGGAGTAGAAGAAATTCCCTAAGCCTTTTCTTGGAATCTAAATAATCTTGGCCTTCCCAGTGAAAGTGTTCCCTCAATGAATGCAGGGTTTCCCCAAAAGAGTAGTCCTCGGGGGGGGGAGACCGAGGGAATAGACTCCTCTGCATCAGAGTCTTCCAATGGAGAATAGGCATAATCATGGTCCTCAGATAGTTCTGAGGTAATAGAAGCTTGATCTGAGGAAGGGTAGTCTTCCTCTAATCTGGGCCTTTTGTCAGAGGGGGGTTGAGAACCCCTGATAAATCCTCAGCCATTTTAAGCATCTGCTTTTTAGGCATGGGGCCTTGAGAGGGGGTCTGAGGACCCTGTTTTTTGGTTTTCATGGCTGCTTTAGATTTAGTGGAGGCTTTAATAGAGAAGGGGGAAGGCCTGAAGACACACCTTGAGAAATGGCAGGCCTGTCTAAATTCTGAGTTTCCCCGCCAAGAGTGGCGTCGATATCTGCAGTAGGAATGGGGACCGAGGAGCCTGTGACCTCGGGTACTGAAGACACCGGTAAAGTAGTGTCATCGGTACTCAGGGGCTGCGTAGGCACCTCGCTGAGTACCGGAGAATCGGTAGTTGGCCTTAGCGTGGTCTCAGTAGATGGTGCAGACCTCGTATGTCGGTCCTTATCTTTGCGTCTTTTGCTCAAAACTGGAGTCGGAGTATCCGACGACATAATATAATTAAATTTTTTGCCAAAATAGTGAAGGGTGAACTCCGCCCGGCGCTTAATAGTGCGCTTGTTGAATCTAGCACAAAAACGGCAGGCAGAGACGTCGTGGTCTGGGCCTAAGCAAGGTATACAGAAAGAGTGGAAATCCTTATGCGGTATTTGCTTCCCACATGAAATGCAATTATTAATTTTGTCTGACATCGGTCTGAGGCAAAAAAAGTTTCCCCAACGGGGTACTTAGCTTTCAAGAAGACTTCGGCTGAAATACTTTCGTAAATCTCCGGAGCTGGCCGACCGGCACTTGCGAACTGCTTCTGCTTCGGGCACCGCGCGGCAAGAAAGACTGAAGAAAATGGCGTCGGCTGCCTCTTTTATACCCCTGCCACACTGAAGTCAGGGAAGACGCGACGACAACCGACGCCGGACCTAGACTTTGGAATTCGGCCAACCGAGGACCCGCCTGACGGCAGGATAACCCATCTGTAATGACTGCAGCTGTATGCACGATGAACATCTGTCCTATAGTCCTTGGTCTTTTTGTGAAATAGAATGGACTACGAGTAAAAGCCAAAGCCATTCTGGTCTGGTGAGACCTCTTGGATGTCTCTTTTTCTTTTTTCCCAGCAAACTCTGTGCCTCTAGTCTTCCCCTGTCCTTTAATTGTGTGGGGTGCCCATGAGTGGGGAAACTGTAACATGGGTTGAGTTATCAAAGGAATGCAATAGCCTCTGATTGTTATGCCCCTTACCCACTTGCTGTGTCTGATGGCCGAAGCGTGGGGAAAAAAGGCCCTCAGCTGCCTCCATTGGAAAGCAGCCAGGTAAGGCCTTATGGAGCAGACTGCTGCTTCTATAAAGAAGACAACAGTACAACTCTAGATATGAAATGTTGAGTCCTGACATACTAAAAAAAGACTAAAAATTCAGGAGAAAAGTAAATATCAAACATTGCTCTTTTCCTTTAAACTTTTTTTTATTTTATTTTTTAATTTAACATTTGTTTATCGGGAAAGTCCGACTTGGAACGAAGCCAGTTTTCAGAGGAGACCCGGGGAGAAATGCTCCAGGTGCATGTCTTCGTAATGTGGGAGGAAACCAGAGTACCTGGCGAAAACCCATATGAACGCAGGGAGGACATGCAGACTCCACACAGAAGGAACTCCAGCCAAGAATCGAACCAGAGAACCTCTTGCTGTGAGGTGACAATGCTACCGCTGCACCACTGCGCCGTTTTTGCAGGGGGCAAGCTTCCTACATACTGAACTTCGAGATGCAATGAAAACTCCAAATACAAACAAAAAACGGCTCACAGTAGCCTCCACTTCAACAGATAGTTTATTAAATTAAAAAATAAAAAATAGACTGTAAACAACCACTCCAGTATAAAGCGCTTTTCGTCCGGTGAAGTTACCGGACTTCTTCAGATACAAAAACACATATCAAACAGTCCCTTTTTATATTTAAACATTTCAACAATCATCTGTGTATTAGATTAATTAATCAATTAATTGCAGTTAACCCTTCCTATGCCTACCAATAAAATGCATTGTAGCCAAGAGGTTTGTTATAACCAAGAAAGACCCACTTCAGATTCCAGATTTATGTTTATGGATACATTCTAGAGTGTGAAATGTGAGGATGGAAGAGAGAACCACTGGTCATACAAATATTATGTAAAACAAAGTGTAGCTTATATTTATACATAAAAAAATCTTTTTATGTTTTTATAAATTAATGTTTTAATATATACATACACTATTATTAATATCGATTTATATAAATTTTTTAGGAATTGATAGGTTGTTTAAATAATATATTTATAATAAAAATTTTATTATATTATATCAATTCTGTTACTTTTAAGGGGCATAGAAGACCAGTAGAATTAAATGTATATTAAATGTATTTTTTAAAATTTTTTAATGAACTTCTTGGTTATAATGAACCTCTTGGCTACAATGCATTTTTGTGGTTACGTAGGCCCTTGGGCCGATAGCCTAGTACCTACCTATGAATCAAGTGCTTGCAACTCTGAAACCCTTTTGGAAGAGGTAATTGCAGCCAAAAACACAGTTTTCTAAGATAACAGTTTTAAATACGAGAAGGCTGAAGGTTCTAAAGGAGGACCAGCTAGAACCCGAAGTCAGGAACGCAGATCCCAGGGAAGGACCGGATCCCGTACTGGAGGGCAAAGAAGAAAAGCACCTTTGAAAAAGAAAAAGCCTTGGAAATCTTGAGAGACGTCAAGGGCATACTATCTCTTCCAACATGAAAGTTAATATGGCTACGAACTCTACCTTGTCAGTATTAAAGCTAGAGCCTGAGCCCATTAGCTCGGCCAGAAAATCCAACACTACCTCAAAGGGGGCAAAGAAGGGGTCAAGTCCCCAAGGCTCTCCCCACAAAACAAATCTTTTCCACTAATTAGTACACTTTCCTACTGGATACTTTATAAGAAGAGGACAATATATGAACAACTGCTTGAGAAAGCTTAGGATTCATGACCATCAAGCGATCTGGAGAAACCATGCATTAAACTTGAGTGACTGCAGATTGGAGGCATCCAGACTGGCTGGATGAGAAATGGGGGTGTCTCAGGAGAGGCCAAAGGAAGGGAAACCACACCTGGTGAGACAAAAGGGGGTGATGAGAATCACTGAAGCTCTGCAATGGGCTGCTTTCTGTAGAAACTTTAATATCAGGGGAACTGGAGGACAGGCATAAAGGAGACCCGGGGGCCAAGCAAATGCCAGAGCATCGCAAGGTGCCTGTCCCAGATGATGAATAATGATGTAATATTTGCTGGATGCGGACACAAACAGATTGCAACATGGAGTACCTCAGCAATGAAAAAAACGAGCTGCCACTGCCAGATTTAACTCATGAGGCAATAAAAGTCTCCTGATGAGGCTGTCAGCCACAATGCTGGACTTCTCCAGGATATGCGTTGTCACCAGAAACCACTGAATGGCACCCATTGCCAAACCCTCATGGTTTCCCTACAAAGAGGATAAGAACGGGTTTCCTCCACTTACTGAGATACCAAACAACTAACATGTTGTCCATCTGTATAGCAATCACACCTCTTGGAAGGGCGTCCTTAAAAGCCTGAAATGATAGGAGGATTGCTCTAATCTCCAGGATGCTGATGTGAATGTGAGCTTCTATGGAAATTGAACTGTCCTCCATCTGAAATGCCCCACCCCACACCAGATGGGAGGTGTGTATGGTGCCCTTAGCTGAAGAAGAAGGAATTACAAACAGTCTCCTTTGTACTATTAATGGAGATTATAACCACCACTGAATCTGCTCGTGATACACTCTTTGTCATCTGTACTGGGAAATCCAATGGATGCATTAAGAAGGACCACTGACCACCCAAAGCCCATTGCAGGGCCCTCATGTGACATCTGGCTAAAGGGATCACTCTTACCAACGCTGCCATATGTAGCAGAAGCTTTAGAAGTGCATGATCCAGAGGTTTGGGAATTGCAAGCATTGACAGGGTCTGAGCTCGAAGACTGAAAACTCTGGAGCTTGCTAGTCTAGCAATTTGATGAACAATGTCCAGATGACACCCTATGAACTCTAAGACTTGTACAGGCTAAAGACAAGATTTGGGATAACTGACTGTAATAAAAAACACCAAAAGGATGCTTTTCCAAGTTTAATAAAAATCAAAGAACACACACAAAACGCTAGTGCCTCTGCTGTGTAGCCTTCAAGGAGTATAAACTTATACACATGAGCAAGTGTGTGTGTGTGTGTGTGTGTGTGTGTGTGTGTGTGTGTGTGTGTGTGTGTGTGTGTAAAACCCAAACTACAGACGCCCAAAATCCTGAGACCAAATACCCAAAACACTAAAATACTGAAACATCAAAACCGAGAAATTCAAACTGCCGAAAACTACACTCAACATACACCACACACATACACATACGCACACTGTCCACAGAACACAACACACAAACCTAAACTACAGACAAGCAGGGGGGACAAGCCCCATTGTGCTCCCCACACCCCCCTACTTAAATATTCTAACTCCAAGGTTGCACTACATACACAAACACACGAAATACCACCACACACCTACATTCCCTTCACACACACATACACACACACACATCACAGTCACAACACACACTTTACACACTAAACCCTAACCAACACATTTAAACATAGATACTTACCTGACCTTCCACCAGACCACAACACCAGAAGCATGAATGTCAAACTCCTGATGATCGGGATTTTGAAATTCGCGCTTCTGGTCTTTCGGTAATTAGGGATTTCGGCTATATAGTCTCGAAAGTTTGAAATTCGGTATTTCACACTTTTGAGATTATGTAGTGATCCCATATATATATATATATATATATATATATATATATATATATATATATAGGTTTACCTTGAAAAACACGAACATGTCGCATTGTTAGAACAGCGAAGAATAACGTTGTGGGATGAAACGACGGCTAGTCAGATTGTCGGCAGTTGACACATCGAACTCTGATACCTCCCAGCCAAATACTGGACCTGCGCCCTCCTTGGGACCCATGGTAGCACTTGTTCCTGAGTCTAGTGCGGTAGGGAATTCCAGTGCGTTTAGTTGCTGGATTAGATATGCAATCCGTTCGATTATATGTGTTTGTGGGGTTGTACGTCACTGTTTTGAGTATGTCTGTATTAGTTTTCATTAATCCATTGTTCGCACATACATCGTGCGACTATTTACAGGTAAACCATATATATATATATATATATATATATATATATATATATATATATGTATGTATGAATAAAAAAATTATTAATTAAATGAATGGATAATTAAATCAAATGCCTCCAGTTACATTCAGTGTTAAGACCCCAAAGAATTAAAGTGCCATAATTTAAAATAAAAACGGACTCTTTACATAGCAATATATTTTTAAATACCATATCATCACAATATTTTGAGTATATTTGTTCCAGAATGCTAGCTTGCAAACCAGAAGGATAACCTCCATGAGGTCCCTAAACATATACTTGTAATGCAGAAGCAGTGATATACACACTTAAATACCCATGAGACTTATTTTATGTAGGGGAAACCAAGAGTGCATTCAAACTTAGACTGCAGAAACATTTAAGAGATATTAAAAAACTTAATTGTGACAGTCCAGTTTCTCTGCATTTTAAGTTATGTCAAGGGGCAAGAACTTTGTCCTGTTTTCTAGGAATAGGTTCTACTGTGCCGGGTTCCTTCCATGCCCTCCAGGATACCAGGTCTATAAGGGCCTCCATAGAGGGAACCACCTAAGGCATAGATGGACCTATACCAAAGGTCTCCAGATAAAACTGACTCCTCCAGACAGGGAGCTTGGGTGGTCCAGCCTCTGCGCTGGCAAAGCAGCTCCAACAAATCGCCAAAGGAGGCGTTATCACACAGGTACTTGGGGGAACCCTCTCTTTCCTCCAGGTCAGTATCCTTGGTAAGGGACTCCTCCTGAGAATCCAAGTGCTTCCTCTTGCATTTTCTCTTCCCCTAAACCTCCTACTATAAAAAAGCTGGATAAGAGGGGGAAGAGTTGGGTAGCCCCGTAAAGGGGGCAGACTTGATGCTGGTTGATGCAGGCTGTCCCAGAGCAGACTGATGATTGGCCAGAGAAATAGGTGAAAATTGGGAAGGGGTACCATCAGAAGACAAATGGTCCTTCTCTTGAGCAGAGAACATCCTCTCAGCAACGTCAAAGGCCAAGGTGAAGATGGGCCTTTCAGGTTCAAGTGTCTTGGAAATTGAAGGTACCAAAGATAGCCCAAACCTGAGGAAGCCATGCCTAGACCCAAAGTTGAGATCACAGCCAAGGTGTCTAAAGCTGAAGCTCCAAGAGGGAATTATGATCCCAAAGCAGGAACCATTGACCCTGACTCAGACACTCCAGCTTCGACACCACAGCTCCAAGGTGTTGACGGTCCTGAACAAGATGGGTTGAGGTAACCAAGGAACAGGATTAAACCGAAGATGGCCAGGCTGTCGGATCTGATCCCAAGAGTGAAAACGCAAATGGTATCAAAGACTTTGGACCTGAAGGAACCAAGGGAGGAAACCAGAATGATGGAGCTGAGGGTCCTGGTGTTGGAACTGGACCCAAGGGGATAAGCCCCAACTGCATCTGTGACTGCAGAAAGGAACTCATCAGCTGATCAAGATCAGTATGTTTGATGCTGCCCACTGACCTCAATAACCGGACAGATGAAACCACTGAGGATGGCTTCGAGGGTCAATGGGAAGAGGGCCCCACAAGCCAGATTTGAAACAGGGAGGCTCTGAATTGGGGTGGGGTGAAAGGGAGGACTTTGGCAATCAAAGAGAAGGAGTACAAGGGGAAAAGGTGGACACTACCCTCCCCAAAGGTGCCCTTTTGACCAAGAAGGGTCTCAGAATGCTCACAGCTGGAGATTTCATTTTAGTTGTTTTCAGCACCAAAGGTGATCGGGTGTTTGCCCCAAAGATGTCTGAGCTGATGTCGGTGTCGATGCTGCCAGGGAGGCTGAAAGTTGAGGGACTCTTCAGACCCAGAGAACCCAAGAGAACCGTCCCACAGGTGTAGGCCAAAAAAGACCTCTTGTGCTCTGCTGCTCGGACCCAGTCTTGGGATCAGGGGGAGAAGCCCTGGTAGCAGAAACAGAACCTGAGGAGCTAGAGGGCAAAAGCCTTTTCAACACGAGCTTGGCCTTGCACGTGAGCCAAAGTTCTCACAGGTGGAGCAACTGGAGTCCAAATGCTCCAGGACCCAGACAGTTGACACATTTAAGGTGTGCATCCTGTGAGGGCAATTTGTGTCCACAGGAAATGCACTTTTTAAACCCCTTATCCATTGCCCTACCACAATACACACACAAATGAGAGACACAAGCTAAGAAACAACAGTAAAACACCTAATGGGAAAAAGGGTGGGAAGGGGAAAGACAGAAAATATCTAAGCTGCCTAGCTCTAACAAAGTACCTCAAAATTACCTTAACCTAACAGAAAAACACTAACCATTATTATATGGGGTAAGGGAAGAAGGATCTCAAAAATCCTACTCTAATTTCGCTGACTAAATCAAATCAGCCAGGTGGAGCCAAAGACTGAGCTGCAGACACAAATGGTAGAAAACAACATCTGGGGAGTTAATGGAGAAGTGGGGAGTTATGAATAGGGGAGGTGGAGCCAAAAAGGGCTAAGGGCTTTTGAATTGGCCAGTTCTGGGTCCGAGTCGGGTATGAAGTCCCACAGTTTAAATCCAGGTGGAGCAGACATCAGATCCAATGGTAACCCTGCTCACTGTGCTAAAATTGTCCCCTGCCTCGGGGTGGATGACTATTCTGGAGTGCACTGCATCCCCTGAGGCCCTAACCAGAACCAGAAAAATTTAACTGCTGAGCCCATAGAAACAAAAGCTGACACAAGCTCTGCTGATTCCATGAGAATGGATGCCGAGGAGCCTGAACCTTTACCCCAGTGTTGGATAACATGTCACCCTTGCTCTCTTGCTTTTTCCTGTTCAGTCTTTACCTTGGGTCCAAGAAGTAGGATTTTGTCAAATGGGCCATTCATCAAGTCAAACAGAACTTTCAGCAAAAATTTTGAGAAGGAGGCAGGCATAGTAATGTACTTCAAGTCCCTTGCATATTGCTCTCATAAAACCATCTGCTGTGGTGAGGGTAAGGTTCATGGTCTGGTTATTCAGTGATCCATAGGTTGATAGCTAGGATTGTAAACTAGTTTTAATGTCAAAGTCAAGAAACGCTTCAGAGTGTCAGCTATCACATTTGTTAGCTCCATCTGGAGCCTCAGCATTCATATCATATAGTTTAATATTTTCAAAGAAAAAGCAGAGGAAGAAAACATGATCTTCCTAAGCCTTTACATTTTAACCAACTCTTTGTAAAGGGGATGGAAAGCTCTAACCTACAGTTCAAGGGACAAACTTACACCATATACAATGAAATTCACCAGTGGGTTCTGTAACCAAGTGGGCAGCACTTGAGCGGCCAGAGAAGCTTATCTGACTTCATCAGCATGACAGCCGCTATACTGGAGATTCCTCCAAGCATTATCAGCAACTCTTTGAACCATCTCATCAGCCTGGCGAGCCACCCAAGAAGATGACATGGGTGACTCTGCAGGGATGTAGTCATACTCAGAGGGGACCACCTGATACTATTTGGCCTTCATACAGAGTGTGTTTAAAATCTCCCCATATCTGGATTAACTAGGCAAGAGTGAGTAATCAATTTTGTAATCTTCATCCAAGTCTGGAGTGGGAGATTCTTTAGGTGAGTCCTTGTGCTTTTTCTTACAGCCGGTCTTGTCCTGGGTGTTGAAAAAGAAGCACCCAAGGAAAAATGAAGAATCTGGAAATCATAATCACATCCTGTGAAGACCCCCCACCACCACCACCAACTTTGTCCTTTTCAGAAGAGGGTGGACAGGTGAAGAAGTGCAACAGAAAGATCCTGGGCCAAAGTCAGAACTGTCAAAGTGGGAGGCTCATGCAGAGAAGCCTGCAACAAAAGTGCCATAAGCTGCAACTGCCCAAAACCTTTAAGTTTTAAGTCACTGACCCCAAGGGATTCATACCAGACACTGACGTGCCTGCAACCTGAGAAAATTTGGCTCAATCTTCAGGACTGATGGGTGTTCCTGAGGTTAACATAAGTATCGACATCTTACTCAAGGTCTATGGCATAAATCCAAAACACTGATACTGGGTTTGAGATGCTTGGCTCCCCCACAAAAATCTAGTTGAGGATGTCCCTGACAGATCAAGCTCTGATGTTAAATGGAGGATGGCTTCTGTGTCTACTGTGGTTAGAAGCTGCAATGGTGACAGTGAGATTGATGACAGGTCTGCCAAAGTCAAGGGCAATAACCCCAACCGATGTCAATACCAACAATGAAAGGTCAACAGCCAATCTCCCTGGAAATGGGGCTCATGAGGTTCCCAGTGAAGAAGGGCCAGAACCCAAATCTGAATTGGTAGGCAGGGAAGATATTCTCCAGTTCCCCAAGTTAGCAGGGAAAAGACATCTGAAACCACATTTGCTGAACCCTGAAGAAGGTCTGTCACATTCTGTAACTAGCCAGCCTGTAAATACATAATTTCTTCCCAGATTCACCTTCACTGGCTCGGACACATGCAAAATATAAGCCCAAGTGTGGCTCCAAGAAATACACATGCTCAAAGAAAACAAGCTAGTGGATAACCACCGGGAAGTTGCAGACAAAAAAAAGTGCATGGCATACCAGTGGAGTCAACTTTTTAAGCCCCTTGTAAAAATGCGGTAGTTTTTTATTGACAGTAGAGCCATACAACTATTGATCACCCTGATCCTGGGTGACTTTAACTACCCAATCATATAGTGGAAGACCTATGCTAGCCCAAACATGAATACCCAAAGATTCCTTGACTTCGCCAATGCCAATTCATTGGATCAGCTGGTTGATACCCCTACGAGAGGTGAAAATATCCTGGACCTGGTCCGAACCAACATGAGTAGCCACTGTAGCACTCCTACAGTGTCATCCTCCTTGGTAAGATCCAACCATAAAGAGATCACTTTTGAAGTCACCATCTCCCCTGACCTCCTTCTTGTCAGGGTCAAACAAAAAAAACTTTTCCAAAGCTGACTACAATCTCCTCAGAGCAGGCATAATCAACTTCACTGCCACAGTCCCTTCAGCTGGAACTAGCACTAATGTCCAAGCCTACACTAAAAAAAATATATGAGCACCTACATAGATGTATGGACTCAGCAATACCTAACAGAACCAAATAATCTTCCTCAAGGAAGAGTAAACCTGTCTGGTGGACAGCAGCAATAAACAAACTCTATAATAGAAGGAAAAAAATTGCTGTCCAGGGCCAAAAAGGAGCAGGTGCCAAGTTGTAAGCAAACTCTCCTTTGTCTGAACAAGCAAATACAGTCACTGGTGAAATCCTCTAAGGCTAACTTTGAGTCCAAACTGGCCACATCTACCAAGGGCAATCACAAGGCCTTCTTCACATATGTCTGCAATCTCAAAGGCAACACTCAAATCTGATCTGAACTGGTGGTCAATAACACCACATACAGAAATGCCATAGATATAGCCAACATGCTGGCAGACAGGTTCAATGAAAACTTCACCCCTCTGTCCCCTCATCAGTAAACCAAGACATCCCTAGCACCTGCCCCCCCTCCCCTCATCACCAGGGAGCGGGTCCTTAATGCCCTCTCAAAGGCAAAAAATACAGTCTCCATGGGACACGGTAACATCCCTGGCTGTATCCTACATGAACTCAGGCATGATCTCTCAGCTCCGTTAGATACCCTATTCAACCATAGCCTGAGCACCGGCTTCATCGCAGCTGAATGGAGGACAGACACTGTCATCCCTCTACACAATAGTGGACCATCCACTGACCCAGGCAATTATAGGCCCATCAGCCTAACTAGCCTGATCTGCAAGGCCATGGAATGCATTATTATGGACCTTATAAACAAGGACATTGGCAACCTCCAAACGCTTGACCCCACATAATTTGGTTTTGTCAAAGGGAGATCATGCCCGTTAAACCTGGTGGACTTTTTTAAAACAGTCACCAAAGCCATGGACGAGGGGAAGAAGGTGCACACTGCCTACCTTGACCTAGCCAAAGCCTTTGACACCATTTCCCACTCGGGCATAATAGATAAACTCTCCCAGCTAGGCATCAACCTGTATGTTACCAGATGGGTAGCTAACTGGCTCACTGATAGAACTCACTCAGTCAAAGTAGGTGAAGCCACCTCTAGTAGTAGACACGTAATGAGCGGTGTACCCCAAGGATTGGTCTTGGGGTCTCTACTGTTTGGGATATACTTCTGAGGTGCAAGCCAAAGCCAGTGGTCTGTGGCTGACCAAGTCTGCAGATGACTGCAAGCTGGGTGCTGTCTTAAATTCCCCTAGCAATGTGAACATCCTCCAAGAGGGCCTTACACAAACTAATAACTGGTACCAGAAGCATGGCCTCAAACTGAATGCTAAGAAATGCATCAATATTCCCTTTGGGAAAAATGTCATCCTTACTAATTATCACATTAATAATGTACTAAGCATGCAATCAGTCATCAGGGACTTGGGCACCCAGGTTGATAGCAACCTGACTTTTGACCACCATGTTGCCTCAGTTGTACAGAACAGAAGGATTTCTACATGGCCCACCTCATAAATAAGGGTATTTCATCCAGGAACAAGGAGGTCATAAAATCTCTGTACTCCTCCCTTATCAGACCCATTATCGAGTACAATGCCCCATTTGGCATGTATCTTGCGAAGCACATGCAGCAGTTAAAGAGACCACAGAGATTCCTGACCAGGAAAATCCAGGGTCTCAAACACCTATCTTATACAGATAGGCTAAAAGCCTAGTCCCTCTACTCATTCTCATACAGACTGCTCAGAGGTGACCTGTGTCTGGCATACATGGCCATTTCAGACCCAGCCTTGATGGAGTTGCTGCATATCCATAAGACAAACTCCACACGTGTAACCTGCACACAAGGCCTTAACCTGATCTATGATATTAATAGAACTTGTTGGTGGGATAGATTTGTGTCCTAAAGACTCCCCCCATCTGTGGAATAGACACGCTCTCCATGCCTAGCAGAGTACCTCTCTAGCCCTCTTTAAGAGGAACCTGGACGACTGGATGGGAAACTGAAAATATACCCCTGGGATCTCACCTGTGTCCCTGCTGGACAAGGGAAACAGGTGCTGACTTTGAGGGAATATGGGTGAAATTCTTGGTTACGCTTATTAGGCCTCAGGGGCAATAGCCTAGTATCATGCTGTGAACCTATCAGACTATTCCATTAATTTTCAGAGTAAGGCAACAGTATTACTCATAAACCTAAATGAATATCTATCTCTGCATAATAAGGAGAAATCATTACTAATACATTGCATCCACGAGTCATTCACATTCTCTTCCTTCACCTGTCACACCTTGTTTCACCAAGTCCGAAAGAAGAACTATGCTTTGATGGCAGATGGTCTAGTACCAGGAGAATGCAGATTTACTAACTGGTGTAAATCCTTTCAAAGGGTTTTCTTGTTTTTATTCTTCAGACTGGCATTACATTACAGGTAGTGCAATAACCAAGAAGTGTACACCACCAGCCTGTTTTTTCTTGTTTTTAAAAGATGTGTTGTAAAAAAAAGTGTTGTTTTTATGAAACAGTGAGTCAAAACAGCACCTAATCAAAATACAGAAAAGCTATGAAAAAAATGAGGGCAAAGCCACAAACACCCTTCATTTGAAATGAGAGTCCCCTTCAGATTTCCTTTCTAATTTGCTACATAATGGGGATGCTGCAAGTTCACACAAAATTGTTTTGTTTCTGAGATACTTTTGAACAATGTGGCATCTCTGAACTCCAGCTCGATGAATACAAGCTGTACACGTAAAAGCCATACCACATTAGTAATCTTTGTCTTTCGATAAACAGCTAAAATTTGTTACAATACTTTACAACTAATTTTATGCAGAAGTAATAACTATTTAATCGATTTACCATTACCAGTTCTATGGTATCACTGTACACAGTCCTACATGCAAACATAGTAAAACGGATCCCTTGCATCCACTGAAGATTATCTGGTCAGTAAAGGGTAAATAAACCAAAGAGAAACACAGTAATACAGCTAAGACAAAAACAGTGGTAAGATTTCAATTATATGCATCTATAACAGTGCAACATCAAAAGATTTAGTAACTCACCAAAATGTAGCAACCTTTACTTTTTTTAAATTCTTTTAACAAGATAAGCCCACTAGGCACAATTACCTATTTGATTAAAAATACATATATTACACTTTAATAACAGAAAAATAATTATAATACAAAACTAATACACCTATTTAAATTCCAGTAAGAGAAGAATAAAAACAGTTAAAAACGGAGATAGGGTTTTAAAATCCATAACAGACTTGGATTTTCTTTTGATAAGTATCAACACAATAATGCAGTAAAAGAAGCAGGCTGGTAAACAAAAATAGTGTGGAAAAAACATGCTTTAAGAACCTCAGCATTAGAAATAGTCAATACAATTTAAACTACATTGATCCTAATGCATTTGACTTATCTAACAAGATAAAACTTTCAAATTATCTTGACCTTGTCCAATACAAACAGTCCATGCTACAAAAGATAGCCTCATATGAGGAAAATGAAGAGAGATAACAGAATAGTATATCAGTATCACTGTTCATGTAAAGATGGACATCTAGTTTGACATTTATCTATCACCTGGAGAAAACAAGCCATTAAGCAACACAGAAGGGAATCTGTACAACAGCAAAGCGTCCCCATTTAACATACTGCTCAGCCCTTTTCCTGCAATACAAAAAGCAATTCCATCACTTTATCTCAACATTCCAAGGCAATAACATTAATACAAAAACAACAGCTACATCTATGATTAAGACTAAACAGAAAGGATTTCCAGCAGCAAACCAACTGCCTTCTAGAAGACAGTGCAAAGTTACTTCTCTGATTTCTGTTACCTTATTTTGGAAGCTACCACAGATGATACCAATGTACGACCAATGACATCTAAAACATACATCACCAAGATATGTTCCATCGAATCCAAATAGATGTCATACTTTATGAAGGCACCAGCTCAGATATAAATATGTAAAAATATGCATCACACAAATTGTTATCCTTCCTGAAAATAGCAATTATTATATGCACTGCAGTACAGTACATGACAAACAAACAAAGGGTATAGGATGCACATTATTCCCAGCAGGTGCTTTGCTTTAACTAAATTAATTTCCTATGCCTATTCAACCACAAAATTAGAATCTACTGCTAACATTATTGCCACCATATATAAACCACGCTTTTCTGCATATCTGCTACTTTGGGATTCCTCTAAATCCATGCCTTTGTATTTCAAAAGCTGTCTTAATAATCACTCACTGTTTGCTACAAAACTATATAATGCACTACAATGGTGGTATACTGTCAGACATCAGTGAGGTGTGCTGCAATGTACACATTTTTTCAATGTAAACTGTTAATCCATACATTGTCCTTGTATTATTTCACATGCCTACACTGTAATAACTGTGTGTTTTGAGACTGCTTCTTTTGCAGTGTAAAGTGTTATAATTTTATCGGTCAGCATCTATTACACTTGTCTTCTTGGCTTGGGACATGGCTGAAAAGGGTCCTTGGACTAGTCCACTTACCCGATTAACAAATAATAAATAAATAAATTTCTTATTCATAGACACAATGGGATAAGATATGTGTGCATATGCGCACTTTATGTAAGGACACATGGAGACCCGTAAAAGTTTGCAGAGTTTGAACTAGTTTCTATTATAAGGATACTTTTAAAGGACAACATTAAAGCCTCTTTAAAAAGTGTTTGAACTTTGTTAACGTTGTAAGAATTTTTTTTCCACTTATTTTCTTCAGTATCTTCTATCAAGTGGTATAAAAATATGTCCATATACAGTCCTAGATAGGAAACTTGTCATACTACCCGCCAAATGGACTTCTGAAGTTCAAAATAGTGAACAGTCCACAAAACAAAACTGCATATTAAAAAAAAAATGACACTGGAATTAAACAATCTGGCATTCAAAACCAGGCATGCACGCATGGACTATAACCTAAAATCAAGCAGTAAAATATTTAATATTGTAGAAACATCTACCACAGAAACATTTTGGCAAAACCTATTTCTAATATTGTTCAACACCAAGCAAAAAATATTCAAAACATTGTGAAGTACACCATAACTGTTTTACGAACTGTGTTGCCTGGTACAACAGCATTCTGTAAAATTTCTAACAGCATAAACACTTTCAAAAACAGTACAGGGATGCCACCACCAGGTCTTGAACACTGAAATTGTGGTGTAACCTTCCAGTTCGCAACATGCAATGAGAAGGACAGAAATGATAGCATCACAACAGACAAATAATACCAATGTTCTGGTAAATCACAGGAATTTCCACTTTTGAGCCACATAGCTACATGAAAATAAGCCTAAAATATAAATTACTGTGTTACCCATCCCTCTTATGAGTCCTGGGTATTGAAAGCAGGTTGATTTTAACCTGCAGTACCTGTGCTACTTCCAAAATTCCCAAAGAATCTAATGAGGATAGTGACTTAAACGTGTGTGTGCGTGCGTGTGTGCATATACACACACACACACACACACACACACACACACATGCACACATATATAAAATATATATATATATATATATATATATATATATATGGGTCTACTTGATATGGTCGACATTTCACAATGTCGAAATTCATATCGCAGAGACCATATAATCGACATTTGAAATGTCGACCATACAAATAAAACATAAAAAACAAAAAAAAAGTACAGTTTTGTACCTACCATAAATGTAGATGTTCGAAGATCCACATTGCTGCAGTCCTTACACTTGGGTAGTCCGCTGTCCTCGGTCGGCCCGAATATCAAAGTATAAGGCTGACGTCGGTCAAGGCGCATTTGACTGACATCAGGACGTCAGGGTACAAATGCGCATGACCGACGTCATATCCTCAGTCTTTTCTTGCCCCAGATGTCAGAAGACCCTAAAAATAAAGGTCAAAACCAAAAGACAGCAAACAAACATCCAAGCACCCTTGCCCTAATTATGTGTACAAAATATACACTATATACACAATATGTACAACTCAACCCACACAACCACCTCTAACTACAGAGGGGAAGGAGGGAGGGTAAATTGGACTGCAGCAATGTGGATCTTCGAACATCTACATTTATGGTAGGTACAAAACTGTACTACGTTCTTCATCTCACATTGCTGCAGTCCTTACACTTGGGTAGAATCCCAAAGCAGAGGTATGGGAGGATGGCCAAACTATAAGGAAGCAGGAGCTGCCAAAATGCCCTGCAAAACAGCAGTGGCAAAACCAGCCCTGGATTTAGAGTAAAGTGGCAGGTGATAATGCCTAGAGAAAGTATGCACTGAACTCCAAGTAGCTGCCTCCAAAATATCCTTGGTTGCCACCCCTCAAAAAGCTGTCAGTGGCAGTAGCTCTAGTGGAATGAGGCCTAATCCCGGCTGGAATCTCCTTGCCATGATGGGAATAACAGAAAGCAATGCAAAACCCAATCCACTTAGAAATAGTTTGTTTTGACACAGGCTTGCCCTGAGAACTCAAAGCAAAAGAAACAAATAACTGCTGAGACTGCCTGAACCCTTTAGTTCTGTCCAAATAATATCGCAACTGCCTGTGTACATCTAAAGTGTGCAAAATCTTTTCCCCTTTATTTTGGGGATTTGCATAAAAAGTAGGCAAATGAATAGTTTGGTTTAAAGCCACACTAGAAACCACTTTAGGCATAAAGGAAGGATTAGTACGTAAAGATACCCTATCCTTATGGAAAATTAAGAAAGGCTCAACCGCCATAAGGGCCTGCAATTCAGAAACCCTTCTTGCAGAGGTAATTGCCAACAAAAAAGCAGTCTTCCATGATAAATATTTCAACTCAGAAGTAGCTGCAGGCTCAAAAGGTTGTAGAGTGAGTTTCTCCAACACAAAATTGAGATCCCAAGCAGGAGTAGGAGCTCTTCGTGGGGTCTTATATTCTTTGCCCCTCTAAGAAATTGCTTGAACAAAGGATGAGAAAACAATGGTGGGTCACAATCATAGTGAGCGAAATTGCTGCAGCATGAACCTTAATAGAAGAGAAAGACAAACCTTTGTCCAGTAACTCAGTAAGATATTGAAGAGCCACACTCAAATTAGGCTCAGAAACATCAAAATCTTTTGCTGCACTCCAAAATAAAAATCTCTTCCATTTATCTGCGTACACTTTCCTTGTACTAGGCCTTCTAGCTTCCAAAATCACATTCAAAACTTGTTGTGGAAGTTGAGACCCTCTATGGTTCAAAACAGAATATGCCAGGCTGTTAGGTGAAGAGAGTGAAGTTTGACATTCAGCAAATGGCTGTCCTCCTGTGACAACAGGTGTGGAATCGAAGGCAAAGGCCATGGAGGCTTCCGTACCAGACTTCTCAGTAATGGGTACCAGTGCTGTCGAGGCCAATCTGGAGCTATTAAAATCATCCTTGGCTTGTCCTGTCTGACCTTTAGAAGTACCTTTGGGAGGAGAGGCAGAGGTGGAAAGGCATACACATGAAGATTGCTCCAATTGAAAGAAAGAGCATCCACTTTCCAAGCTGTGGGATGAAACCTTTTTGTGCAAAACTTTGGCAGCTGATGGTTTAGTGGAGAAGCGAACAGATCTATGTCTGGAGTTCCCCATGACACTGTCAATTTCTGAAATACATGAGGATCCAATTTCCACCGTGGGGATCCATAATTGTCTGCTCAACACATCTGCTAAGGAGTTCTGTGCTCCTGGCAGAAACCTTGCCTGAAGATTGAGCTGTAAACTGAGAGCAGTCTCCCACAAAATCATTGCTTGCCTGCATAGAGAATAAGAATGCGTTCCCCCTTGCTTGTTGATGTACCACATGACAGTTGTGTTGTCTGTTAGAATCAACACCTGCCCTGGAAGAAGTAAATCCTTGAAAGCTATTAATGCAAACTGGACTGCTAACATCTCCTTCAGGTTGATATGTAGATGTTGTAGTCTGGCAGGCCACTTGTCTTGTATCCACTTTCCATTTAGATGAGCTCCCCAAGCTTTGTCTGAGGCATCTGTCGTTAAAATCTGACTCGCCTCTGGCCGGGTCACAGAGAGTCCCTTGTTTAGGTGACATTCCTGAGCCCACCACAAAAATTCCTTTTGAATGCAAGGTATTATTTGAATGACAGTGTCTAGATCCTGGCAGTGCAGTGTCCATACATTCTTGAGATACCATTGCAGCTTCCTCATATGCAGTTTGGCATTGGGAAGCACCAGAATACAAGATGCCATGAACCCTAAGGCTTGAAGGACTGTCCTTGCAGTCAGCCCGGACTGATGAGATAGCTGATGGAAGTAAAGGGATAGACTCTTTTGTTTGTCCGGGGTTAAAAGGCCATCTGGGATGCTGTATTCAGTCTCACACCCAGAAAGCACATGTCCTGAGAGGGTACTAGACTGGACTTTATTTCGCTTCACAGAATACCCCAGGCATCTTAGCACTGCTATCACATATTCCAAATGATGAAGAAGCTCTTCCTTCCTTGTGCCAGAATCAGGCAGTCGTCCAAATAAGGATAGATCTGTATTCCTTTTAGCCTGAAGAAAGCTATCACTGGAGCCAGAACTTTCGTGAACACTCTGGGCGCAGTAGATAAGCCAAAGGGCAATGCAGAGAACTGATAGTGAGAAGTCCCAGCTGGAAAACGCAGATACTTCCTGCAACTTAGTCTGATAGGAACATGAAGGTAAGCCTCCTTGAGATCCAAAGTTACCATCCAATGATCTTTGCCCAGCAGAGGTAAAAGCTGCTGTAACGCCAACATTTTGAACTTGGGAATGTCCAGATAAGTGTTGAGGGTAGATAAATCCAAAATTGGTCTCCACGTGTTCCCCTTCTTTGGTACTAGGAACAGGCGAGAATAAAATCCTAGGCCCACTTCTGGCATAGGGACCGGCTGTATGGCCCCTATTTGGAGTAACAGAGAAACTTGCTTGTGAGCCTCTATTCTTTGTTGAGGAGGAACGTCTGGCATGCCTTTGAAAGGAGGCAAGGTATGGAAATAAAACCTGTAACCGTGGTGTATGATATCCAATACCCATCTGTCTTGGGTAATTAAACACCAATTTTCTTTGAAAAGTGCCAACCTTCCTCCCAAAGGTGCTGCCAGACGAGAAGGCTCTGGCAGCTGAAAAGGTAGGTCATTGGGTCTGTTTACGAAAGGACTGACCCCTGCCCTCACCCGAAGACTGTGCAGGAGAACTCCCTGTTCTAGGCCTGAAAGAGCCCTGAGCTCTACCCCTACCACGTCTAGATCTACCCCTAGACTGGGAATCATAAGAAGGATCGTCCACCCCTTAGTAGGCCAATTTCTACTAAACTTTGGAGGCTGGACCTGCAAAAAATCTTTAACAGTCTGCATAGACTTAGCCTTGTCTTCCATTTTCTTTAAAACTGCCTCAACAGGAGGACCAAACAACACGTCAGATTGTAAAGGAGCATCTAAAATCCTTGTTTTAACATGTTCAGATAAATTTTGATCCCTCAGCCAGGCGTGCCTGCGAAGAACTGACCCAGTGGCAGCCACCCTAGACGAGGCCTGTACAGCATCAAAACCACATTGCAAAGAATGCTTACCCACCTGTTCAGAAACATGTACTAAATCTTGCAACTCTTTACAATCAATACCTTCTGCCAGAGCATCAACCTTAGACTTCAATTGTGAAAGGAGATAGTTTTGGTATTTCAACATGTGAAACTGGCAATTCAAAGCCCTCATAGCAAGAGTGGAAGAAGTATAAACTTTCTTTCCCCATCTATCCAAGGCCCTGGCCTCTTTGTCTGCAGGAACCGGATTCTTTACAACAGAAGCCTTAACACCTTTAGGCCCCTGGCTAACAGTTTCTGGGTCTGCCCTAGGACTCTTAAAAGATACTTATGAGCTTCAGGCACCCTGTAATACCTATCCGGTTTAACAGGAGCAGGAGGCAAAGAATCAGGATTAAGAGAAGCCTCTGTAAAACATCTTCCACTACATCCAAAACAGGAGGTATAGCCAAAGGCCTATGCTGGGGTAAAACAAAATTCCCTAAGCCTTTTCCTGGAATCAGAGAAGTCCTGACCTTCCCACTTAAAATGCTCCCTCATGGAATGAAGAGTTTCTGAAAAGAAAAATCCTCAGGAGGAGAAGCAGAAGGAGTAGAATCATCCACATCAGAATCAGAATAAGGAGAGTACTCCTGCAAGTCTTCAGCCAAGACTCTGAAATATCTGAAGCCTGCTCAAAACTCCCTAGCTCAGGCTCCACCCTAGGTCTCTTATCAGGAGGGGCATAGAACCCTAATCAAAGTAATCAAATCTTCTGCCATTTTAAGCATATGCTTCTTGGGCACAGTTCCTGAAGAGCTAGGGGTAACACCAACTGAAGCTAAACCTGGCCTGCCCCTGGGAGAAGCCTTGGAAACAGAAGGAGAGGGCCTAACCACCCTAGGCAGGGAGGGAGTATAGTAACCTGAGAAGCCCCATCAGCCTGGCCTGCCTCCTGAGAGGCCACATCCTGCAATAACAGAGTCTCTCCTGGGATCCCAAAGAAACCTCCGTGGAACCACCGGCTCCACCGACACCTCTAAAGAACCGGCGTCCGGTACTGACGGCTCCTCTAGCCTAGGTTTAACTGCTTTGTCCTTGCGCTTCTTCGAAGAAGCGGGCGTCGGAGCATCCGACGGCATTTTATAATTGCACCGCTTCCCGAAGACTAACCTGGCACAATCTAATCTTCTCTTAATAGTGCGCTTATTGAATCTAGCACAAGAGCGACACCCAACAACGTCGTGCTCAGGCCCTAAACAAGGAATACACAAAGTATGGTAGTCTCTATGCGGTATCTGTTTCCCACAAGAAATACAATTATTCACTTTTTCTGACATCCGGTAAACCACTGAGGCAAGAAAAAAACAAAATATTCCCCAACGGGGTACTTAGCCAACTTTGACTCGGTCTGAAACTCCGAAATCGAACAATTTCAGAACGCCAACCGGCACTTGCAACGCTGCTTCTGCATCGGACCATGCGGCAAAAAAGACTGAGAATATGACCTCGGTCATGCGCATTTGTACCCTGACGTCCTGATGTCAGTCAAATGCGCCTTGACCGACGTCAGCCTTATACTTTGATATTCGGGCCGACCGAGGACAGCGGACTACCCAAGTGTAAGGACTGCAGCAATGTGAGATGAAGAACATCTTACCTTTACGCTGCTAGCTCTGCCCCCCACACTCCCCGGAACTTAAATATACCAACTCCGAGATCGCACTACAGTGCGGAAGTGGAAATCTCTCCATTACGCACTGTAGGGAGATGCCAGTTCCCCATGGTCGACATTTCAAATGTCGATCATATGGTCTCGGCCATATGAATGTTGACATTGTGAAATGTTGACCATTCGAAGGGGACCTATATATATATATATATATATATATATATATATATTTATTTATTTACATTTGTTGACCAGGTATATATATATATATATATATATATATATACATAATATATATATATATATATATATATATATATATATATATATATATATATATATATATATACATAATATATATATATATATATATATATATGTACATAATATATATATATATATATATATACATAATATATATATATATATATATATATATATATATATATATATACATACATATATAAATAAATAAATATATATATATATATATATATATATATATATACACACACACACACACACATACATACATATATCTATTTCTCTGAAGTACAAGCCAAAACTAAGGGACTGTGGGTGACAACTGCAAACTGGGTGCTGTCACATAATCTACAAATAATGTCAACATCCTTCAAGAAGGTCTTACACAAAAAAATGATTGGTACCAAGGTCATGACCTCAAACTCAATGCAAAAAAAGTGTTATCATCCCTTTCAGCAAGAGCGATGTTCCTTCAAATTACCACATCAATGGCAACACCCTAAGTACGCACTCAGTGATGAGAGATTTGGGCACTCGGGTGGACAGCAACCATTCCTATGATCACAATATTCAAAGTGAAACACTGTACAACAATGGCCAATGAAGTAAAGTTCTCTTGGAGAATAAGTAGTGTGATTAAATGATATAGAACTTTTAAAGGTTCAACATATATAGCACAAATTTCCAGTACTTCAATTAAATTCACTTACAAGATATTCACGCTGTGAATGCAGTTATACTATAGCGAAATGATGGCTCCAAAGTATCCAGTCTTATGATGGCTCCAAAGTATCCAGTCTTTTTAGTCTGATATACAAAGTATCCACACTGAAGATGTAGTAGCTGCTGTGTGACTGTGACTAACTGTGAGAATAGCTTTACCAGTCTAACAGATCAAATAAGAGTTTCTAGCGTTAGGAGGTACGCTTTCTTTATTCCTATGATCACCGTGTCTCCAGAGTAGTAAGAAGGGCATTCTATATGACTCATCTCATAAGTAAGGGCAATGCCTCAAGAAAAAGTGACATTATCACCTCCCTATACTCTTCACTCATTAGGTCAGTAACGGAGTACAATGCCCCTTTTGGCATGTACCTTTCAAAGCACCTGCAGCAATTGGAGTGACCACAAAGGTTCCTCACAAAGAAAATTCAAGGTCTTCAGCAGCTATCCTATGTGGATCGGCTGAAATCACTGTCACTTTATATACATATATATATGTATGTATATATATATATAAATATATATATGTATGTATATATATATATAAATATATATATATATATATATATATATATATATATACATATATATATATATATATATATATATATATACATATATACATACATGTGTGTGTGTGTGCGCATATATGTATGTATATATATATATATATATATATATATATATATATACACACACACACACACACACACACACACGTACAGATACATATATGTATATAAACGGCTCCAGTACTTATTATTAACGCCCACCTCTCCAGGCATGTCTAAAGGTCAGTTCCCTGTGCTTTCTCCTGTTAACCTGGTGAACTTGGGCATTCTGAGGTAATGTAGCAACTGCCTCATGTACACCAACAACCCTCTCCTCTTACCTCCCAACACTCAGACTTGCAAGAGATGCACTTATATATCCAAATTGGAAGCCACACACTCTCCAGCCAAGACTGGAATAGTTGGTTAAGAGGAGAAGGTCAACACTTGCATCACACCACATGGAACACATAGCCCTCCAGAACACACACCAGCACTGCCTTCACATAAAAACACAAACCACACACCCATCTTCGTGGAGGCTCTCAATAAAAATCTACACACGTAGCAGAGACCTGCAAGGCAGAAACACACTCGACCACCACAACAGAACACTAATCACGTGACACATAACTCTCCTAAACAGTGTGCCACTCAACCAAAGCCCCTACAGCAAAACAGCATGTCCAGCACATTAGTCATAGGTACACTGATGTCCCACTCACTAGGTTAAATAAGGAGAAAGTAACAGCCAGCTGCCTGTCCAGTGCCAGGATCCGCCATATAACACACACACTCAGGTCCCTCAACAACAGGTACAAATATGACTCTTGTTATTGTACATGTGGGTGTGAATGACCTGAGACGTACCTCCCTGGACTACATGAAAAGAGACATGGAGTAGCTCTTGGATTATGTAGCCCAGGTGGGTACAACCCTAGCCCTGAGCAGCATCCTACCATCACCCAGAATGATACCACAGTACAAGCAGAAAATGTTGATTTCAACAATTGGCTAAGTTTCTGGTGTCATTCTAAGGGGATCCAGTATCTGTCTGGGATGACATGACTGACAGACCTCAATGCTTTGCCAGAGATGGCCTGCATCTGTCACCCCTGGGCTTCCGGATACTAGCCATGGCTCTTGCCACCCCTACAGTGACTTTTTAGGTGGTGTTCCAAAGACCAAATTACCACCATAACAGCTACAAAGAAAAGCAGTCTGAGGGTCATGCTGCTCAATGCTAGAAGTCTAACTTTCAAAATGCACTCACTCGAAGCACTCCTTAAAATGGAGAACATCGACATTTGTGCTGTAACAGAGACCTGGTTCAAGGCAGTAGAATGCAGCCCTGCACTACCAGGCAATAACTCATTCCACAACTTTCTGCCCCAGAACTTGGGCTGAAGCTCCAAAGGTGGTGGTGTTTTCACATTCATAAAGGATGCTTACACCTCCAGACTGGTAGCCTAACATAATGCATCCGAGATACTACAGATGCAGCTAATATTGAGTAAGACAGCGATTCGGGTTGTAGCCTGTTATAGGTTCCCAACCATGTCCCAAGACACTCAGTCCACATTCCTAAGCACCCTGCAGAATATTAGGGTCCAACCTGACACACACATACTGGGCGACTTCAACTACCCCTCCATTAACTGGGAAAACTACTCCTGTACAAGTACACTTGCCCAACGTTTCCTGGAATTCATTAATTCTAAAGTCCTGGACCAGCTCATTCTTACCCCCACTAAAGGTAGCAACATCCTTGACCTGGTCATTATTAACATTGGCGACCATTGCTCTATACCGTCAACTCTTCCCTGGTTAGATCAGACCACAAACTAATCACTTTGGAATTCCACCCCCCCCCCCCCCAGGAAAAGGTAACCACCATGAAGAACTTCTACAAAGCAACTGGAGAAGTGGCACAGCACCCATGCAAATGGAGAATAGCTGCATGACCGCCAAATCATACACCAATGCACTGTACGAACATGTACATAAATGCATGGATCTCGCCATACCCAACAGAACCAAGGTGCTCTCCTCCAAAAAAAAGGAGCCAATCTGGTGGTCCCCTGCCATAAACAAACTCTACAACAACAGGAGGAAACTGATGCAGAATAAGGTGAAGTCCCAAGACTGGAAAAACTCCCTTATCAGCCATAACAAAAGTTGAGATCCCTCATCAAATACTCTAAAGCTAGCTATGAAATCAGAATTGCAGCAGATAGTAAAGACAACCACAAGGCCTTCTATAGTTATGTAAAGAACCTCCACGGCAATACCCAGATTTCCTCTGAGCTACTGCACAATGGTACTTCCTATACCGAGCCAACAGATATTGCCAGTATACTGGCCGACAGATTCAGTACCAACTCCCCCCCCCCCCCAAAGGTCCAATCACAATATCAGTAGATTGCCTGGCACCCAGTATTACTGCTGCACAGGTTAAAACACCACTGTCCAAGACCGAGAATACACCTTCTACGGGACCTGACAATATCCCTGGGCTGTGTTCTACATGAACTACAGAGTGAACTGGCACCTCACCTGTGTGCCCTGTTCAGTCACAGCCTCACCTTAGGCTTTGTCCCTACCGAATGGTGGAATGGCGCATTGCCATAATCATCCCTCTCCACAAAGGAGGAGCGACTACAGACCATGGGAACTACTGCCACATTAGCCTGACAAGTCCGATATGTAAAGCTATGGAACGCATCATCATGGACCTAATAAACAAGGATATAGGGAATCTCCAAACTCTGGATCCCACACAGTTTGGTTTTGTGAAAGGTAGATTATGCATGCTCAACTTGGTCGACTTCTTTGAGTTAGTCAACACAGCTGTGGATGAAGGCAAGGTGGTTCACACAGCATACCTTGATCTGGCCAAGACCTTTGATACCATTCCCCACTCAGGAATCATAGACAAACTCACTGGCTCACAGACAGAACCCACACTGTGAAAGTAGCTGACTCCAAGTCAGACTGCCGGCCAGTCACGAGTGGAGTCCCACAGGAATCGGTCCTAGGTCCTCTCCAGTTTGGTATCTACTTCTCAGAAGTCCAGTCCAACACGAAGGGACTCTGGCTGAGAAAGTTTGCAGACGATTCCAAGTTGGGAGCCATTCTTAACTCCCCAAGTGATGTTGACATCCTACAGAAAGGCCTCACTGAGACCAATGACTGGTGTCAGAACCATGGCCTTAAGCTCAATGCCAAAAAATGTGTTGTCATCCTCTCTGGGAAAAACCCAGTTCCCATAAACTACCATATTGATGGTAGTCCACTGAACACAAAAGGCGTTATAAGAGATCTGGGAACACAGGTTGACAGCAACCTCTCTGTTGACCACCACACTGCCACTGTGGTCAGAAAGTCCTTCTATGCGGCACATCTCATTACTAAGGGTTTTGCATCCAGGAAGAAAAAGATCATTGTCTCCCTCTACTCTTCCCTAATTAGGCCAATCATTGAGTACAATGCCCCATTTGGCATGTACCTCACTAGATACCTGCAACAACTGGAGAGCCCACAAAAGTACCTCACAAAGAGTATTCTAGGCCTTAAACACTTGTCCTATATGGACAGACTAAAAAAAACTCCAACTATTCTCTGTTTCATATTGCTTACTTAGAGGCGATCTCTGCTTGACTTATAAAGCCATGTCTGACCCAGCTCTGTTAGAAATTCTACATCTAAAGAAATCCCGATCCCTCCACACCACACACTCCAGAGACCTCAACCTCATTACCACAATCAACAGAACGTGCTGGAGGGAAAGGTTCATAACCCAGAGACTGCCCATGCTATGGAATAGACTTCCCATACATGTCCAACAGAGCACCTCACTGGCCCTCTTCAAGAGAAATCTTGATGAGTGGATGGGAAATAGAAATTTCCCCCCAGGGATCACTCCAGTGGCTCTACTCGACAGAAGCACTGGAAACTAAGGTCGGGTGGCATGATGTCAGGGTAATCTTATGGGCTACGCTTGTAAAGGCTCCAGGGCCATTAGCCTAGTACACACCTACGAACCTACATACATATATATATATATATATATATATATATGTATACATATACACAATTTCACTTCATAATCTCGAATTAATGAAATCCCGAATTTCAGTAACCCGAGACTATAAAGTCGAACCATTCACACATATATATATATATATATATATATATATATATGTGTATATATATATATATATATATATAGAGAGAGAGAGATACACATATACATAGATAGAGATATATGTGTTATGTGTGTATTTATATACATATACATATGTATACATATATTTTGAAAACAGCATCCTACACTGTTTTAAAAATGTGTCAGCACATATAGTCTTACATCACAAAAGGCTGAGATCCTTCATTTCAGAAAGGTCTTGGACCACTACAGACTTCAGGCAAAGTTGTAGATTCTGTCCTGAAAACTTAAATCAAGTTTTGGAGCTCAACAGTACTCAGAAAAATTACATATTTAGTTGTGTAGAACTTTACAGAACCATTGCCAGTAATACCGTTTTGTTCTTACCAGACAGAAAATGTCAGCTTTCCATTGCTGGGCAAAAAAAGTTCCTTTCAGTGAGGGAGGAAACTTCCACGTTTTCTTTTTATTTTTCTGTGAAGATATACATTTTAAGCTAGGAAAAAGTGTTTTTACTGACTGTAGCATGACTTTTAGTAACTTTTAAAAAACATGCATTAATTTTTAATTTTATGGAAAGTGTTTTTTAAAACTACTTTAATGCTACAAGCAGAAATTGTGTTATTTTACTTTTGGGGGTGTCATAACTGTTTAAAGTGCTTTTTAGTGTGTTTTTGGTGGAAAAGGTGACTTTTAACTACTTACCTGTTTTACTGACTACTCCTAACAGACTCCCCTGGGAAATCAGGCACTTTTTTGGCTTTATCATGGAGCAACCTACCAGTTCCTCTGTTCTTTCTATCGGCCACTAAAAGAAGAAAATTTATATTTACATTTGTCACTACAGAAAGCTACTAAAGTGCTCCATTCATAGATAGGTGACTTTGCTGTGGCCATTTCTGGTTCTTCAGAACATTCATCTTATTTATTGGCTCCCTCTGGTGTGGTCCCTACAGTCACTAAGGACCAAAGGTTAGACACATCCTCTGAGGCTGTTAACGTGCCTTGGCAGGCAAGGGAAAACCACTTTTGTGGGTTCTGGGAGAAGAAGCAGAGAATTCCTCTCTGCCTAGCCAAAACAAATTACCAATCGCAAGGTTGGTGTGGCCTGGCAAGAGCATGTCTGCTTCATTAGAAACTCCTGTCAAAAAGAACCAAAAATTCAAGCATATGTCTTCCCCTGTTTCAGTTACTTTGAACAGGAGTGATTTATTTAATTTAGTTCTCATGGCTTAGTTCCGGTTCTTGATCCTTCCAGTTCATCTGTTTCTGGTAAGAGAAAAAGGGCTTCTTCATTTTCTGATGAGGTTCAAGATTTTGAACCAGAAAATGGTGGTAAAGGGACACATTCTATTTTGTCTCCTCAGATTTCTGATTCAGACTATGAGGACTGTGTGGCCTCTGCCTGTCCCTTTGAAGGAGTTTCTTTTTTTTTTTAAACTATTTCCAGAATGAATCAATTGTTTCAGTTGGAGCATAATGGCTTTCCACTGTCTCTGTAGAAGTATTATCATTCACTGCAACTGAATTTTCCTGAACTTACTTCAGTTCCTCCTGTTGTACAAGCACTGGAAGATGTTTTTTGCCACAGTCTATAACTTACCAGACAGACAGACAGCCTGCTGCACCCAAGAAATAAGTTCCTCAACAAGATTTTATATACAAATCCAGGGTCAGACCCTGCAGCTTTTGCTCTAGTGAACCCAGTTGTTGCTAATCATCTGGTTAACACTAATCTCTCACCTTTTTTGAAAGGATCGGAAAGCTTTTGATAGATTTGGGGAAAACGCATATTCTTCAGAACCACTTAACAAATGAGCTTGACAACTGAGAACTGTAAAAGTTTATACTTGCCTCTTTTGAGAGTATTAAGAATATTATGGCATTTTTTCCTCTTCTGAGGATAAAGTTTTTTGTGTAAATGTATTGCTTCTGTACTTCACATGGTGACCCACTATTTGAAATGTGCTTATAATTCTGCTGCTGCCACTGGAAATGTCATAAGGAGGTTTGGTTAGTTACATACTCAATACCTTCCAGAGGATGTCAAAGCTGAGATTTTGAATTCTGACTTAGACACACAGAGTTAGTTTTTAGACCATTTACTGCAGTGATCTTTAAAAACTGTGATGAGTAAGGTAAGCCGATTCAGGGATTTCTCCGTTTTTTCAGCCTTCCTCCTCCAAGTTTACCAAGGGGTTTAATGCTATCCCTACAACCTTCTGAACAAACAAACAAAACAAGCTGCAGGTAAGCAAATGTTTATAAAAACAATGGCAAGTAAGTTCCAAAAAGAAAGGAGGACACCACCCCCCTCAATAAAGGACAAAGCCTGAATGACTATCTACAAGACTCCCCTCCCATTCCCACCCTGGAAAACCCTCGATCCATAGTCCGAACTTTCATTTTTCTCTTTGGTAACAAATAGTTTCAGATGTGTTTCATAGGTATGTACCAGGCTAATGACCACTGGGGCCTTTTTAAACCCTAGCCATACATCCCAAATCTCTGACACGTTCTGGTACCTTGGTAGTATAAGCAGGGGCTTAGGACATGAAATATTTATAATCAGGGCTCTGGGAGATAAACTATTTGTTGGCTGCTTGTGTCATTAGAGATACAGGTGTCAATCCAGGGATGAATTTCCAGTTCCCCATCTAGCTGTCCAAGTTCATTTGAATTGGGTTAGGGATGAAATCTGCATCACATGGATGTGCAGCCTGTTCCAGAAAAAAGGTAGCCTCTGGGATATGTACCTGTCTCTCCAGCAGGTCCTATTCATATGACATGCAAAGTTTAAGTCTTTAGAATTTCAGAATATGGGTTCTGAAATCCATCAAGGTTACAGATGGTAGTGGGAGTTCCACCCCCCCCCCTGAAGGATTCCCTGTCATCCACCACACGAAACTCCTCCTCAATTAAGAGAAGGATTTTATTCAAGAATGTTTCTAGCACTAAGCAAAGAAGACTCATGGAGACCAGGTCTGGATCTTTCCTTTATAAACCTGTTTGTGATTAGTTCTCACGTTCAAAATGTTATCTCTTCACAATTTGCTACTCCTCATTCTCCACTGGAGTTTTCCAATGACCTTAGATTAAAAAGATGCTTATTATCACATTCCTATAAATCCAGATTTCAGAAGTTTCTTAATTTTTTCTGTGTCTGGATCACATTGTTAGTACTCTGCATTACCCTTTGCTCAATACATTGCTCTAAGGGTACTCACAAGGTGTCAAGCTCCTGTGATAAACTACTGCAGACTGCAAGGTATTCACATTTTTCCTTATTTATACAACTTGCTTATTTCCGCTGTCTTTTTCAAAATGTAAGGAATCTCTCACTTGGGTCAGGGTCCTCTTATACAGACTGGGTTTCCAGGGTTAGGGTTATCTTATACAGACTGGGGTTCCAGGAGAACATACAAAAGTCTTGTCTGATTCAAACGACAGTTTTCCTGGAGTGTTTCCTGGATTTCTCAGTTTCTTCCACAGAAAAAAGTAGACTGCAGCCAGATCTGTTCCTCAGTGGAACCCAAACCTTCCATGGTTCCAACATCAACATCCACTGGCACTCCAGATTCTAATTTTGGGGTTTGTCAAATGGGATATTTTTTGGTGAAAAGACCAAATTTATCAGACTTGAGGTGTCTCACTCACCCCCCCCCCCATCTCCAGCAGTCTGCAACAATCAAGTCATTAGACTTTGCTTTGGGAGCAGTGCCTACGCAAATAAAACTGCAGGGTCTTTGAAACGAAAAAGAGAGACCAAAATGCATACGTGAAATGTTGGCACTTAAAAATGCCCTCAATTTTCTCAATCATCTACAGTTCCCAAAACCACTACATGTGTTTACAGATAACACCATAACGAAATAGTACAAAAACGTATAGGGGAACCAGATCTTACTCTCTGTGCAGCCTAAACAGGGTAACCCGGGATACAACATTTCGGCACAATCTCTCTCTCTTTTCAAGGAGCCTAAATACTGCCAGAGCAACAGTGTGTGGCTGACAAGCTCAGCAGGACCAGGACAGACCCTCATGAATAGAAAGTGAATCAGGGGGTCTTACAAGAATTGATCTAGCTATGGAGAACACCTCAAACAGATCTTTTCATCTCTACTCACAACAACTGGTTGGCAAAATTCAGCTCTAGGATGTCATGCAAGGTTTGAAAGACTGTTGCTTTTTTCTTTTCATAGGTTCGTAGGTAGGTACTAGGCTAATGGCCCTAGGGCCTATACAAGCCTAGCCAAAAAGGTACCCTGGCTTTCGCCACCCAAGAAAATTATTTTCCTGTGCCTCTGTCGAGCAGAGCCACAGAGGTGATCCCCGGGGTGAATTTCCTACTTCCCATCCAATCAAGATTTTTCTTGAAGAGTGCTAATGAGGAGCTTTGTTTGATATAGATAGGTAGTTTGTTCCAGAGTATGGAAGTCTCTGGGACAAGAATCTATCCCTCCAGCATGTTTTGTTTATTGTGGTGACAATGTTTAGTTCACTAGAGCATGTAGCTCGGAGGGATTGGGATTTCTTTAAGTGGAGCATGTCCAACAGCTCTAGTTTAACATAGCTTTGTATGTTAGGCAGAAATCACCTCTGAGTAGGCAACATGCGACAGAGTAAAGCTGGAGTTTTTTGAGACGGTCTGCGTAGGGCATTTGTTTGAGGCCAGTAATCCTCTTTGTGAGGTATTTCGGCGGCCTTTCCAGTTGTTGTAGATGTCTTGTGAGGTACATACCAAAAAGGGTGTTGTACTCTATAATGGGTCTAATGAGTGACGAGAAGAGGGGAACAATGACCTCTTTTTTCCTGGATGAGAAACTTTTTGTGATGAGGTGTGCCATGTAGAAGGATTTCCTGACTACTGTGGGGATGTGATTATCAAAAGAGAGACTACTGTCCACTTGTGTCCCAAGGTCTCTTATCACACTTGCGGTGTTAAGCAGACTACCACCTATGTGGTAGCTCATGGGTACACAGCTTTTACCAAAGGGGATGACAATCCTCTTTTTGGCATTGAGCTTGAGGCCATGGCTTTGACACCAGGCATCTGTCTCAGTGAGGCCCTTTTGTAGGATGTCCACATCATTAGGAGTTTCAATTATGGCTCCTAGTTTGCAGTCATCTGCGAACTTCGTTAGCCATAGGCCTTCTGTGTTAGCCTGTACTTCAGAAAAGTAGAAACCAAACAGGAGAGGACCCAGGACTGAACCTTGTGGTACTCCACTTGTCAATGGTCTGAAGTCGTATTTGGAGTCTGCTACTATCACAGTGTGGGTTCTGTCAGTGAGCCAGTTGGCAACCCATCTTGTGACATAGGGATTCATGCCTAGTTTAGTGAGTTTATCTATAATTCCAGAGTGGGGGATGGTGTCAAAAGCTATGGCGAGATCTAGATAGGCTGTGTGAACCAGCTTACCCTTGTCTACAGCTTTGATGACTGCATCAAATAAGTCAATCAGGTTTAGGAGACATGATCTGCCTTTTACAAAACCGAACTGGGAGGAGTCCAGAGCTTGGAGATTATCAATGTCTTTGTTTATAAGTTCCATGATGATACGTTCCATGGCCTTGCAGACCAGGCTCGTTAGGCTAATGAGGTGGTAGTTCCCGGGATCCGTGTTGGCTCCCTCTTTGTGGAGTGGGAAAACCGTTGCTGTGCGCCATTCAGTGGGCACAAGGCCTGAGGTGAGGCTACGATTGAACATGGTGCTTAGGTGGGGTGCCAGTTCATTCTGTACACACTGATGTTCCACTCACCAGGCTAAACAAGGAGAACGTTACTGTCAGCTGCCTGTCGGGTGCCAGGATCCGCCACATAACGCATGCATTCAGGTCACTCCACAACAAATACAAATATGACTCTGTCATTGTCCATGTTGGTGTGAATGACCTGAGATGTACCTCCTTGGACTACATGAAAAGGGACATGGAGGAGCTGTCTGATCTTGTAGCCCAGGCAGGTATGACCCTAGCCCTGAGTAGCATCCTGCCATCACCCAGAATGATACCACAGTACAAGGACAAAATGATTGACTTCAACAATTGGCTAAGCTTCTGGTGTCATTCTAAGGGGATCCAGTATCTGTCTGCCTGGGATGACATGATCGACAAGCCACGATGCTTTGCCAGAGATGGCCTGCACCTGACGCCCCTGGGATTCCGGATACTGGCTAAGGCTCTAGCCACCCCTATAGTGCCTTTTTAGGCAAGGTTCAAATGACAAATTCACCACCCTAACAGGTACAGGCAAGAAGAATCTGAGGGTATTGCTACTCAATGCTAGAAGTCAAAACCTCAAAATGCACTCTCTCAAGGCACTCCTTAAAATGGAGAACATCGACATCTGTGCAGTGACAGAGACCTGGTTCAAGGCTCCAGAGAGTACCCCTGCATTATCAGGCTATAATTCATACCACACCTTTCGGCCACCTAACCTGGACCAAAACACTAAAGGCGAAGGCGTGTCCATATTCATTAAGGATATCCACACCTCCAGGCTAGTTGCTCAGCATAATGCATCCGAGATTATCCAAGTGTAACTAACTCTGGGCAAGACCGCAATCCAAATTGTAGCTTGCTACAGATCTCCCACCATGTCCCAGGATTCTCACTCCTCATTTCTTAATACACTGGAAAATATTAGGGTACAACCTAACACCCTAATAATGGGCGATTTCAACTACCCTACCATTAACTGGGAAAACTACTCATGTACCAACTCTTATGCTCAACGTTTTCTGGAATTCATAAATTTCAATGCCATGGATCAACTTATCCGCACCCCCACCAGGGGCAGCAATATCCTAGACCTGGTTATTACCAACATGGGCAACCGGTTCTCCACACCAGAGGTCAATTCCTCGTTGATCAGATCCGACCATAAGCTAATCACCATAGACATCCACACCCCCCCCCCACCCCCCATTAGGGAAACCACAGTAAAAAATTTCTCCAAAGCCAACTTCATGCTTCTTAAGACAGAAGTGGCAAACTTCACGACACCCATGCTGAAGGACAAATAGAGGCATGACTGCTGAATCCTACACAAATGCACTTTATAAGCACTTACATGAGTGCATGGATCGTGCAATCCCTAACAGAACCAAGATGCTATCCTTCAAAAAAAGGAAGCCAATCTGGTGGTCCCCTGCCATAAACAAACTCTACAACAGAAAAAAGAAACTGTTGCAAAAAAGAGTAAAATCCCATGATTGGAGAAACTCCCTGGTCAGCTTCAGTAAGAAGCTGAGATCCCTCATAAAATCCTCCAAAGCTAGTTATAAAAACAAAATCGCCACGGACTCTAAAGACAACCACAAAGCATTCTATAGCTATGTCAAGAATCTCAATGGCAACACTCAGATCTGCTCTGAGTTACAGCACAATGGCACTAAATATACAGAACCAACGGATATTGCCAACATCCTGGCAGATAGGGTCAGTGCTAACTTTACCCCTCTGTCATCCCCTAAAGGGCCCATCTCTATACCAGAAAAATGCAAAGTTCCTGTAATCACGGCTGCACAGGTAAAAAACACACTATCCAAAGCCAAGAACACAGCATCCATGGGACCTGACGACATCCCAGGCTGTGTTCTACATGAACTACAAAACGAACTGGCAACCCACCTAAGTACCATGTTCAATCATAGCCTCACCTCAGGCTATGTGCCCACCGAATGGCGCACAGCGACAGTTATCCCACTCCACAAAGTGGGAGCCACCACAGACCCCAGAAACTACCACCCCATTAGCCTAACGAGCCTGGTCTGCAAGGCTATGGAGCGTATCATCATGGAACTTATAAACAATGACATTGGTAATCTCCAAACTCAGGACCCCACCCAGTTTGGGTTTGTAAAAGGCAGACCATGTCTCCTAAACCTGATAGACTTCGTTGAAGCAGTCAACAAAGCCGTAGATGAGGGTAAGGTGATTCACACAGCCTATCTAGATCTCGCCAAGGCTTTTGACATCATCCCCCACTCTGGAATTATAGACAAACTCACTAAACTAAGTACAAATCCCTATGTCACAAGATGGGTTGTCAACTGGCTCACTGACAGAACCCACACTGTGAAAGTAGCAGACTCCAAATCCAGCTTCAGACCAGTGATAAGTGGAGTACCACCGGGTTCAGTCCTGGGTCCTCTCCTGTTTGGTATGTACTTCTCTGAAGTACAGGCCAACACAGAAGGTCTTTGGCTAATGAAGTTTGCAGATCACTGCAAACTAGGAGCCATAATCAAAACTCCAAAAGATGTGGACATCCTACAAATGGGCCTTGCTGAGACAGATGCCTGGTGTCAAAGCCATGGCCTCAAGCTCAATGCCAAAAAGTACACTGTCATTCCTTTTGGTAAAAACTCAGTACCCATGAACTACCACATAGGTGGTGGTCTACTTAATACCAAAAGTGTGATAAGAGACCTTGGGACACAGGTGGACAGTAGTCTCTCCTTTGATAATCACATCGCCACAGTAGTCAGGAAATCCTTCTATGTGGCACACCTCATCACAAAAGGTTTCTCATCCAGGAAAAAAGAGGTCATTGTTCCCCTCTACTCATCACTCATTAGACCCATTATAGAGTACAACACCCCTTTTGATATGTACCTCACAAGACATCTACAACAACTGGAAAGGCCACAGACATACCTCACAAAGAGGATTACCAGTCTCAAAGAGATGTCCTATGCAGACCGTCTCAAAAAACTGCAGCTTTATTCCATTGCATATCGCCTACTCAGAGGCAATCTCTGCCTAACACACAAAGCTATGTCAAACCCAGAGCTTTTAGACATGCTCCACTTAAAGAAATCCCAATCCATACCAGCTACACGCTCTAGGGACCTAAACCTCGTCACCACAATAAACAGAACATGCTGGAGGGATAGATTCCTGTCCCAGAGACTTCCCATACTCTGGAACAAACTACCTGCCTATATCAAACAAAGCTCCTCATTAGCACTCTTCAAGAAAAATCTTGATGATTGGATGGGAGATAGGAAATTCACCCCGGGGATCACTTCTGTGGCTCTGCTCGACAGTGGCACAGGAAAATAATTTTCTTGGGTGGCGAAAGCCAGGGTATCTTTGGCTAGGCTTATATAGGCCCTAGGGCCAATAGCCTAGTACCTACCTATGAACCTATGAAAGTTGAGTGCTGTAGTAATTTCTAGCTTATTTAGTGCTTACTAAGTGTTCTGAACAAGTGCTGAGCTCAAAGAAACAGATTTGGGTGCTAAAACTAAATAACTGGCTAGTTTCTAAGGGAAAATTTGAAGAGCAGACTTTATGGCGCCAGGAATAGTTTAACCCTAGCTAAGCAGCGATGCATAAAGTGTATATGTGTATGTGTGTGTGTGTGTGTATACATATATATATATTTTTTTTTTTTTTTTTTTTAATGTAACAGTAGCAAATGAGCAAATGGATTTAAACAAATTAACCAATAAAAAGCTAAAAACTGAGCCCCGTTCTAGCAGTCTTTGATCATACAAGTTCTAACTGCACACTCTTGCCACTAGGGTGCAGGGGAACCTTCTCCAAAAATAGATGGTCTGGATTAGTGCTCAAGTTATACAAACAAAGCTAGATTCTGAATTTAGTCTGTGCTACAGCAAACAAGGCGTACCAATTTCAGAAAGAAACAGTTCAAATAAGCAGGCACAATAAGCCTTTAACCAGAAACTCCCAGCTCAGAAGAGCAGAATCTAGCCTCTCCTCCCAGAAAAGTGCAGACCACACCTTCTTAATGTAAAATAATTGTCCCGAAGCCCAAGTGCTTAAACCAGAACTAATACACTCTTAGAATAACAGACACTAAGTCTTCAATCAGCAACTCCCAACTTAGAATGATGTAAGCTACCTGTCCTGCCACAACAGTGCAGACCACAAATCTTCTTAATGTAAAACAACTGATCTGAAGCCCAAGTGCTTCAACCAAAGGCTTAGAATAACAGTTACAATTTAATCAGGCTACTAACAAGCAGTAATAAATGCAGCAGAATAAATGCAATAAAGTATGAAGAAACACAAATACAGTAAAAGCAGATGAATAAAGTGCATTTTTTATATAACAATAGAAAACAAGCAAACTGATTTAAACAAATTACCCAAATAACCAGCCCTGTTCCAGCAGTCTTCAATCAGACAAGTTCTAACTGCACACTCCTGCCACTAGGGGGCAGGGGAATCTTCTCCAAAAAGATGGCTTGGATTAGTGCTCAAGTTATACAAACAAAGTTAGATTCAGCATGCCTGAACCTACTCTATGCTACAGCAAACAAGGTGCACCAATTTCAGAAAGAAACAGTTCAAATAAGCAGGCACAATAATCCTTTAACCAGAAATTCCCAGCTCAGAAGGGCAGAATCTAACCTCTCCTCCCACAACAGTGCAGAACACAAACCTTCTTAATGTAAAATAACTGTCTTGAAGCCCAAATGCTTAAACCAGAACTAATACACTTTTAGAATAACAGACATTGAGCCATCAATCAGCAATTCCCAATTTAGAAGGATGTAAGCCACCTGTTCTGCCACAACAGTGCAGACCACACATCTTAATGTAAAACAACTGGTCTGAAGCCCAAGTGCTTAAACCAAAAGGCTTAGAATAACAGTTACAATTTAATCAGGCTACTACCAAGCAGTAATAAATGCAGCATAATAAATACAATTGAACACTTTTAAGAAGAAGCAAAAGCAAAATAAAGTGCATTTTTTTAGTAAAGTGCAAGGAGAGAGGAAGGAGGAGCAGAGGTTAAGAACCTAAGTGGGTTGGCCTTCTCTGTATTAAGTAAGGAAAGAGGGACAATGACATCCCTGGATCTAGAAGCAATCCCCTTGTTTATGAGCTGCGTAATATGGAATTTGTTATAAAAGATATAAAAGAGGTCACTGTCCACATAAACAACTTTTGGTTTTTGTGGCATGCCCTTTGCCTGTTTCTACCACATAGAGATGCATCAATGCAGCTGTCTACATGCTGATGTATGTTTCCACATATTTCATAGTCAATTGGGTTTGTTGGGGATATGAAGCTTCAATTTATCACTCAGGAGCAGGCAACCTGTCTTGGAGAAAATTTTAAAGGTACGAGAGGCAGATGTGTTCCATGGATTCACTGTGGTGACTCCATTCTAGTTCAAGCAACAATATCACTCCCTTCTTTTTAGAAATGGCCAAGGGCAATTACCACAAGCTTCCTCACAGACTGGACCTACTCACATAGGACAAGGATGTTTAACATATGCAAACAACTGCAACTAATTGCCTGGATGACAGAATCTTAATACATTTTAGGCACTTATTTTCTGAGGATGTGCAGCACGTATTAAAAGGGGCAAGAAAATCTGCTACAAGAAAATCATATATCAATGAATGGAAAAGATCTTCTACGTGGTGTCAAGACAGGAATCAGCACCCTTTCAGGGCTAGTGTTTCCCTGGTCCTGCATTATTTGTGTGAGTTACTATCCTCAAGCTAATCTTACTCCTCCATCAAGGTTCATTGTCTGCCATTTCAGCATGCCTGACCATGGATCCTAATCTTTAAATGTAATCTCCTTGGAAAATATTTTTGAAAGGGGTGCTCCATACAACCCACCTGGAAAACAGGAGGCTCCTCTTTGGGATCTTAATTTGATGTTGGAAAATCTAACTTTTGCACCATATGAACCAGCTCTTC
>NC_056745.1:989593834-989646334 GCF_019279795.1 Protopterus annectens | reverse complement strand
AACAAACTGCTACAAGATGTTACAATATATTACTACACATCTACACAATTATATACAGTTAAAACACTGCAGACAATAATAGTCACACTCACCATACATGATGTAGATAGTGTCCAAAAAATAGTACGCAGGTAGTGCAGTGTGTGACATTGACTGTTATAGTACATGCAAAATATCATATTAGTTTCAGTTAGGAAAATAGCAGCCACAACGTTAGTGATGCAGACATACAGCGAGAGAGAGTTATAAGGATACTGATTGGGTAAGCGACTGAGTTAGCAGCCAGTTTGAGGTAGTATGGGGGGAGATTGTCAGCTGAAGTAGAGCAGGGTATTAGTTTTTGCAGCAGTTTCTTAACAGTGTCAGTGGGTATGAGCTGAAATGAGAATGGGGTTTGTATGACATTTTGTTGAGTGGGGGGCTTAGTAATGACAGGGTTAGAAGTAGTTGATGGCCTGAGGTTGATGTCTGAATAGGTTGAGGGGGGGGGGTCCAGCATTAGGGGTGTTAGTAGGTCCAAAATTGATTTTATGAAGTGCTTGTTAAAGTTTTCGTCTATTTGTGATGGAGGGGTATCAGGTGATAGGGTGTGCTCCCATTTCTTCCAGGGTTAAGCAGAGAAGATATGGAGTGCTAAAATTTACTGGGGTTGATTTTATGCTGGAGTTGAAGCTGGGAACAATATGACTTCTTATCACTGTTGATTAACTTTGTTACGTGGTGTTTTGAAATTAACATGATTTTGTTCATTTTTGCTTTGTTTCCAGGTTGACCAGGCTAGCTCCCTTTGCTTCATCAGGTGTTTACATTCCTTAGAGAGCCATGGTGCTTCATCAGGTGTTTACATTCCTTAGAGAGCCATGGTGCTTCATCAGGTGTTTACATTCCTTAGAGAGCCATGGTGCTTCATCAGGTGTTTACATTCCTTAGACAGCCATGGTGCTTCATCAGGTGTTTACATTCCTTAGACAGCCATGGTGCTGAGCTCTTTTTGATTCTTTTCATATGAATGGGAGCTCGTGTATTAAGTATGTAAAGGAAGGCAGTATTAAAGTATAGTACAGCATCATTAAGGGATAGTTGTTTAAGGGGTGTCCAGTCGATTTCCTCTAGGAGATTGTTGAATTTATGTTGACAAAAATTAGCTGAGTTCCTAACTGATTTTACAGTGTGTACTCTTAGTTGTTGGGTTTGTTCTAAGGGAATAAGCTGGTAGATGATCAGGGAGCTAGGCAGTGTACCAGAACAGGGGAAACTGGCAGGGTGGGATACTAAAATCCAGTCTAAGGTGGATTGTCAGGTAAGATCTTTGCTGTATCTTGTTGGAGCATTGATAAGCTAAGAAAAACCATACAGAGTTATACTATTTGTCAGGGAGTCGGAAGCTATGGTTTGCCAATCTATATTTACGTCTCCCAATATTATTGTTTAAGGGTTTATTGTTTGGGATGTCCAGGATTAAATATTTTCCAGCACTGGTATATTGTTACCTGGTGGGATATATATTACTTTTATGCAAATTATTTTGATATACTGAGGTTCAAAAAAAGAGATTAGTACCTCAGCATTGGAAAAGATGGGTATATTACTGGTGTAGGGTGTGATGTTGAGGGTAGGGGGATATAGAAGTGCTATCCCTCCCCCCTTTTTTTAGCTCTATCTCTTCTGGTTATTGCAAAGTTTGGAGGTATTATTCCGGAGTCTTTTACACTGGGGTATAGCCATGTTTCAGTAAGGGCTAGTATGTAAGGTTTATTTTGATCAATCCAGGCATGCAGTGGGGCTATTTCATTACACATACTTCTAAGATTAAGAGTAAGTATGTTTAAATCTTTGGGGTTACTCTTGTGGTTAGGATTAGAGGGTGGGCCACAATTAGGACGTATGTCTCCACAATTAAGTAGATAGGTAATGAGGAATGCGTACCATGGGAAGTGTTTATATTTCTTAGGTAAGGGTACTGGTGCCGAGTGTGGGTTCACTGGAGGTGAGGAGGCCAGTTTGTGGCTTGAATAAAATGGGAGGGTATAGGGGAAAAGCTGGGAGGATATATGTGAGAAGCTATGTTGTTTATTGGGGAGAGGATTAGAGGAGGTTGTTGACGTGTATTGGTGTGTGGGGGGTATGCGAAAATATGGCTGTAGCAAGGTTGAGAATAACAGCAAAGATGAAATTAGGAGGAACATGTCAATTCCGATAGTGGGTTTAAAAATAGTACAAGTGGAATCTGTGTGCTTGAATGCAGTATCAGGTGTAAATAGAGTTTGTTATCATGTGATATGTGTGTAGCTAAAGGCAAGGTTGGAAATGTTTTGACTTCAGAGTGGGCTTTAACAATATGGTTAAGTGTTTTACCTTGTAGTTTGTGATAAGGACGGGTGGGGGAGATGTGACTGGTCAGTAGTAAAATTATGGTGCAATGTTAGTCTGTGTATATAGTAGAAGAAAAGGTGGTAAGCCTGGAATTAATGTAAAATAGTTTGAGGTGGTGATTTTACTGTGATGGTAAAGTAGAGTTGTTGTTGTCTTTCGGCTTTTCCCGGTTAGGGGTCGCCACAGAGGAACTCCGGTCCACTAATGATTGGCAGGAGATTTTGATGAACGCTGAGGTGCCAGCTCGATGTTCAACCTTCAACGAAGGCACGCCCATTTACACATGTCTTTCGAATGCCCACCCAACCGTGGGGAGGACATGCAAACTCCACACAGAAGGCACTCCCCGCACTCCAGCCGAGAATCGAACGGGAGAACCTTTTGTTGTGAGGCAACAATGCTACCGCTGCACCACCGTGGATGTGATGGTAAAGTAGAGTAAGATGTAAAAATTATAGTAGAGGGCATGTGAATTCAAGGTGATGGAAGTAAAGGAGAGCAGATAAGTTTGGCTAAATAAAAGAAAGTAAGGTGTGCATGAAATGTGGGTGTGGACAAGGTAGAGTTGTACTTAACTGGATCATCGAAATGAGGGGAGTGGTTTGCTTAGGATAAGAGTAGAGGTGCTGGGGGAGGGTTAGATATGGGGAAAGGGCAGGGGAGCAGAGGGGAGTGGAACGAATGGAGCAGGAAGAACCCCTTCAGATGGTTTACCACCATAAACAATCAGTGAGGTAGGATGTTCATAGATACAAAGACAAGATGTCTGAACTCTACTTGTCTCAAGTCACAGCATCTAATTTTACAGTTATGGGATTTTCATTGTCTTTCCAGGGATATATTACAATAAGAGTATAGGCCGCGGTGGTGCAGCGGTTAACGTTGTCACCTCACAGCAAGAGGTTCTCCCGTTCGATTCTCATCTGCAGCGCCTTCTGTGTGGAGTGTCCCACAATCAAGTGACGTTAAAGACATACAGGTAGGTGCGGGCGTGAATGGGTGTGCCATCCTTGACAGTTGGGTGGCGGGCTGGCGGGCTGGCAACCTGGCACCGTAAAAATCCACTGCCAATCACTAGCAGACCAGAGTTCCGCTGTGGCGACCCCTAACCAGGAAAAGCTAAAAGACATTACAATTACACTGATAAGAGTGAAATATGCTGAAGTGTTAATGTAGCTTCACCTTCAGCAGTAAAAGGCCTGTGAATGTGGGTGAGTAAGTGGGGGTGGGGATATCCTTCCAGCAGATTCAACACAACAAAACAATACACACTAGACTTAACAAATTAAGTTATAAGTTCGAGTCTTAGAGTGCCTTACATATATTTTACTTGGTTATTTGTTCCTTGTGAACTTTTGCCAACTGCAGGTGAAATTCAGCTGTGCAAGTTCTTTAGGTAGTGAGATATGGTAAGTCTGACTACTGCTGCTGCAGAAGTTACATGTGCTTGTTTCACTGGGAGAAAGAAAGAGACAAAGTTAAGGATGTCTTGATGGTTGAACTAGTTAGGTACAGTACTATTTGTCTATACCCATCCACATTAAGTAATGTTTGGCAGACAAGAGTATTGCACTATATTTCACAGTTTTTTGCATTTCAGCTTTCTATCCTTTAAACCGGATAATAAGCATACAGGAGCTATTTGTAGATATGCAAGTTTGAGATTACTAAAAACAAAAATGGTGGCTTCCACAGTATAGAAGGACAGCAAGAAAAAAAACCTAAACTAACAAGAGATATGTGTTTGCATGCAAGTGTGAGGTTACTGAGATGTAAAAGTTCAGAAGGAACAAATAACCAAGTTAAATCTATTGAAACAAGCACATGTAGCTTGTGCAGCAGCAGCAGTCAGACTTATCATATCCCACTTGAAGGAACGTGGTATTTGAGTAGGACTGCATCTTCATTTGAGGAGAATATTTACTTAGCCTTCTATTATTATTAACCAACAGCTTTTGGTGAGTCACAGTGAGAATACTGCATCAAAAAGAAGTTATGTACTCATCATAATGTTCCATCTGTGTTGTCCATTTTAATTCCTCCTTAACTAACAGGTTTGGATCTCATCCTCGGATCTGACTCAGCCATTACATTAGCTCATGGCCTCCAAAAAACTCTCAGCTCCTTCCCTACCCACAATGCACCATTCCCTAACATTGCTACATTCCTCAGATCTTGTTTGCTGCTTAACAGTAAGACTGTTACAATAAGACGTATCTGGAGCTCAACACAAAGGACAGTCATGTCCTTGAAGCCTCTTGTTCCTCCAGAAGTCAGTCATTAAAAAGGGTGGGGGTGGGTTGATGGGGAGTTGAGGAAGAATGAAAATGGACAACATGGATGGAACATTATGAAGAGCACAGAACTTCTTTATTTGATGTCAATTTTCATTCACTCCTCAACTAATGGGACACAGTGCCCAGCTACCTAAAATCTGGGGTAGACTCTAAGGAAGGATATTCCTGAGTATGGCTGAGCCAAAGGCCTATCTTCCCCTCTAGACCAGATCTACTGTTTTTATGACTGATGTCAGTATGAAGATTTGACCAAGCTGCAACCACACATATATCATCCATAGAAGCTCTAGACTGGAACACAGAAGAAGTTGTCTTAGACCTGGTTGAATGAGCTTTTAAAGATTTTGGTAAGGGGAGATTCAACTTGTGTGGTGGTAGTGCTGCGGTAGCGTTGTCGCCTCACAGTAAGGCGTTCGATTCTCTGCTAGAGTGTCTTCTGTGTGGAGACATGCGTGAATGGGCATACCTTCGTTGAAGTTTGTGCATCAGGGCCAACAACTCGGCACGTAAAAAATATACTGCCAATCATTAGCGGACCGGAGTTTCGCTGTGGCGACCCCTAACTGGGAAAAGCCAAAATACACAACATAGACAAATAAAATGTGCAAAGGAGATAAATAGCTGATCTGTCTTTCTACTTTCTTTTGTTCTGTGTAGGTAAAAACGTAATTGTCTATGGACATCCAATAAATGCAACATATATTCCCCGTTACTTTCAAATTTTGGAAACAATACTGGGAAGTTAATGGATTGGTTGATGTTGGATTCTGACACCACCTTACGAAGGAAGGAAACATTGGTACGCAACATGACCCTATCCTTATGAAAAATAAAATACAGAGGCTTAAAAGATAATTCTTGAAGTTCTGAAATTCTTCTAGCAGATGTAACTGCAACTAGAAAGACAGTTTTCCAGGTCAGGAATTTAAGATCACATTTGCTGCCGGTTCAAAGGGAGAATGAATTAAGGCTTGCAGTACCAAGTTTAAATCCCATGGTGGAGTGGGGTCTTGATAAGGGGGTCTTAGCAGGAGAGTGCCTCTCATAAAGGCTTTGCACAGCTTAGAGGAAGCCAGTGAAGAATTTTGAAATCCAACATGAAGGTTAGAGATTGCAGCTAAATGGACTTTTACAGTTGATGAGCTAGCACCTCCATTAAATAGACCCGCCAAAAATTCTTGAAAAGATTGAAATGGAGCTGAGAAGGGGTCAATTTGATTCTGTTCTGCCCAACAAATGAACCTTTTCCATTTACTCCCGTAGAGTTTCCTAGTAGAAGGTTTATGGGAAGATAAGGTATGGAATGGACAGGGGAAGAGAGCACTGGTTGTCTGGCTATTACAGGAATTGGAGAAACAACACTGTTAGTTTGAGGCTTGAGATATCCGGGTGAAGCATGCCTGTCGGGTGGGACATAAGGTCTGGTGTTGGATCCAGATTCCAAGGTGGATACTGTAGATGAGGCTAAAGGAAGGGAAACTAAATATGTCAAGGCCAGTAAGGTGCAATGAGGATGACTTTGCTCTTCAACCAGGCTGCTTTCTGCAGGAATTTGGGAATTAGGGGGGCCGGAGGCCAAGACCAGGGGGGCCAATCGTGGAGTAGAGCCATCGGTGGGGGGTTAGGGGAAAAAAAGCTGCTGCGGTTGTTTATGAGACAGGCAAAAAGACTGCAGCAAGGCTGGCCCCACTGACTGAAAATCATATCCGTCACCTTGTTGTTCAGAGACTGCTCATGGACTAGTAAGATGGACCTGCTCAGTTTGTCTGCCATCAAGATGGACTTCCTTGGAATATGTATTACTATTAGAAAGTGGTTGGAAGGTATCACCTATTGCCAACTCTGAGGGCTTCTTGACACAGTGGATAAGATCTGGTTTCCCCTTGTTTGTTAATGCACCAAACTATGAATGCTGTCTGTCTGGATTGCAATTGTTCTGACAGGGAGAGAGTCTTGAACGGCCTGCAATGCCAAAAGCACTGCTCTCATCTCCAAAACATTGATATGCAAGTTGGTCACTCTTGTGGACCAAGTGCCTTGGATTATTTTCCCCAGGAAATGCCACCCCACCCAATCTGGGAAGCGTCTGTGGCCAGTATAGCCTTGGGCTGAGGGAGGATTTAAGAATGGCCTTGTAGTACCTGTTACAACTGCATCCACCATCAAAGGTATCTTTTGCATACCTGAGTTATTCTCATCTGCGCTGACATGGGTTGGGAAAGCATCGACTACTGTATTGCTAGCATCCATTGTAGAATTCTCATGTGAAATCTTGCTAAAGGAACTAAAATTATTGCTGCAGACATTGATCCCAGGGCTTCTAGAATCAATCGGATTGAAATTCTAGTACTGCAAATTATTTTCTGGACCTGCATCCTTATCTTTTGTACTCATGAAAGAGGAATAGAACCTACCACAGATATCGTGTTGAATACAGCCGCTATGAATTCTAATGTTTGGGTTGGTTGTGAGACTTATCATAATTTATGGTTATTCTGAGATGTAAACAAGTCTATATCACCTAATTGCATGCTTCCCTCAGTCGATGCCTGGTCGGGGTAGTAATGAGCCAGTCGTCTAGATATGGAAACACTCAGAATTCCTGCAGTGTAAAGTGAGCTGCTACTACTGCCATGCATTTGGTGAACACCCTGGGGGCTGTGGTGAGACCAAAGGACCAGGCTCTGAACTGGTAATGACTGTCTCCCAGCCGGAAGCGTAAGTACCTTCTGGACTGTTCAATTTTATGTGATAGTATGCATCTTGAAGGTCTATTGAGCACATCAAGCCATCCTTGCCCAAAAAGAGCAAAATGGACTGAACCGTGACCATCCAAAACTGTGTGTGTTGAATTGATTTGTTCAAGTTGCTGAGATTCAAAATTGGTCTCCAGTCTCCTGTTTTCTTTGGCACTAAAAACGAATCGTGAGTAGGTTCCGGATTCTATCTGGTCTGGTGGGACCTCATGGACAACTCTTTTTTTCTAGCAGCGTTTGTATTTCTAGTGTTACTATTTTCCTCTGACTGGGTGGAACATCGGGAAACTTACATAATGATGCAGGTGAAAGGGAAAAGGGAATTATATAACCTCTGGAAATGATCCTCTGCACCCAGGCATCTTTTGTGATGTCTAGCCAGGGTCTCTGGTGAAGGGATAAACGACCTCCGATTGCCTCCAGTGGTGGACAATCAGACCTCCTTTCAGGCACATTGACTGGGTCTGCAGTTAAGGAATCTCTAGACCCTTGGTTTTGCAGGCCACCTCTGCCTCTAGAAGGAACTATCTCCACGTGGATCTTAGAAAGGACCCTGACATTTTTTGAACCGCATTTTTCATCCACCTTGTTGCTTCCTAGAGAAGGTCCTTTGAGGGGTTTAAAAACATACTCCAACAGCAAAGAGAGTCTTTCCATCTTTTTCACACCTGGGGAGTGTGTTCTTCACTTTGGAGCCAAATAAAGTTCCGTCAAAGGCAGCATTGACAAAAGAGGACTTGAAGGGCTCTGCAAATGCAAACAAGCACATCCAGACATGTCTCCTAATGGAAATGCCTGAACTCGCTGCCCTTGAGGCACTATCAGCTGCATGAGAGAGAAGCCTCAAGGACGAGTTTGAAATAGACTGTAGTGTTGCCAACTGTGAGCCCACAGAAACCTGACTCTTGGCAGTAGTGGTCTCTGAAAGCGATTTTGACAGTTCTTTTATCAAATCTCTTTGCAATCTAGTGAAATGTGCCAGGTAGCTCAGTGACCTAACAGCAAAGGTCACTGAAGCATAGACATGTTTCCCAATCTGTCCAAAGCCCTAGACTTCCTGTTAGGGGGACAGACAGTGAAACTTTGTTTCGTAAGTTCCTTTTTAGTGGCCATCGTCATGACCATGGCATCTACAGGTACTCCCTTACTCCAAAACTCCCTTCCTGCCAGTGGTGTCAGAATTTGACATTTCTGATTTTTTGTTACTGAGGATCCCTTGTCTTTGATGAATAAAGGCTTGTTGCTTTGGAACACTACCTCATGATTTTTGGAAATTATTGTGACTGAGCTCATCAATGAAGTTTTAAGACCACTAGTTTGTTTAATTCACTGGATCAAGAATGCACCTTTCTAAACGTTTTCCAAGAATGACTGCCTAACAAACAGGTCTGCCGTTTCTGATATCAGTCCATCATTTTTTGTGTATTAGTGTGACACGTTAGAGTTTTCCAAGATATTGGCACATCACTGCAGTATAAAATAGTTTATTGAATATTTACTTCAATACTGCTTCCCCCACAATCATGTCTGTTGATATGAGAGGGCATCTCTCTTCAGTGGGGTTGGCAATTTCTGGAGAACTGTAAAATGTATTATCAGAGGTTGAAGTAAAAAAATATATCAAATTTGTTAACACTTGTAATGTCCGCAGTGAGTAAGTTGTTAATTAGTATTGATTGCATCAACATTATGCTTTGTTTCATTGATTTTGTTTATACATTTATATGTGTTTTATTAGGCATATCTATGGCCAATTTTCTTTCATATGTTTCATTCTTTTGCTTGATCTTGTTATTTCATGTCCCTAGTTATTTTATTCTGTTTCCTTTTGTTAGGATCATGTCGCTACTTCCTATACATCCTAAATACCCTCTTTTCTCCTCTTGCATGCATTAAGGCATAGTTCCACCAATAGGAAAGTTTTTGTTTATTAACATTGCATTTGATTATGGTTGTAGATTCCACTTCCTTTATCAGCATCTTTTGGATGGTGCTTTGCTTCCAAAATTAGACGTCTTAGAGGTGAATAAGCCTGACCAATTAAAATAATTAATACTGTTTCTCAGCATATTAGAATTTATCCTACCATAATTATATTCAGGGGCTCTGTTTTAAGATCTACTAAAATGCCCTTGTGCAAACCTAACTGATTTAACATAACAGTTTTTGCATTAAAGTTAACTGAAAGCATCAATTCTATTGAACGGTTTATGCAGGCTAAACTGTGAGATGTTCTAGCAGTGATTATGTCAAAACTGAATTCCAAAGCACAATTTTCCAGTGGTTCTATTACATTTATTTTATGTATGCTCCCCAGGATATCAGTTGCAATGATGTACTAATAGATTCCTCACCCTGTATTTTCAGTAATTAGTTGATAAAAGTTGCAACAGGTTAGAATATTTATGGATTCCTTAGAACAGGCTCTTTTCCCTGTTAATTTATTCTAGTCGATGTCTTGGTAATTAAAGACTTCCAGAAGTAAAATGTTATTAATCTCAAGTGATTGTTCAGATCTTTTAAATATTCTCAATGTTCATAATGCCTCATGCTGGGTCTATGATAGCATAAAATAATTCTTTAAGACGAAAGTGATCTGAATCCGTGTATGTCCATTACTACACACACTAGTTAAGTATTTTAACATTAGATGAGATACCAGAGTCTCATGAACTAATAGCACCACTCCACAACCTTTTTTGCTCTTTCTGACACATTCATATTTTTCAAAGCCATGAAAGAGTATGTCACTGGAGTTCTATGTTTTTATTACTGTTATGATTTTGTAGTTTTTAATTCAATTCACTTCCATAGGTCAAGATGTTTGTTACTTGAGACATCCTTTAGAAGTAATATTTCGCAGACTGCAATAGTACTGTACTGTATTTAAACTTAGTAGATATAAAAAAAAAGTTTCAGGTGCTCTGAGATTTTTGAATGATTTTAATTATTTAAATGAAGTAGGTCTCTGGTGAACAATCGAGTGTCTGAAACACATTCCACACAGTATTTTTACTAACTTAGTATTTTGAAACCGTGTACATAGTTGTCTCAAGCATGTATTAAGCATGTGAGTTTCGGTGAAAGTATAACCATTCTATCCACAGAATGGGATGACCTTGCACAGAACTAGGCCAGCTGACGCTTTTTATTCTCTACAATAATTGACAAAATTGTGTTTTCATATAGTTCAGTGGAGTGCAGGTTAGACTGTTTGTACCAGCATGTAGAAATAGTCCTGAATATTTTAGTTTAGCCTGCATAAACCTTTCGACCATACTGATGCAATCAATTAATGTGACACTAGATAAAAATTTAAATCTACTAAGCTTGCACACGTCTTTTAATAAGTCTTAAAATGGGGCCCCCAGGTACTAAGCTCTCACATTCTTCATTAGCTATATCTTTTGTAGAAGGTTTTTAGTTTCCATACCCACAAAACCACCACTGTTCTCATCGTTTCTAATAACACCTTGTTTGTCTGCATCAGTTATTTAAGCAATAACCGACGACGTGGTGTGGTATATTGAAGATTTACCCACGGACGGCATGGTTTAATCACGAGGGCGAAGCCTGAGTGATTAAATAAAGCCAACCGTGGGTAAATTTCAATATACCACAACCATGGAGTCGGTTATTGCTATTATACAATGACATTATTTAAGGAAAAAAATATTACTTTTCTTAAATAATGTCTAATGTATAATGGTGCATTACTGTTCTTCCGCTGCTGGTGGTATACTGCTTCCTTGTGCTGATGTACTGCGCATGCGTATGGAACTTGCAAACCCAGTACATCAATGCTTTGAAACAGAAGCAACGGAGAAAAGAAATTCTCCGTTGCTCCATTTTTTCTTTTTCTTTTTATTTATTAAAAAAAAAAAGTTTTGGAGACTTTATACCAACTGAAAAAAGTCCAGGCGACCGGACCTTTTTCCTTTGGTATATTGTGGGATTTACAGCTGGCATGCTGGCCAATCAGCGTGCACGTTTTGGAATATTAATGGGGGGTCATTGTATAATTGGTTATTAATATTAGCGGTACTTAAAACTATTTCCTTTATCAGTTTTCCTCAAACTCTTCTTTTTAGTTTTTTATTTTTATTCATAATTTGCTATTTATTCTTACTACCACTAATATTTCTATAATTTTTCTATTAGGAGGATTATTTCTGGGTATAAAGAATTCAAAGTAACTTCTTTTTTGTTTTAAAAAAATGCAATGGTCTGACTAGTATTCCTTTTAGATGATGTAGTGTTTGTACAGTATTCCAAAGATGTTTTCTGTTCTCACAATGAGCAATAACGGTTAATGTGTGGGAACAACTATATGCTTATCCGTATCTGAAGATATAGATAATATAGATGATAATTTAATATGTGAGGCCTGATTCATAGCAGTTTTACCCCCTTTGGTAGTGGAATTTAGAGCCACTTATAATATTTATCATTAAAACTGCGGTGGTGGTGCTGCGGTAGCGTTGTCACCTCGCAGTAAGACGTTGTCCCATTTGATTCTCAGCTAGAGCGTCTTCTGTGTGGAGACGTGTGAATGGGTGTACCTTCGTTGAAGGTTGTGCGTCAGGGCTGGCAACTTGGCACATAAAAATCTACTGCCAATCATTAGCGGACCAGAGTTCCACTGTGGCGACCCCTAACTGGGAAAAGCCGAAAGACACAACACAACAACCTGAAATATTGGCCTTTTCATATTTCTTGCACCCGTCACTGGTACTCTCCTTGCATTTCCTTTTACCAGTGTTTTTAATCTTGGGTGCCTGTACCTTTCTTCCTAATCTCAGTTTGTGCTTTTATGTTGCTATTAGTATTTCACAGACAAATGACATCTGACTTTTAATTAACCTCATCCATTAGATCTTTCCATGTAACAATGCATTTATTTATTATTCTAAGAGACCAGTTGTCATAATTGCTAAGGTCTTCGCCTCCCACACACAAGGTACAAGGTTCGATTTGGAGTTTGTATATTCTCCCTGTGTCTATGTGAGGTTCCTCCTATCTCCGAAAAATATGCTCAGTGTTTCAATCTCAAACTCACCAATGAATGGCACTGTGAGCAGCAGCACAGACTCTATATGGTGCCCTACAGGAGGGAAGTGTTGTACACACCAACCACTTTGGGCATCTACTGTGGTGCACAGTATCTTCAAGATAGGAGAATATGGATCACAGACTGCACGTTGTGGCAGGGCTAGCCACTCAGTGGTGTAAAATATGGCTCTAGGTGATGGGCATGGGTAGTTATTGGTGATAAGTGGGTTGAGAACCCAACCTACTCCGACCTACACCACAGACCCATTCTAACGGTGCGAGGAATGCATGTGCCCCTGTTGGCCGGTTTGTGCCTGCCATAAGGATCAGCCACCCTGGTCAATAAACTACTGGCTGGCCGGTGTCTACTTGCCCACCCTGGAATACCTGGAATAGCTCTGCTGAGTGAAAGCTGAACATAAAATCAATCAACCTGGCAAACATGAACTGAGAAAGTACAGTTGTGTACACTTACCATAAATGTAGATGTTTGAGTGTATTCACTGTTGCAGTCATCACATTTGGGTTATCCTTGCCAGGGAAGCCCTCAGTCGGCCCGAATACCAGAGGCTTAGTATTTCTGCATTGGTTGCTGTCGCTCCAGGACTGATGTCAGGTCATCAGTTGTATAAAAACAGGCAGCTGACGCCATTACATCAGTTTTTCTTGCCCTAACTGTCAGGAGCCCCCAATAAGGAGCTAGGTTATGGTGGAAGAACACCATCAGTAGAAAGTAAATACCAAAAGATTCCTTGTAAGGAGAGAGAGAGAGAGACAGCAAGAGAGAGAGAGAGAGAGAGAGACAAGGGGGATGGAGGGAGGGAAACCAGGACTGCAACAGTGAATACACTCGAACATCTACATTTATGGTAAATGTACACAACTGTTCTATGCTCTTCGCGTTTCACTGTTGCAGTCATCACATTTGGGTTGATACCCAAAGCTGAAGAAAAGGGTGGAGGCAGTCAAGAAGACTGGGGGCTGGCTAGGATGCCCTGCAAGACTGCAGTGGCAAAGCCTGCCCTGGATTTGGAGAAGATAGACAGGTGGTAATGCTTGGTGAAGGTATGAAAAGAAGTCCATGTTGCAGCCTCCAGGATGTCCCTGGTGGGGACCCCTCTGAGGAAAGCTGCAGAGGTGGAGGTTGTTCTGGTGGAATGTTTCCTGACCCCCATAGGGGGAGGTTTTCCGTGTTGTTTGTAGCAGAAATGGATGCAATGTGCTATCCATTTAGAAATTGTTTGTTTGGATATGGCATTGCCCTCTGCTCCTGCAGCGAAGCTAACTAGCAATTGATCAGTTTTTCTAAAAGATTTAGTCCTGTCTACGTAGAATCTGAGCTGTCTGTGCACATCTAGAGAGTGCAGAATCCTTTCCCCCCTGTTTTGCGAGCTAGGGAAAAAGGTAGGCAAATGAATGGACTGGCTGAGAGCCACACTGGACACCACTTTTGGCATGAAGGGTGGTTAGTCCTACGGGAGACCCTGTCAGCATGGAAAATGATAAATGGCTCTACAGCCATAAGTGCTTGCAGCTCTGACACTCTTCTAGCTGAAGTGATGGCCAGAAGCAAGCCTGTCTTCAAAGAGAGAAATTTTAACTCTGCTGAAGCTGCGAGTTCAAAGGGGGGAAAGGTGAGCTTTTCCAACACAAAGTTTAGGTCCCAAGCTAGGGTAGGAGCTCTTCTGGGTGGCCTCAAGTTGTTAGCATCTCTTAGGAACTGTTTGATGAGAGGGTGCGAGAAAAGAGGTGGCTCTGTGCTGAAATGAGCAGAGATGGCAGAGGCATGAATTTTAATAGAAGAGAAGGATAGACCCTTGTGTAGTAGGTCTGCCAGGTAATCCAGGATGAGAGGTAGGGTGGGCTGTGCCATTCCGACTCCCTTAGCCTGGATCCAGGTCCAAAACCTTTTCCACTTGTCAGCATAAGACTTTCTAGTGCTGGGGCGTCTGGCCTCACATATAACATCTAGAACTTGTTTGCTTAGACTGGCAGCTTGAGGAGAGGTCAGGAAACAAGCCAGGCTGCCAGATTGAGGGTCTGCAATTAGGGATGCATGAATTCTCCATTCCTCTAGGTCAGGCGTGTTGGGATCTGAGGCAGGTGCCATGGTGGCAGGGGTAACAGGCTGCGCAGCAGTGGGTACCAGTGCTGCCGTGGCCAGTCTGGGGCAATCAGGATTGTCCACGGTTTTTCCTCCCTTATTTTGAGCAGTACCCTTGAAATGAGTGGTAGAGGGGGAAATGCATTGACTGAGAGGTGTACCCACTGGAAGGATAGAACATCCACTTTCCAGGCCTTGCTGTGAGGTTCCCTGGTGCAGAATTTGCTGAGCTGATGATTGGAGTGGGAGGCAAAGAGGTCTATCTTTAGGCTGCCCCATGTCTGGGTTACAAAGGTGAAGGTTCTTTGGTCTAGCTGCCACTTGTGCGGGTCTAGCAGGTTTCTGCTTAGGTTGTCTGCCAGAGAGTTTAGAGAGCCTGGCAGGAATTGTGCTAACAGGTGTAGTTGCATGTGCCAAAGGGTCAAGGCAAGCCTACACAGAGGATAAGAGTGAGTCCCTCCCTGCTTGTTGATGTACCACATCACCGTGGTGTTGTCTGTTTTGATCAGCAGAGGCCCTGGGGAGAGTAGGGGTCTGAAAGCTGTCATGGAGTACTGAACAGCTAACTTCGCTTTTTGGTTGATATGCAGATGTATTTGATTTGGGCTCCATTGGTCCTGAATGCACCTGTCGTTCAGGTGTGCACCCCAGGTATAGTCTGATGAGTCTGTGGTGAGGGTCTGGGCGGAGTGGGGTTGTGAGAAGGGAAGTCCCTTATTGTGGTTGCATGCTGCTGCCCACCAAAGAAAATCTTTCCTTAGACAAAGTATCATTGGTATAAGAGTTTCCAGGTATTGAGAGTGCTGACACCAAAGGCTTTTTAGGTACCACTGTAGTTTCCTCATATGCAGTCTGGCACATGGAATGGTGGAATGCAAGAAGCCATGAACCCTAGAGCTTTCAGGATTTTCCTTGCGGATAACTGGGTCCTGGTGGCTAGTTGAGAGAAGTAGGTTGTCAGGTAGGTTTGTTTTTCTGCTGTAAGGAATGCCATCTGGAATGCTGTGTCCAGGCTTGCTCCCAGGAATACAATTTTTTTGTGTGGGTACTAGTTTTGATTTATTTTTGTTGATAGTATACCCCAGGGAGGTTAGTAGTCCTTTACAAAGGTCAGGTGCTTTAGCAGCTTTTCCTGACTGTCTGCCTGAATCAGGCAGTTGTCTAAGTATGGATAAATTTGAATATTTCTTTGCCTGCAAAAAGCAATGGCGGGAACCCGACATTTTGTGAAAACTCTGGGAGCAGTGGATAAGCCAAAGGGAAGTGCAGAGAACTGAAAGTGCAGTGATCCTGCTCTGAAATGTAGGTATTTCCTGCATGATTCCCTGATTGGGATGTGTAGGTAGGCCTCTTTTAGGTTTATTGTGGCTAACCAAGCATCCTTGGAAAGCATAGGAAGAAGATGCTGGAGGGTGAGCATTTTAAATTTTGGTATCACCAGAAAGTGTTTAGAATGGATAAGTTGAGGATGGGGTGCAATGTGCCCTCTTTCCTGGGTACCAGGAAGAGTCTGGAGTAGAAACCTTGGCCTGTCTGTTCTGCAGGAACATGCTCTACTGCCCTCATAGAGAGGAGGGAAAAGACTTGCTTTTTGGCCTCTGCCCACTGGTTTGGGGGAAGATCTGGGAACCCTTTTGGGGTTGGCAGAGTGCGAAAATAAAATATGTATCCCTGGGGCATTATGTTGAGGACCCAGCAGTCGTTGGTAATGGTGGTTCAGCTGCTTGTGTGGAAGGAGAGTTTTCCTCCTAGGGGCAAGTGCAGGTGGGCAGAGGGAGGGGGTGGAAGTGTAAAGTCATTGTGAGCTCTTACCATAAGGGGTGGCTTTGCACTCCCTGGTTTTGAAGAAGAGGAACTCCATTGCTTAGATCTTTGCATTACCTGGAGCTGTTGTCTGGGGGGGGGGACTGCTTCCCCTGGGTCTGGTCTGAGCTGACCTGGGGGGGCAGGAAAGGACCAGTGCTTGGACGGAAAATGCCTACTGAACCTCGGTGGCTGGACCTGCAAGAAGTTTTTAACTGTCTGCATAGATTTAGCTTTTTCTTCCATCTTTTTTAGGATCTCTTCTGCCTTGGTGCCAAATAAGTTGTCTTTTGTGCAAGGGTGTGTCCAATAATTTGGATTTGACATGGTCTGGCCAAGTCTGTTCCTTAAGCTAGGCATGCCTTCTAAGTACAGAACCAGTAACTGCTGACCTGCAAGATGCTTCTAGGGCGTCAAACCACATTATAAGGTGTGCTTAGTTACTTGACTTGTAGAATGCATTAACTCTTGTAACTCTATTTTCTGCACAAGCAGGGAAAGAAGATATTGTTTTGTTTGAGGAGTTCCATGGTATGTTGCTGATACTTCAGCATATGGAACTGACAATTTAATGCTCTAATACCAAGAGTAGCAGAGTTGTATACTTTTTTACCCCATCTGTCTAATGCTCGGGAATCCCTATCTGAGGGGATGGGATTCTTAGCTGAAGTCGCTTCGATTCCTTTAGGTCCTTGAGAGATGACATTGGGGTCAGCAGTAGGATTTTTGAAAAGAAATTTGTGAGAGTCAGGGACTCTATAGTACCTGTCAGGTTTCCTGCGAGCAGGAGGGAGGGTGTCAGGGTCAGACTGGATTCCATAAAAACATCATCCATAACATCCAGGACAGGAGGAATGGCCAGAGGTCTCTGCTGTGGAAGATCTAAGAATTCCCTGAGTCTCTTTTTTGACTGAGGATAGTCCTGACATTCCCATTGGAAATGCTCCTTTAAAGTATGTAGGGTTTCCCCAGAGCAGAGGAAAAGTTCTCGGGTGGAGAGGCTGAATGAATGGATTCCTCTGCATCAGAATCCTCATAAGCAGAGAGGGGTTGCATATCTTCATATTCAGATGCATCAGAGTCATCGGACTCCTGTTCAGACAAAACTACTGGAGACAAGTCTCTTTTTCTTTTGGAAGGGGTAGTCTGGCTTCCCCTATTAAGCATTATAAGGTCTTATGCCATTTTAAGCATTTGAGACTGAGGTAAGGAAGCAGGGGCCTGAGCTTGGGTCGTCGTCTTTTTGAGTGTGGTTCATACCCTGGGCCTTAGAAACTTGGTAGTTTTCAAAAGAACTGTAGATGTGAAAGAAGTCATTGGTCTGTGTAAAGTATTGGTAGTGTGAAGTACTTCCTCAGAAGCCAGTCCCTGCTCAGCGGCTCCAGACCCATCCAAGGTAGAGACATCCGCATGATCCTTAGCCGAAGAAGAGTCTCACGGCATACTGGACTCCGAAAGGGTCTCGGTAGTGGCCTGCGAATCCACAGAAGTGGGCATCAGGGGCTGCGAAAGTGCCTCACTGAGGACCGGAGGACTGACGACTAGCTTAATGGAAGCGTCATCAGCAGTTTTGGACCTGTGTGGCCTGTCTCTGTCTTTATCCTTACATTTTTTCGGAAGATCGGTTGTTGGATGGCTTACCGAAGCCATACATGAAGTTGAGGACTGAGAGCGAAAATATCTAGCTACAATAAGGACCCAACGACATATAGTTCTGGCATTGAACAAAGCACAAAAGCGACAGCAGGGGACGTCGTGGTCTGGGCCTAAACAAGTGACGCAGTAGGAATGAAAGACTGGGTGTGGTATTTGCTTTCTACAGGCGAGACAATTGTTAACTTTTTCTGACATCGGTTAGAGCAAGAAAAAGGATCCCCAACAGGGTACTTAGCTTTAGAAGACTTCAACTTCAATTCGTAAACAAAAAACTCAGGAAGCGGCTGACCGGCACTCGTGCAAGCTGCTTCTGCTTCAGGCTCCTCAGCAAGAAAGACTGATGTAATGGTGTTGGCTGCCTGTTTTTATACCACTGATGACCTGATGTCAGTCCTGGGGCGACAGCAACCGACACAGAAACACTAAACCTTTGGTATTTGGGCCGACTGAGGGCTACCCTGGCAGGGATAACCCAAATGTGATGACTGCAACAGTGAAACACAAAGAACATCTGCTACACTTAATGTAGGTTCACTGACAGGACACAGCTTGGAAGTGGATGACATGATGATACAGAGGAGGCTGTACATCCTATGTAGCCAAGAAACAAGATGGAAGGGCAGTGCAGCTAAGTCGCCTGGCTTGGGATCCATAGTCTACTACTCAGCTGGAGGACAGGTTACAAACAGTGTGGGAACTGTGGTGAGAGAGAGGCTTCAGAAGGCAGTGAAGGATATCTTCAAAATTACTGACAGACTTGTGGCAATCAGACTCCAGTGTAATGAGAGAACAGTATTCATAATCTCAGCCTATGCCCCACAGCAAGGTTGCGAAAGTGAGGAAAAGAGTGCATTCAGACAGCAATTGCAGGACCTACTAGATAAAGCAGGGCAACATGAATTGGTCTTGACAATGGGTGACTTGAAAGTACATATCGGGACAGAGAGAACAGGATATAAGGAATGCCTGGGTTCACATGGGTGAGACAACAGGAATAAAGAAGGAGAAGCCATTCTAGACTGTCTGGTAAATGGCTTGATAGTAGCCAAAGTATGGTTCAGAAAGAGAGAGAGTCACGAGATCACATACAACAGCCAACATGCAAGTCAGGCAGACTTCCTCCTAGTAAGGAAATGCAGTGGGGTAGAATCAAAGATTGCAAAGTCATCCCCAGTGAAACAGTCTGCCCACAGCATAAACCACTGGTGGCCACAATCAGCTTGAAGCAATGGCCAGAAAAGGCTCTAAACATCAACAGAAACCAGGCTGAAAACACAGAAGTTGACTGGAGAGAAAATACATCTGTTCAAGGAATTACTTGGGGCTCTAGCACACCATAGATGGAGTTGAACAAGAATGGAGTGCAAAACTGAAGACACACAGATGACAGCAAGTTGGGGAAATCAGTAGAAGCTGAGAATTGAGATAGAAGGGCTGATAGTGGAACAGGTAAGTAGCTTCAAGTATTTGGTAGGTGTGACTGAAGAGAAGGTAAGTCTGAATGAAGAGGTCAAAGCTAGAATCAGAGGGGCTGCAGCCAACTAGCACAGAATCTCAGGTGTAATCTATGACAGAAGAATGCCAAAGCTGAAAAGTAAGGTGCTCAACTCAGTGGTGCGACCGGTACTACTGTAAGGTACACAAACCTGGTCAGTAAAGGCAGAGCAGATGAAGAAGCTAGAGGTGATAGAAGTGAAGTGCCTGAGAAGGGGAGCAGGATGCACACAGTGGGCCAGATGATAAAATGAGGACATAAGGACAGATGATGAAATGAGGACATAACAGCAGAAGCCAAAGTAAACCCAACTGCAGAAAAGATCAAAGAGAACAGATTACGATGGTTCAGATATATATCTGCAGAAAAGCAGAAGACAATCTGGTGAAGATCTGGGACAGACAGGAATAAGGTAAGAGGAAATGAGGATGTCCAGCAAAGAGGTGGATGGATTGTGTAAAAAAAGATCTGAGGCAGTCATACATGAATGTGGCACTGAATTGAGAGACGGTGACAGTTAACACAATATCCCGACCCCATGTAGAAAATGGGAAAAAGGTGGCTGAATATGATGATTCTAAGACAGTACAATTACAGTTATGCAAATTTTCTGGGGAGGTTTCTAATGTTCACTATATTATTATTTCATTTAATTATGAGCAGTTATACTGCAGTGGTGGTGCTGCGGTAGCGTTGTCGTCTCACAGTAAGACGTTGTCCTTTTCGATTCTCAGCTAGAGCGTCTTCTGTGTGGAGACATGCGTGAATGGGCGTACCTTCGTTGAAGGTTGTGCGTCAGAGCCGGCAACTCGGCACGTAAAAATCTACTGCCAATCATTCGCGGACCGGAGTTCCGCTGTGGCGACCCCTACCCGGGAAAAGCCAAAAGACACAACAACATTTAATTATGAGCAGTTAGTACAGGTATTCAATGATGTCACAGGATTATGTTTTATGAAAATTCCACACCAATTACACTCAGTAAAATTAGTTAATTTTAATCAAATGATCAGCTCACATAATTTCACACACATTGATTCTTGCCCTGCTTCTAGATCTGACAGCCCGGATATGTGCTCATTTTCAGGTTTTCTATAGTAGTCTAGGATGTTTTTAGTGTGGTTATACAATATGACTAATACCATCTCCATTCTTTTATCATTGCTCCTAACGTAGATCATCAAGGTCCCTCTCATCTTGAGGACCTCGGCATACACAATCTGTTTTTCTTGTAAATCAGATATTAAAACAATGAGTGAGAAGGTCACTGAAAAAACAATCAGTAAAAACAAAATGAAAACTCCAGCAAAGCTAGAACTTCCACTGAGTGACCTCCCAAACCTCTTATATCAGAGGCACATGGGATATATGCAGATGATCCTTATGAACATCAGGTGTTTCAGCTAATGGGCGATTCTGAATTCCCATGACTTGTTTTGTCATTTTAATGGACAATTTCAGGCCAATAAAGCCAAACCCACTAGCTGTGGATATGCATAACAGCCCTATGTTTCTACTGCTTATTCAAACACTCTGCTTGTGCTGTGCTGATGAGGTCATAAGGTCGAAATATTCATATCCACAGCTAGTGGAGTTTGGCTTTATGGGCCTGAAATTGTCCATTAAAATGACAAAACAAGTCATGGGCATTCAGAATCGCCAATTAGCTGAAACACCTGATGTTCATAAGGATCATTTGCATATATCCCATGTGCCTCTGATACAATAGGTTTGGGAGGTCATTCAGTGGAATTTCTAGCTTTGCTGGAGTTTCCATTTTGTTTTTACTGTAAATCAGATATTGTAACATTATCATGAACTTTTTCAGTCTCTGAGGCCATCTCCACTTCCTGCACATGGCTATGTCAGGCTGATATGTGGAAAGTCAATTGTTCTGTTATTTCCTGTACAAATGCAGTTCATCTCCCACTTTTGGAATTCAGCTTAATTTATTGATTTACACTATGTTTACCTGGCTAAACTGTGTGAATGCCAGCAAATAGTAGTTTAATGAGTTACCTGTGGGATACTTGTAATACCAGAAGTCCCCGTGGTTATGTTCCAGATGTTTGAAGAAGTTGCCATAGTGGTACAATTGCAAAAGGGTGGCAACACCACTGATCCACATAACTGCAGATCATAAGTCTCACTATGGACCAGAAAACTTGGAGTCTTTGAAGACATATCTTCACAGTTTGCATCTCAGTATGTTGTAGACTCAGTTTGAGTTCTGTGGAAATCCTCCTCCTCATTACAGGACAAAGAAGAGAGGCTTCTTTTATGTTTTATATTACTTTCAGAACCTTCACTGGTACCAGCAAAAGGTCATGATAGTCTAGAAGGAAAAACAGACATATGTTAGTCCAGGGGGAGACCAACATAGGTTTCTGCTGTTGCCTAGCTGTTTCCTGAACTACATTAAAATATTCACAGACAAACAGCTTGCAAGTAAATGCAAGAGGAACAAAACCAAGAGTGTTTTTAGAAGACTCCATAGTAGAGCCTCTCTAGCTTCGGCAGTTTAGTGTTATCTGTGAAGATTGGGTGAAGATAGATGAAGGCTGCCAGCCTAGCCAGACAGAATTTTGGAGATAATTCTGTCATATGTAAATATTAATGTAAACCACTTGTTGTCTTAAATAGTAAAAATAGTGTTAGTTGTGGAAATGCAAAAATGTAACAACAGTGCACTTTGCTGGAAGAAAGCTGACCAAATAAAGCATGTTGTGACCCTTTGATCTAAACATGGCGCTGGTCTTTCTATTGTTTTAACCAAGAGTTACATTGCTAGATTTAAACATGCAAATGTATTTTTATTGCTTTGCTTCCTGACCAGCTGCAAGATAACAAAAGGAGATTTTAAGAATGTAAATGTAGTTTCTATTAGCCTGGAAACCCAGGGAAGTGTGAAGAATGATGTAACGTGAACCAGGAATGTGATTTTAAAAACAGAGAGAATCAGAGAGCATTAAGCATTTTTGTCTTGACCATCCAACTCATCAGCACTCTGCCTTTGCTCTATATGAAAGTTTATCTTAGATTTGTGTTTTCTCTTAGAAATAGTTAGAAACTAGAAATATTAGACTAAGTGTTTTTCTGTGATGTCAGAACTGTACTACTGAATTATTTTAAGTATTTCTCTGTGATCTCTGAACTCTGAACTAGCACTGTGTAGTAAAAAGGATTGTCTTGTGTTTTGACTATTTGTTATTAAATATTTTTAAACCCTTTCAACTGTGGCTGTTTTTGTAGAGATAATTTAACCTCTTTAGAGTACTTGCATGCCTTTGGTAAAATTGTACAAAGCCACTCCAATAGCTTAAGCCCTGGGCGATACTACCAATTGGATAATAATATTGCACAGTAATAATTGGACACCCTTTTACGGGCCTTTGAGTAGCTGATAAATATTAGTGGGTGGTGGCAGCTGGTACTACCGTATAGTCTGGGAAAAAGGGGAACAGCTGGACAGTCTGTGCCAGCGTTCCTCAGGAGTGTCTGTGTGGTTGTATAAACTCTTCTCAAAGTGTGTGTGCGTGTGCATGTGTGCGCGTGTGTGTGTGTGTGTGTGTGTGTGTGTGTGTGTGAGCTATCTGGGCAGGGACACGAAGCACTGGTTGGACAGAGAGGGTACTGGAAGTTTTAGCTTGCCCAACAGGCTGAGATCTGGACCCTGTAGCTATGCCAGTGGGGAGTCTTATTGGGGACATGGAGAGCAAGGGAGCGACCAGCCCCGGACTGACTGGGATCTCCGTGTGCTCTTAAGGGAAATTGCACTTTACTTGTGGATTTGTTATCCTTTCCTCCTATATGAGACGCTCCTCACTAGTGTTAGTGGTGAGGATTGAGGCTCCTTGATTGCTGGGCCGGGGCACGGGCATCACATTATCCACAAAAATATATTCTAGAGTTGCCATCTCCTGCACTTTTAGTATTATTCTAGAAGGCACCGATGCTTTTTTTATCTAATGTTTGTAGCACCAGAGTAGGAAAGCATTTCTTAAGTGCACTGATAACTGTCTTATACTTCCTTCTTTGGGGAGGGGGTGGATATTGATGAACCCTTCCCTACAGAAGTAGAAGACTTATATGTCTTACTAGATTCCAGAGCTGCCTCCTTAGTGCCATAGTTTATTCAGGCTTACTAGATCTCATTTTTTTTTTCTTTTTCTTTTTAATTTTTTATTCTTCTCCTTTCCTGCTACTGTCTTCCCTCCATTTTCTTATACTTAGAAATCTATTTTTTTAATGTTTTTCAAAATATGCATTTCTTAGTAAGGTAAGGAGAAAGTTCTTTCAAAATGACTTAGCACAATAGCCTTGCTAAATGTTAAACAGATCAAGCACTAGGTGTGGTAATTTTTAGGTTCTATCTGTCTACAACAAGTTACCACAATAGTAACACATTCAGGGAACACACCTCTGTTTTCCTTCCAAAGAAAAAAAGGTTTTTCATCTAGACTCAATAAGCTTTTATTCAAAATAATCAACAAATATGAGTGCAAACTACTATGTAGATACATTTAATTTGCATGAAACTGGGTAACCTATTATCTGATGGAGAGAAGAATAAAAACAGCAAATGACAATAATGGTTGGGTCTATATTAGATGCACGACCGCTTAAATGTTCAAATCTCTAAAGGTCGACCTTTAGAGATCGAACAGTTAAGCGGTCGAATTTTTACAAAAATTAAAAAAAAAATGCAGACGTCAAAAAACAAAACTAAAGGGTTTAAGCGGGGGGGGGGGGCAAGCCCCCCTGCACCGCCACACGTTAATATACCAACTCCAAGATCACGCTATAGTGTAGGGAATGGGAAATTTCCCATTTCTGCACTGTAGGTCACTGAAGTACGATCTCTGAGTTGGTATATTTAAGTAGCGGGGGGTGTAGGCGTGCAGGGGGGCTTGCCCCCCTGCTTAAACCCTTTCTTCATGCTTGTTTTTTTTTTATTTACATTTTTACAATTTTTAACGCTTAAGTGTTTGATCTGTAAAGGTCGACCTTTATAGATTCGAACATTTAAGCGTTCATTCTAGTAATATAGACCCTAATGCTTATATGCAGAAGTTTCATACCACCTGCAGCAGATTTTTTTTACAGGCAGAAGACAAAGCTTTGACTCTTGCAAGGAAAACAGACAACTGAATACATATGGACAATTCACAGTTAACAAAAGTGCATAAAACCAAATGCTATCATTTAATGTTACAGCGACCTTCTGTTTGGAAGTTAAGCAATGTGGCATTGAGAAGTTAAGACACCCATTAATGGTATTATATTAATAAATAATTAAAAAAGAATGATAATTCTACAACTGACAACAACCTGGACCAAAATGGAACCTTATTCCCAATTGCTATAGTAGTGTGGATTTCCTGCAATTCTGTGCATACTCTACTGCTCTGCTACTCCTCCCTAATCTCCTTTCAGCCACCTAACCCAAGCTTCCCAGAATGTCCTTACTATGCCATAATCACATAACCACATCAGCTGTACATTACATTTCTCTAGCACTTTCTCATTAATGAAATGTCTCCTTTGCTCTGATTTTTGCCCTCTTTTGTACGTAAAGTGTACTCTTTTTCACAACTGCCTCTCTTCTCATAAAAAGAAGTTATGTTCTTGCCATAACATTCCATCTGTGTTGTTGATCTTCATTCATTCATTCATGATGGATGGGTTACGGTTCCATCCTCGGAACTCACTCGGCCAATATAACAAGCTTGCGCCAGCCAAAAATCTCAAGCTAAGGTTACCTATAGTGACCCTCTCCTCATCTCCTCAGATCAAGTCTGCCCGAAAGTAAAGGAAAGTGGAGGCTTTGTCTGAGCAAATGCCCCATCATGTAACCAGGACCAAATCCAAACGTCCAGGAGTCTTTCGGATCACGTAAGAGGGTGGGATGTCATGAATGAATGAAGATCAAAAACACAGGTGGAAGGAACTTTAGGGTAAGAACATAACTTCTTTATCTGATGTTGTTAATCTTCGTTCATTTATGACGGATGGGACAGAGTCCCTAGCCACATTATGTCCTGGGAGGACCTATGGAAGGATATTCCTGAGCACCAATGAGCCAAAGGATGCTCTCCCCCTGGAGACCAAGTCCAATTTGTAATTAGTGATAAAGGTACCAGGGGTAGCCCAAGTGGCTGCTGTGCAAACATTATCCACAGAAGCTCTGGATTGAAAAGCAGCTTGAAGTAGCAACTGATCTGGTTGAATGCACCTTGATTTTAGATGTTGAATGTATTTTGTTCTGTTGATAGACAAAAGAGATGCAGTCTCTCTACTATTTTGGCAATGTGACTTTGGAAACAGATTTTCCCAACTTGGATTCTGAAAAAGACAGGAGTAACTGGTCAGATTTTCGGAAGGATTTAGTTCTAGGTAGAAACGTAATTGTCTATGTACATCCAATAAATGCAAATAATATTCTCCTTTATTAGAAATGTTTGGGAAGAAAACTGGTAGGTCAATGGACTGATTAATAATTATCTCCGAGACAACCTGGGTTGAAAGGAGTTCACCCAAAGAGATATTATGTGAGGATGTTTTACGCACAAGGCCTGTAAAATAGAAATTCTTCTCGCTGAGGTAATGGCTACCAAGAATAAAGTCTTCCAAGATAAGAATTTTATATTGCAAGTGGCAGTTGGCTCAAAGGGATGATAAGTCAAAGTTTGTAGGACCAGCGTCAAATTCCAAGTTTCAATGGGCTCTTTGAAGGGTGGTTTTATATGTATGACTCCTTTCAAGAAAGATTTATAGAGACAGTGAGACATTAAACAGGAATCCTGGAAACCATTGTGGAAGTTTGAGATAGCCACTAAGTGTACCCAGATCATAGAGGCTGATGCTTCTGAATGGAGTAAGGTTGATAAATACTCCAACACCAAATTAATCGGAGGTGAAAAGGGGCCCAGTCCTTTTTCTCGAGTCCAAAAAATAAATCTGTTCTATTTGCTATAATGAATTTTTCTGGTGGATGGTTTATGGGAAGCTAGAAGTATTTTTCATACCGGGGAAAATAGATTATTTTGCCTGGCAATTATCGGAAGTGGATGTACCAAGCTGTCAGCTTCATGCTCGATAGATTTAGGTGAAACAATCCCTGAGGATATGACAGTAATCCCCGAGTTGGAATCAGAGTCCATGGTCAGTGAACCAGTTGAGGCCAAAGGAAAGGGAACCACACTTGTCGGGGTCAATAGGGTGCAATGGGGATTAATTTGCTTCTCAACCAAAGTGCTTTCTTCGGAAAAAGTGGAATCAGAGGGAAGGCATAGAGCAGTCCAGGGGGCCAATCATGTGCTACAGCATTCCTCGGGGACTCCCCTGAGGGGGGATTAGGGCAAAGTAGCTGCTGCATTTGTGGTTGGTGGGAGACGTGAATAGATCACAGCAAGGCTGACCCCAGCAATGGAAAATCTCCATCGCTAGTTCAGGACTGAGGGACCACTCGTGAGGCAGGAGAATGCATCTGCTCAGCTTGTCCGCAATCATGTTGGAATTCCCATGAATGTGCATTGCAACCAGAAACTGGTTTGAGGCTATCGCTCACTGCCAAACACTCATGGCATCCCGACACAACAGGTAGGATCTGGTTCCCCCGTATGTTGATACATCAGATAACTGACATGTTGTCCGACTGGATAGCAACTGTTTCTAATGGAAGGACAGACTGGAATGCTTGCAACACCAGAAGCACTGCCCTTAGTTGTAGGACACTGATATGCAAATTGGCCGTGGACTGTCTTTCCCTGAAAATGCCCCCCACCCCATCAAGGACATGTCCGTGGTCACTACGGCCTTGGGCTGAGAGGGTGAGAAGGGACAACTCCATAATTCCATTTCTGGCTTCATCCACTAATTCAGATCTTGCTTGCAGCAGTTCATTATGCGGATTGGGTAGGACATGGGATGTGTCAATAGAGATCACTGAGATGCTAGCAGCCATTGTAGTAATCTCATATGGAGTCTTGCTAGGGGAACTATGGTGATCAACTGCTGGGTTCAATGACAGCAACGAAGGACTGAATGAGCTGGGACTTTGTCCTAAGACAGCATCACTCGGAGTTGAGATCTTAGTCTGTGAAGAGGAAGAGCAACCAGGCAAAACCTTGTGTCGAACGTTGCTCCTATGAATTCTAGACTTTGAGTATGTACTAGTTTTAACTTCTCTTCATTTATTGAGATTCCTAAGAGTCGTGACAGCTGTAGAGTGTAGTGCAAGGAGCAGTAAATGCTTGCAGGGGGTGGTAAGGAGCCAATCGTCTACATATGGAAACATCCGGAATGCCTGCAGTCTCAAGTGAGCTGTTATTACTGCCATACATTTGGGGAACACTCTGGGGGCTGTAGAAAGACCAAAGACCAGCACTCGAAAATTGGAAGTGATTGTCTCCCAGCCGGAAGCGGAGATATTTTCTGGAGCATTTGTCCATTTTTATATGGTAATATACATTCTGAAGATCTATCGAGCACATCCAGTTGTCTTTTTTCCAGAAACAGAAGGATAGACTGAATCGTGACCATCTGGAATTTGGTCTGTCTGACGAACTTGTTTAGGATGCTAAGGTCCATAATTGGCCTCCGGTTCCCTGTCTTTTTTGGCACTAAGAAGAACCTGGAGTAAACTCTGGATTCTATCTGGTCTGGTGGGATTGTCTGGATGACTCTTTTTTTGGAGCAGCTTTCGAATTTCTTGTGCTGCTGCGTCCCTCTGACTGGGTGGAACGTCGGGGATTCACCTTTGCAGCCTCGGGTACAGATCGAAGGGAATGTAATAACCTCTGGTAATTATTGTCTGCACCCCAAAATTTGTTGTTATGGAATGCCAGGCTAAGTGGTGCAGAGAGAATTCTCCCCAGACTGCTTCCAGAGGCAAGCAGTCGGGCCATTCTTCAGGAGTGCTGGTAGGGCTGCCCAGAAAAAGAATCTCTGGACCCCTGGTTATGTGTACCTCCTCTGCCTCTAGAGGGCATTTTCCTGAAGAGTTCCCCCCTCTGCCCTGGGGGGGGGGGGTCTTGCCACGTGTGTCATGGAAAAGCCCTTAGGATTTCCTAAACCACATCCTTCCACTACTTTGATTCCTGGAGTAGGACTGTTGGGGAATGGAAAAACGCACACTTACAGCAGAAAGGGTCTTGCCATCCTTCTCACACCTGGTTAGCATGTCTTTAACTTATGGACCAAAGACATGATAAGCATCAACGAAGCGTTGATGAAGGAAGACTTGAAAGGGTCCGCAAAGTCGCACAAGTGCATCCAGGTGTGACAGCTCATGACAAAGTATGCACCAGCTGCTCTGGCCACCCCTTCAGTTGTATGTGCAGTCAACCACATGGACGGATTAGATCTGGATTCCAGAGTAGCAAGCTGAGAAGCAACTCTGTCACGTACCTCATCAAACACTGCTCCTGCTAAAGTTCCTGAGAGTTCAGTGATAAGGTCTCTCTGGAGGTGGATAAAATGTGCCAAATAGTTTAACGACCATATGGCAAAGGTCGTTGAAGCATAAACCCACTTCTTTAGTCTGTCCATCGTCCATGACTCCCTGTTTGGAGGATGGACAGCGCAACTCTCCTCTGAGAGTTCTTTCCTTGTGGCCGCTGCCACCATCATAGCATCTACTGCCAATCCTTTGGACCAATGGAGCCGATTCTCTGGAGGGGAGAGTATTTTGTCCAATCTCCAGGGGATTGGCTCAATGGTGTCTGAGGCCTTTCCAGGCACGCTGCACAATGAGCTTGACCAACTCATCTGCAGTCAGGGTCACCCAGAAAGTAGAGGGTCAAGCATGGAAAGCCTGCAAGAATACAGATTCCTCAGAGGAAGGGTTGGTGGACTTCTAGTCACCCCTCTGTTTCAGGATCTCCAGTATGTCTCTAAGAGAGACATCCTCAGGGGCGACTGTGAGAACCCTTCCCGCCCTCATTGCAATCTGTATCTTCAGTGAGAGAGTCCTCAGGGGAATCAATGTGCTTTCTCTTGCATGATCTTTTATGGGGTGGCTCTTCAGGGGGGACGTCTGAAGATGACTCCGAAGAGAGGGTGTCCTGTGGTAGGGTACCTTGCTGCTCTCCTGCCCAATGTCCCAGTTTAGTGAACTGTGTCAGTTGCGAACCAGAGGAAATGTATATGTGACATTACGCCGCCGAAAGGGCCAAGTGCGAGCATGCCGAGGTGAGTGCCCTCTCCATAACCTGGAAGGCAGGCCTGCCTAAAGAGGGATGGGAGCCCAGAACCAAGAAAGACAACATCGGAACTGGAGTCAAACCCTTCTCCGATGAGCCCGCCTCCATAAAAGGAGGCGCAAGAGGACTCGGAGCTGCCCAAGCAACCGGAACCATACACGACGCCAGAGAAAAAAAATCAGTGCCGTACTAGGGGTCATGGTGCTGACAGACTAGTGAAGACCTGGAGGGTGGATCGCTCCGATTGAGCCATGGTCCACAGGGTAGGTTCCGGAACCATGGTAAGATCTACCAGCGGAACCAAAAAAGCTGGAACCAGAATAGGCATCGGCATCGAGGGCTTCAAGACCAGGGGGAGGTTGAAGGAGGAACATAGTTTGGAGTCTGTGGAGAAAACCCCTCAGCTCCGGGTGGGAGGGAGAGTCTAGATGGAGTTGGGATGCCTCTGGCTACTAGGAGCTGATCCACAAGTTTCACTACATCGAGCTCCAAAAGGCTCCAAGTGGAGCAGGTTGACATCCCCGATGGAGACTCAGGCCGGTCAAGGAATGGACTTAGCTGTTGTCCAATAAAAGGATCAACTGACGGAGAATATCGGGTCCTGGCCAGTGTCTTGACCTTTGGCACCGTGGTCAGAAGACCAGAAGGTTGTGATGGTGAGGGGAAGTGACTAGTTTTAAGGGGGAGACTATTGTTGGTGCCGAAAGGGTCTGTGGTATCGTAGAAGGGACTGGTACTGTGGTAATAGTAGTTGTTGTCGGTTCTGTGAGCAAGGATGGCATTGTGGATGAAGTTTTAGACTCTGGTGCCAAGGTGGGTGTTGAAGTAATTTTGGCATGTTTCAGTTTTAGTTCCATAAAAAACCTGGGTCTTAGTGGGTTTTGATTCCTGGGACTAAGGAGACGCTGGTACTAAATGGCTCCTCTTCTTTGTCTCTTTTTTAGAAGGGGTTGAGACCGAGACATCCACCTCCGATAAAGCATCTGAGAAAGAGGTTTTCAAGAGACCCTTTAAGATTAACTTGTTCATGCACTCAGCTAAAGTGCGGGCATTAAAACCCTTACAGAGATTGCATGGTGGTTGAACTTTCAAATGTGGTACTCCTAGACAATAGACACAGAAGAGATGCCCATCAGAATTTGGCATCTCCCTGCCACAGTTATCACACTGTTTAAACCCAGTAGTGCCATTCTTGTCAGCCATTGTGAAAAAAAATCCAGCTGATAACAACTAAATAGTTACTAAACAGTAATTAAACAGGAAGAAAGTCCTTTCACAACTGTAGGTATCCACACACAGTGCACAGAAGGGAAGGATTTTTTTTTTTTTTTAATTTTCAACAAGGAAAGTAAAAATTAAACCCAAAGGGTAAAAGGAAGGGGGATAGGGAATACCAACAATGGCATTTAAACTACCAAGCAATAAGGGAAAGAGAGGGGCCTGTACCAACGATACTACAAAAAAACACCAACAAGGTAAAAGGGAAAGAAATATTCACTCACACAGGAAGGTAACTATTACTAAGTATAAACAATTAAAAATTAGGAGGTTGCAGAAGATTATAAGGGTAAAATGCCAAGATTAAGAGAAAAAAACAAAGCACTTAGCTTGAGAGCTGGCCTGACACGTCTTGAAACTCTACGCGGCAAACAAGATCTGAGGAAATGAGGAGAGGGGTAAACCTTAGCTTGAGAGTTTTTGGGTGGCACAAGCTTGCTATATCGTCCGAGTCGGTTCTGAGGACAGAACCATAACCCACCCGTCATAAATGAATGAAGATTAACAACATCAGATCATGGCTTCTTCCAATGTGTCTTACAGCCTGGCATTGCATGCCACATCCCACTACCCCAACTCTTTCCCACATGGAGTATCCTCTTTTCTGCAATCTCTTGCCACACAACTACAGTTAAGTAGCGCTACTCCTGCTGAGACATATGAAGCAGTGCTATTCCCACAGAGACATATGGCCACTGAATAGCCATCACAGTAGTAGTGCTTCTACTTAAACCTTCTGCTGCTGCAGAGTGCAAATAAAACATTACTCTCTATTCCATGTGAGAAATTATCGTGATTTCCTTCTCAAACTTCTGTATCATAATTTCTTCACAGTAATGAGGAGGTGGAAAATAAAGTGTTAAGCTCAGAGCTAAATATTGCCTTGGTTTGACTCTGTTACAGCTTTGATTTACGTACTATATTACTTTGATTTTTTATGCTGTTCGGAGTCTACAATCCTCTGTGGATTATATTATTTATTATTTTTTTGTTTACTTCAGAGCTAAATATGGTGAAGTTACAGATGCTGAACACCTTAAGGCACACTGGAAACTGAATGCCATTATTAATCGATTGTAAATACCTGACAGGTTCTCCCATGCAGATAAATGAACTCAGGCTACCAAATTAGTTGGCTTACAGCAGGGAGAAGTACAAAGAGGAGGAAATCATCTATTGTGAAGAAAACTACTAAGCAGTGCTAATGATGGATTCAGTTATTTCCTTCTTGTAATTCTAGGTAAATGCCAAGAAGCTCCAAATTGCAGCAGACAGGAAGCTATCAATTTAGGAATAAACGTCTAAGTACAGCTGTCCCTAAGTAGGCATCTGACTTGGGACTCTACTAGCACAGACTATTGCTTCACTTATGAGCTCAGCTCACTAGATATCTTCCAAGTGACAGCCTGCAAATCTCATCAGAAAACAAGCCTGGCAGTGGTCAGTATAGCAGTGCAGCCCCTGTCAACTGTGCAAATGCCTATAGTGCAGCCCCTGACAACTGTGCAAATTCCTACAGACACCTGATTAGCTGTTGTCTTATAACAAGAGAAAGTATGAAAGTATAATGTGTTATCAAATGCACCAAAGTTCTCAGAAATGTGGGCTAAATAACCTTAATAGTGGCATAGGTCAGAAACTGTTCCCTTATGTATTTCCATTAACATCTAAATAAAAAAGCTGCATCTGTCCATGAAGGAAGTGACCCATACATACAGGGGGAAAAAAAATCATGAAAAAAGTAGCAGATGTGTTTAGCTGAAAGTCAGAAACCATTTTAGAAAGTAAAGTTTTGAAGAAATTATCGTGTCTATCAAAGACAATTCTTTTCCTGTTAAAAGGCCTATAATTCATGATCGTGAACACTCATACTGGATGTGACAGCTACCAAAAACAAATGCTTTCAAGTTATAGATTATAGATCTGAATCAAGCAGATGACAGAGGACAGAAGTGCTTGTAAAAAAGGAATCAGGAGTGCTCACACCACTTTAGCTAGACGGAACTCCTTTGGGTGCGGGCCTCATATAAGGAAGCATACAAGATTCCCTACGAGCTGCATTATACCACACCAAATACTGCATGCAGCCTACTGGTCCCCAGAAAGAATAGGTTGGATGGGTATGAATAGCTTGGAAGTAGCATGCAGGACACTAATTTCACATGTCATGGTCATGCTATGATAAGTCTTGTTGGGACAAGACCACATCTTTATTTTTACTATAACATGCATAGTACTGGAGAATCTTTATGAATTGTGGGTGCTTAGAAGAAAAACAAACTTGTCTAAAAGCAAAAAAAGTTATTTCTTTTTATTTAGTTTCATTAATTACTAAACAGTTGTTGCTACATTTTCCAATATAAGATCGATGGGGGCTTTTTGGAGTTTTCTGTATTTAAGCAAAATAAACAGAATGGGGTCACAACAAGAGAGACAGAATGTGTGAGGGAACTTATTTTTTCATTGTGTTATTATTAGTAAATGTTTCATTAATGTTAGCCAATGGTATAATTTGTAACTGAACCTCCCAATTTAAAGAAAACAAAAAAGGGGAAAGGTGGGGAACAAAGTATAGAAACTGATGTTCAATTCCCAAGAATGGAAAGGTAAATGCTGTAAATCCTTGCGGGTACAGCACTTTGAAAACTTACTTCACTGCTTTAGAAGGTAACTAACTTTTCCTACTGGCTACACACACTGAGTCTCAGGTGAAACTTAGCAATAATGCCTGCCAGAAAGAGACTAAGCAACTGGTCCAAAACAAGTGGAATAAGGAACGATGCCTAGGACTGACGCCTGTGCTGCTACTCCTTATGTACTAAGCACTCTTCTTCTCTTTAACTATGCAAGCTTTTCTTGCAGAGCATTTTTCTACTATTATTAAGACTATCCGGCATACTTTAACAAACAGATTTTAATCCTGATGTTCAGAACCCAAGTTGCAAAGCACAAGGGCTGAAATACGTGTAAGCAGCTTTGTGTCCTAGTGTTGCGAGTCTCTAGACTGAAGTAACAGGACTAGATTCTCGTTTATACACAAAGTAGGCTTCTTACTGGAAGAGCAAGACCCAACAATGTCAGTTTTGACACTTCTAGAAGTACAATTATAAATTACAGATTTATACTGTTACATCTTTAAAGTGTTTCTGCAGGGGGGCTTCACACCCCCAGCCCTGTACACCCTGCCCCAAAACACACACATTCCTGTGGTTTATATACAGTGGATAAAAAAAGTTCACACACCCCTGTAAAATGCCAGTTTTTTGTGATATAAAAAAAATGAGACCACAATAAATTATTTCAAAACTTTTCACACCTTTAATGTGACCTATAATCTGTACAATTCAATTGAAAAACAAACAAGTCTGTTAGGGGAAAAAAATATAAAAAATAAAAAACATACAATAAGCTGGTTGTATAAATGTGCACACCCTTAAACTAGTACTTTGTTGAAGCACCTTTTGATTTAATTACAGCATTCAGTCTTCTTGGGTAAGCTGCGGTGGTGGTGCTGTGGTAGCGTTGTCGCCTCACAGTAAGATGTTGTCCTGTTCGATTCTCAGCTAAAGCGTCTTCTGTATGGAGACATACGTAAATGGGCGTACCTTCATTGAAGGTTGTGCATCAGGCCTGGCAAGTCGGTACATAAAAATCTACTGCCAATCATTAGCGGACTGGAGTTCCGCTGTGGCAACCCCTAACCGGGAAAAAGCCGAAAGATACAACAACAACAATTCAGTCTTCTTGGGTACACACCTGCCATCAATTAAAGAGACTCTGATTAACCCCATATAAAGTTCAGCTGTCCTAGTAGGATTTTCCTGATATTTACTCAGTTGCCTGCTACAGCAAAAGCCATGGTTCGCAGAGAGCTTACAAAGCATCAAAGGGATCTCATTGTTGAAACGTATCAGTCAGGAGAAGGGTACAAAAAATTTCCACAGCATTGGATATACCATGGAACATAGTGAAGACAGTCATCAAAAAGTGGAGAAAATATGGGATAACAGTGACGGTGCAAAGAAAAGGACGTCCCTCCAAAATTGATGAAGAGACAAAACAAAAACTGGTCAAGGAGGCTGCCAAGAGACCAACTGCAACACTGAAGGAGATGCAGGAATTTCTGGCAAGTACTGGTTGTGTACTACATGTGACAACAACCTTCCGTATTCTCCATATGTCTGGGCTATGGGGTAGGGTTGCCAGACTGAAGCCTTTTCTTACACAGAAAAACATCCAGGACCGGCTAAAATTTGCAAAACAATACATCAAGTCTCCCAAAAGCATGTGGGAAAATGTGTTATGGTCTGATGAGACCAAGGTTGAACTTTCTGGCCACAATTCCAAAAGGTACGTTTGGCATAAAAACAACACAGTTCCAAATACCAGTCACTTCTGGCCCAAAACCTTTAGGCATCTGCTACAAAGCTGAAGATGAAGAGGAATTTCACCTTTCAACACGACAATGACCCCAAGTATACATCCAAATCAACAAAAGAATGGCTTCACCAGAAGAAAATTGCAGTTTTGGAATGGCCTAGCCAGAGCCCAGACCTAAATCCAATAGAAAATCTGTGGGATAACCTGAAGAGGGCTGTGCACAAAAGATGCCTTCACAATCTGACAGATTTGGAGCGCTTTTGCAAGGAAGAGTGGGCAAATATTGCCAGGTCAAGATTTGCCATGTTGATAGACTCCTACCCAAGAAGACTGAATACTGTACTTAAATCAAAAGGTGCTTCAACAAAATAATAGTTTAAGGGTATGCACACATATGAAACCAGCTTATTGTACGTTTTTTATTTGTTACATGTTTTTCTCCTAACAGATTTGTTTGTTTTCAATTGAATTGCACAGGTTACAGATCACATTAAAGGTGGGGAAAGTTTTGAAATGATTTATTGTGGTCTCATTTTTTTATATCACAAAAAACTGGCGTTTTAACAGGGGTGTGTAAACTTTTTATATCCACTGTATACTAACTTTGAGGTAGGTGTATTTTAGGCTAAGGAGAATACTTTGACACACTGTAGTCTTCAAAGTCATATACATTACTACAGCTGCACATAAATTCTCTCTATTCTAAGTATCACTACTTTTAACTTTAAAAGGGCACCCCATAAAATGACAACAGGTACTTTTACCGTCTTGAGTCAGAACAGTGAATGCTCTGGAGTCTCTGTACGTTTGTGTGCATACTGTTGGTGAGTAAACAGGGTGAAATGGATAAAGGAACCTGTTAACCTACTTCAAGACACAGGTCTTCACTGGATCACTTCAGGACACAGGTCTTCATTTGATCACTCACAGCAAAAAAAAAAAAATTGCACCTTTTACTACGTACTGTCATTCATGGTTCTTAATCTACTGAGACAGTCTGCCCAGGTATTTAGTTCAGCAGTACATGAATTGATTTAAGGGATCTATATTACATCAGCAAAAACTCACTTCAACGAATGTCATCGAATTTCGCAGTTGTGGGGGACTGCACCCCCCCACTAATTTATATATATATTATATATACCAACTTCAAGATCGCACTACAGTGGGGAAAAGGCAAATGTTTCAATCTTCACTGTATTGCAGTCTCAGTATGAACAATTTGACTAACAGCATGGTCGATGTAAGTGCAACGAAAATGCCATTCGCTGAACTGAATTTTCGATGAACTAATAGGAACCTGATTTAAGATGAATTCTTGCCAACTGCAACATTTCATTGCTTTCCCACAGAAGGAAAGAGACTGTGTCCCTTATGGTGCTATTAGTACCACCTCTAATCCAGTCCATACAGCTTGAGAAACAGCTAACAGCTTCAACACAATGAATGAAGTTTAACTACTTACATATGTATATACGTACATAAAAAATGTGTGTGTGTGTGTGTGTGTGTGTGTGTGTGTATACATATATATATATATATATATATATATATATAAACATATATACATGTACACATATATATGTGTTTGTGTGTGTGTGTATATATATACATATATATATATATATATATACACACACACACACACACACACACACACACACACACACACACATACAAACACACACACACACACACGCACACACACACACACGCACGCACACACACACACACACACACACACACACAAGGTTTTGGTGCAGCCCATGCTAGGATAAAATCAGCTGATGTGAGAACTATCTGTAGTCTTGTCGTCGTTAATGCCAGTGGAACTGTATGTGCAACTATATGCTTCTCGTGTGCACCCTTGCTATCAGCACTGTAAGTAAGCTACACTGTTGCATGTCCTAAGGTTTGTAGGAATACCCTAACTAATCTGACAACTCCTGGGTAAAGCATTTTCTCCATTTCACTGGAAACATGTATTACATAGGAAACAAGGAAGCTGTTGCCCTAAAGTGCAAGCAATCAAGCCCAGTGATCTCAACAAACACGGGCTAAAACTCATCAATTAGCCCAGAAAATGAAGAGTCTGAAAGACTTTTGGCAGTGTAGGTCACGAGAATGCACAAGAAGTAGGTTACCAGTAGCTAATCTTTCAAATCTAAATATACCTAATCAAATGTGAACAAATAGTAGCACAAAATGGCACTTTTTTAAACAGCATTCATAGCTACCAGTAGTACAAACAGTACTACTCTGAAATAACAATGATGTCAGTGAATGGAAGATCTTAAATATTTTAATGGTATGCTCTTGTTGTCACATGTAAGCAAGAACCTTGGAAATCTGGTGAGGCCAACAAATCCCCTACTTGAAAGGAGGAAAACATTTTGGAGGTGAAGTCAGGGATCTGAAGATATCCATTTAAAACCAACTGGGTCATCTGTTCAAGAATTCTCCTTTATCTCCCTATTCTAATTTATAATGGAAATACTACAACAATAGACACCTTTGCCCATTTCTAATACAAAGGCTAACTCAACTACACCTGCATTTTACAGATGAATGAACGAATGAATGCATAAAAAAGCTACTTCAGTTTTACCACCTGATATCAGCACACAGGTGTATGCTGGACTAATACAAAATGACTACAATACAGCTGGAAGTGGACAAATAGGAAATTAAGTTTGCATGCAAATTCCAAAAGCCCTTTATCTTCAGTGACAGACAGCTGTGGAAGAAACTGGACAGCTAACTTTTCAGAAGAAAAGAAAATTGGCTTGTGCAGTAGTAGTAGTTTACCTACATTTAGACCTAACAAAATGATGCATGTCTGCATCAGCTACCATGCATTACTGTCACTATACTACAAATTAGGCTCTAAACATGTTAAGTCTTACAGCCCTGATGTACAGGTGAAAGGAAGGTGTGGTAACATATGGTACAAGTTCAGTTATTAACTTGAATTCATACAGTATTTACTTTCAAGTCTTTTGTCAAACATTCCTTAGTACATTGGCCAGATTGTTGAATAACCATGAAATGAATTGCTGAACTTCTGAGCCTTTATTGCCTTGTGCATAAACAGACTGCAACACCTTCTTGAAAAGAGAAAAAACAAGAGAAATTGCATAAATTAATAGCCTCTATGTCTAGCTATAACTAGGTTCTTTCAGGCAGCATAACTTGGATAGGGTAGATTCTGTACAGCAAGCTGTAACAGTCAACAAATTCCCTCAAATCACTATTAAAATGGAATGCTGTTACAGACACACTGGTCCTTGCTAGTGATCTAAATTTCTGCCTTTCACTGACTGAATAAAATATGTGACTCAAGATGCATAGTTTTACTTGACAGAGGATCGGTTAATTAATCAATGGGGTGGCGAAAGCCGACACACTCTGGCTAGGCTTATAAATGCCCTCAGTAAGATGAAGTTCAACAGTCAAAATATAGCCAGTTACTAAACCCCCCCCCACAAAAGCTGCAAACTGTGCAGGTGAAAAGGATCCGATACAAAGTTCAAGCTGGGCTCACCATCAAATAACAGTCTTAAATAAATACTTGTTCTACAATTCATCTATAAAACATATGCAGTTGCACTGATCTCTATAACATGAGAGACAGTTTCCTCAAGGGCAATTCTTCTGTGAACTTTTCCCTTTTTATTTTCTCATCATATTTTGCTGCATTTCCTCCAGGGATAAAACTAATACCAGTTAAAATAAATGTACAGCATTAAAAAAAAATGAGCACACATTACCCTCAAAATACTTGACTAGTTACCATGTTTAAGGCAATTTTTGCCTTTTTATACTACAAAATGTCATTTTTAAATAAAATAATTTCTGAACACAGCAGTACCTTCCAGCTTAAAACAGAAGTGTCTCAACTCCAATAGATGCATATTTTAAATACCTGTAAGCCAAGAAATGTGTGGAAAAATAAATTGTATGCTCAACAGAGGATATTCTGACTGGAGAGTCGGACCAGCTACCTAAACTTTTCAAAGTTTCAACCTCACAGTTTGAAAATATAAGTCGCAACAGTTTTATAACCACATTTAGTACACAAAGTAGCTCCTGTGTTAATATCATTAAGAAAAACTGGGGGTTGTTTAGATGTAACCAGGTTTTATTGAATAAACTTGGTGAACATCCAAAAACTGTATTCAAACGTGGTAGGAATTTGAAAGAATTGTTAGAAAAAAATGTTGTCAAAACTGTTAAATTGCCAGGTATGGTGAAATGTGAGTCTTGCAATATGTGTAAATATGTCGATGTAACTAGTTCATTTACAGTCAGTGGCTATAAATATCGAATACAAGGGAAATTTAATTGCAACTCAAAGGAAATGGTCTACTTAGCTAAGTGTGTGCGTTGCTCTGCATTCTATGTAGGCAAAACAGAGCGCAGGCTCCGTGACAGGATGTATGAGCATGTTTATGCTATAAGTCGTAATAAAGCAGACAATGCACTAGCTAAGCACATTTCTATTTTTACCAACCATCATTTCAAATTCCTGGTTATTGATAGTATTTTTCGTGACTTTCGGGGTGGACCTTTTACTTTTAAACTAGAGGAGCTGGAGTTAAAATGGCAAATTAGATTGAACGAGGCTTGTTCAATTAGTAGTACTTTAAAACTCAGGAGTTTAGAGAGGCAAATTTAAAGTAAGAGTATAATTGTTTCATCTATTTAGTCAATTTTAATACACCAAATGAGTTTGAGAAATTGTAACTTGCTTTTAACTTATGGTCTACTGTTTTACAGTAAATTCCACTAAGTGCATAGTTTTATTTTTATGTAGAGTTAACTTTTAACATTTACTATTTCATTGTTTTCTTTATGCATTTGAGATGTTCACAGTCAACCTCTTTGAAGGGCTTTGATTGTTTCAGCCTGTTTGTTGATTGTTTAACTATCCCGCTTTTTTGGTGATTATGCTATTTAATGGAGTTTGATTTGGGTATGTGTACTTTCTGATGAAGTCTGCCTTGAAGCAGACGAAAAGCGCTTCAAATTAAACTAGTGTGTGGATGCCAAAGTCACTTGGATTTACTTTGTTTTTTATTCAGTTTGTCAGTGTTTTTTCCTTCTTCCATGACGTCAGGTTGTCAGGGGTATAAAACATGCAGCCGACGCCATTACATCAGTTTTTCTTGCCCCAAATGTCAGGTGCCCCCCTAATGGGAAGCAATTAAACATAAAAGCTCAAAGATATACCTCCAACAAAAAAGCAAATACACCAAAAAGGCTTTTGAGCATAGTAAAGGAAAGCAGAGGTATAGCCAAAAGAAGTTAGGAGGCTGGAGGGAGAGTAACCAGGACTGCAACGGTGAATACACTCTAACATCTACATTTATGGTAGATGTACTATGTTCTTCGTGTTTCACTGTTGCAGTCATTATATTTGGGTATATTCCCAAAGCTATGGTTGAGAGGAGGAATTTAGATAGCATTAGGGCAAGCTATAAGGCCCTGCAAGACTGTACTTTTTCTGTTAATGAGCTCTTCCAACCAGAGCCCAAACTAAATTATGGAGTATGCTCACCAAGCTGAATGACCTAAGCCTAGTCATGTGATGTCTCGAGACATTTACCAGTAATTAGGCTTTTAAAAGAGGTCAAGTCATAACAACAGAATGCTAATGGACGACCACATATCATGAAGACGTTCTATCGAGTATAAGGAGAAGAATGACAACATACAAGGAGGACTGCGGTTGCCTCACTGCAACATTATTATGTTTAAGGTGAAGAGCTCTGCTACTTTACTTTGCAAACATTAAGATTTGACTCATCATTTCCAGGCACTTAAGCAGTTGCTATCAAAATGAAACTGATGTTACCTGAACTGTTCAAAAATAGTTAGATGGGGGTTACAACTACATGTCACTTAGTAGGCCTTTTTACATATACGTAAGTTTGATCTGCATAACAATTCTGCTCTAGAAATACAGGCAGCCTTGCTGACTGAGAGGCACCTAGGGTGATTACAAACTTCATGGGGAGATATCAGCTGAAATCCAAACCACAAGCACAGTGCAGCTCCATCTGCTTGGAAGGCTGTTAGTGGTCCGTCTTTGATAAAAGCAGTAGCAACACATCTTGCAAAGTGAAAACAGAGGGAAGTTGGGCTTCACACCCATGCCACTGGATAATACTCAGAAGAGTGCCTTCTTCTGTGTCTTGGGAACAGTATGTGTGTGTGTGTGTGTGTGTGTGTGTGTGTGTGTGTGTGTGTGTGTATGTGTGTGTGTGTGTGTGTGAACATGGTTGGGTTTCAAAACTCAAAAAATAAAGTGAAATAAGACAGAATGGTGTCAGTATATATCCTCTGGATTTAATTTAGGACCTCATGCCCTTACACACAGTGTAAATCACCTGCTTAAGAAGCAGAAACTCAGGGTTTGTACACATAGGAGGATCTACTCCTTTCGAGCAGACAGGTAATATTAATCTTTGGGTACGGATCTGGAAGTAGGGGCAACTAGACCTTCTTCAGTCATCTGGTGCACTGTGACTGATAGTGGACACAAAGGTTAACGTGGTTGCGAAGGGGATAGAATATGCCCTGGTGTGTGTGTGTGTGTGTGCATGTGAGTGTGCATGTGCGTGTGTGTGTGTGTGCACATGTGTGTGCGTGCGTGCATCTGTCTGTGAGCGACTTTGTGCTCATGCACTTTCAAGTATGCGCGCATGTGTGAATATCTGTGAATGAACACCAGGAACACAGTTGCTGTGGCTGGAAATTTGCCCTGATGCTGTTTTCTTAGGCTACTTTCTGAGCCTGTGCCACTTCCAGCCAGGTGTCAGTTGCTGGCTGTATGTAGGAGATGGTGGTTGATACTAATATTTTTTGTACCCCCTTCTAACAAAGGATAGGCAGTTCTACTGTTTGCATTGCTGTTTATCATCAAGCACTGGTACCCCAGTCAGATAAGAAGATGAGTGAGTTAGCAGGGCACAGGGGTTGCATATTAACTATGCTTGCTATAGGAGTCTAAAAGCATTACCAGAACCCGGCACTTGACAAAGATTTAACTGTTTCTGTGCATGACAGAAAACAGTAGAATGGCAGCCATTTAGACCACCAGGAATATAAGCACGTTGCACAAGAAAGAAAAAAAAAAACGGTAAAAATTACCTGCACATCTAAGATTGTATTACACTGCAGTAGCAGAAGCCATACTTCAGTTCAGAGTGTGCACAGTGGTAGGACTCTTGCCAAGTAGAGACCAAAGAGCAGCTGTCATCATTTAGATGTCCCATCAATGCCTACAGTCCCAGAAAAAGATACTTCCTGATGCGGAGGGAAGGTGGTTATTAGTACTGAGCAGGCTAAATCGACTATTCATCCTGTTATGGTCTAATGATTATAATGCAGCTTTGCTTGTAGGTTTACAAGCTCCACACACAGCTCCTCCTACTCCACACACAGCTGCTCTTTATCATCTGAGCAACACAAAGAATAAAGTTACAGATATAGCTGTTAACTATTCAACCCGCCCACTCAGGGCTATGTGGTAATTTTTTTTTGTGGAACAGGTGTTCTAAGCACTTGAGATTGTAAGCTTTCGCTTATATGGGTTCAATAAATCATTGTTCGCTTTTTAAGCGTTCGATGATTTAAAACAGACCCCAGGGACTTGACCATAAGCTTTGTACAACCGCTTCAGACAGTGTAATAGTAACCTACCAGATGGACTTGTTTCCCTTAACCATAGGCAGCTACTTAAATGTTAGTGCTTTCCATAAGAAGCATGGCAGACTTCTGAGTAACATTATCTTTTCTTGGGGTGGGGGGTGACTGCATTCCTTAGAAGACAAAGTAGCTGAGAAGGCCCTAATGTTTTAATATGACATCCACATAGATGAAAAGGTAGGTCAATTAAGACAGCTTGCTGATGGCAGGTGGGCTGGGAATGGACAAGTCTTCAGCAAGCTTCTGGTGTTCCATCTGGTTCTTCTGTGGGGGTGTGCAGAACAACCCAGTGTTGGGAGAACTACAGAATGGCAATCTTATTCTTCAACAATGTTACACTGCAGCCCAACTCACTGGTATAACATTGAAAATGTTTACCTCACAGACTCAAAGTACAGGGTTTAATAGTCATCGAAAGTCATGGATGGGCTATTGGCTAGATGTGTAACATTCTGCAGACTGATTACCTAGTATTTACCTATGAACCTGTATATTTTGTCTATTGAGCAAACCATATGTGATGCACCCAGAGACATTAGATCTCTCCAAACTGCCAGAAAACTCACTGAACTTTCTGTCATGACCAGTAACAATGAACCAAGTAATGGAGCCTATTAAATCATAATCTCCAGAAAAGACACCATGTCTAAATGGCTTTGTCCTTATCCGCTTATTCGCTGAACCTTTATGTCAACTGTATGTGTACATGGCAACACGTCAGCTGGTGAAGTGGTCAATGCAGGAAGATATTAGTTTGCTGCTTAAGCCTAGAAAAGACACTATTTCAAAGGTCTCATCCATTTAAGCTGAAGATTTTGGACAGGCTTCTAAAGAAATATAGCTGTGTAAGAACTTAAAATAACAGCAGATGTCCGACTGATCATTGCTGCAGTGCTACTGACAAGTAAGTGGGGTATCACAACAGGAACAGCTACACATAAGGCCAGAATACCAAAGCCTAGCCTTCTTTGCCTTGAGCCATATATCTGAAGCATGACCAAAGCATACTAAGGCTATGTGGTACATAAGGAACATATAGGTACCTCAGGACTTTGTTGCTCCAGACCCAAAAGCCAGCAAGATAACAAAGAAGGAGGCCACTAAAAAGCTCATGTCTCCCAGAAGAATGGAAAAGGAGAGGATAAGACGTCAGTCTAAAATAATAAAACTAGAACAGAACAGGGGGAAGGAGGGTGATATGTAATACTGTAACAGTGATCAGATGGACATTATTATTACGGTGAGTTCTTACCAACTGTACTACATCCTTCCTGTGATCACTGCTGCAGTATTACAGACATTGGGAAAGGTTCCCAAACTTTCCAAGCATTTGGGAGAATGAGGACTTGAGCTGGAATTCAAGATTCCTTGCAAAATGGACCTAGCAAATCTAGCTCTAGAAAACGCAATAGTCTTATAATACTTAGTAAGAGTTTACACAGAAGACCAAATAGCAACTTCTAAACTAGATTTTGGAGTCTAGTCCTTTGAAAAAGGTACCAGGAAAAGCAACAGCTCTGGTAGAATGCACTTTATCCAAACCTGGGAGCTCCTTACCATAGAAAGTACAGCAAAAGGAAAAGGTAGAAGAGGTCCATTTGGAAATTGTTTGTTTTGAAACAGGGAGACCGAACTTTTGTCCTGACAAGAAATGAAAAGGTGGTCTGACTTTCTAACAAACTTCATTTTATCAAGATAAAACAACATCAGATGTATGTGGTCATCTGAAAAGTGCAAAGGTAAGGCAATTACCTGGTTCAAGGACAGCTTGACTATCTTAAGCATGAAGGACAGATTAGTTCTAAATGTAACTCTATCCTTATGGAAAACCAAAATGGGAAGAGAAGTCGTGACAGCATGTACTTCAGAAACCCTTTTGGCAAAGGAAAGGGCTATCAGCAGGACTGTCTTCCAAGTAGAAAAAAATTAAGGAAGTATGCTCAAATGACAGCAGTCAACTTTTCTAAAACATAATTCAGATACCAGGAAGGAAGGATAGATTTCCTAGGGAATCTTAAGCAAAGTGCACCTTTTAAAACTGTTTTATCTCAAAATGTGAAAGTAAATGCAGATCAAAAGGAAAGTGGGCAGAAATGGTTGAGAAATATGCATTAATGGAACAACATGCCAGTCCTGAATCGAGCATCTGATACAAATGAGGGAGAATAATTGGTATACTCATTTGATAAGGGTCCTGATTCTTCTTGTGATGCTATATTTATTTCATTTATTTATGTAACATTTGTTAACAGGGAAAGTCCAACTTGGAACAAAGCCAATTTTTGGCGGAGGCCAGGGGAAAAATGCTTCAGTTGCACAACTTTGTAATGTGGGAGGAAACCGGAACACCCAGAGGAAGCCCACATGAACGCAAGGAGGACATGCAGACTCTACACAGAAGGCATCCCAGCTGAGAATCAAACCAGAGAACCTCTTGCTGTGAGGCGACAATGCAACTGTTGCACCACTGCACTGTCCAAATATAGAAAATATCTTTCATTTATAGAGACATAACATTTTCTGAAGCAAATTCCTGAGCTTCATGTAATACCTTTAGTATTCACTTGATAAAGTCCTGCATTGTGGCAGGGTGAAAGCACTTGTGTTCAAGCTAATAAAACTACTGTTTTGTGGAACCAGTTTGGTGTGCTCGAACTGCTTATTTTTTTACTAATATCTTTAGTACGTCCAGAGAAAATAGGTGCCTGAAAGGAATTAAAATTCAACAATCCAGAGAGTTAGATGCAGTCTCTGGACATTTTGGTGAATTGGATAGACCTTTTGCTGCGTAAGCAAGGTAACTTGTGATGATTGTCCTGAGCCAGTTGAAACAGAAGGGGGAACAATTGCTGTCTGGGCCAGAAGGAAATTTGACTTGTCTTTTTGATCTTCAGAAAGTCCGGAGGAACTGGAGACAGAGGAGGAAATACATAAAGGAATCTCACCTAACAAGAATAAGATATGGAGTCTATTTTCAAAGCTTCTAGCCATGGAATTCTGGAAGAAAACAGCCTGGTCTGCCAGCTCTAATTGGAGGCAAAGACAGCTATCTGAGGAGTACCCCACTGATGGACAATCTGTAGGAAAACCTATCTAGCATCCATTCGTGGGGGTATGCCTGGGATCTGCTCGCGTAATATGTCAATGAATTGCTCTTGAAATGAAAGTAAACTGCTAGCAAGGGCAGATTGTACTGTACGGCCATGTCCCAAGCAGTCATAGTTAGTCTGCAAAATTATTAGGATCTTGTCCCACTTTGCTTACTTATATATCACAAAACTGTGGTGCTGTCTGTAAAGATTTGGAGAAGGCCTACAGACCAGAGGTGATGCAAGGATTACAAGGTTAAAATCATCTCCTTCATCCCTCGGATTTTTATGTGGCCCTTCCTATACTTTTTGGACCATAGACCCTGAACTTATTCCCAAGCCACGTATGAAGCACCTGGGTAATGGTCTTGGCAAGGGGGAGGAACCATAGGGGCACTCCTTGATTGAGTGACATCTGGTTCATCTACCACAGGAAGCTCAGAGGATGTCAATGTCATGTCCATATTGATAACTGATACCACTGAATGCGCCTCATATGGAGTTTGGTCCAAGAAATCATTAGAATCATGGAGGCCATAAACCCCTAGGGCTCTCAAGATCTTTTTTGCTGAAGTTACGTCTTGAGGAAGAAGAGACTAAAGTATTAATTGTGAAACGATAAATTATTCTGAGGAAGAAAGGCAATAATTGATATAGGGATGAGCCTGCAACCCTAAAATACCAGAACCTTAGAGGGAGCTTGACTGGATTTTTAAGATTTAAGGTGAACTCCAGACAGTGAAGCAGTTTTTTTCTAAGTTGAGGTCTGGAAGGAGTTTCATTTGTATGTTCCTGAATGAGCAGGTCAATTATGTAGGGGGAAATCTGTATTCCTTGGAGCCTGCAGAAAGTAGTAACTACAGCGATACACTTGTGAAGATGCTTGGTACAGTTTGTGCCTTTTGGCTTTTTCCCATTAGGGTTCGCCACAATGGAACTCCGGTCCGCTAATGATTGGTAGTTGATTTTTACGTGCCGAGTTACCAGCCCTGACGCACAACCTTCAACAAAGGTACGCCCATTCACGCATGTCTCCACGCAGAAGACGCTCTAGCTGAGAATTGAACCAGACAGCGTCTTACTGTGAGGCGACAATGCTACCACAGCACCACCACCGCAGATTACGCTTAATGTTCAAAAATAAAAGTACAGAAATGAAAAGGGAATTCCAAAACAGAAACTTTAAAAATGTTCTTTAGTCAGTGTGGATTGGAATATGAATATATGCAATCTTTATAAACAAAGTTACCAAGAAGCATGAGGCAGAATCATGGAAAGCAGACACTGCACAGTTAAGTATTCTGAATTTTGGAATTTGCAGATACAAGAGGAGATGGGACAAATCCAGAATTCTCCATTTCTTTCTTTCTTTCCTGGGAACCAGGAACAACCCTGACCAGAAATCTATCCCTTTCCAATGAGGAGAAACTAATTCTACTGTACCCCGAAAAAAACAACTCCTGTAAGACTGGAGAGATCAAATGGAATTGGCTTAATGGAACAGTGGGAATGCCTGACTTGTGAGGTAGAGAAAGACATGATATCTTGGTATTTGCTTTGAATTACTGAAATAACTCATTGGGCTTTGGTGACAGATTCCCAAACTGGAAAGGATAGGGAAAGTGTCTCTGATAGAGGAATTAGGTATAGACTGAGGTGGGAAGGGGGTGGGAGCCCAAGGCAGATAGTCACAAGGATGCTAGTTTGTCAGGAAAATGAGTTACGCACTTAACATAATGACAGATTTGTGTTTCCTGTTTCTGTCCTTCCTTAACTGATGGATCTCAGATCTAATTTTGGTTGCTTTTGCAAACTTAGGATCAGTAGCTCAAGCTTCACCCCTTACCCATAGTCCCCTCCTCTCCTCAACATTACCTGAGATCAAGTTTGTCCTCAAATCTTTCAAGAAGCATTACAGAAATACAAATATACATTACTATAAAAATACATGCTAGTGCAAATGAAAATATGCACCTCAGCTACAAGAATACGTAGTGCTGTACCAAGAGCAGCCCATGCAGTCACACCAGAAGCCACAGAAGCAAAAAAACTGCCATGATATGGAAAAGTGGGGAAGACAGAGGGGAGTTGAGGAAGGATGGAAACAGACATCATGGATCTATCATTATGTTGAGTACATAACTTTCGTATCTCATGTTGCCTTTTCCTTCCACTCCTCAACTACATATATCCACAGGTAGTCTCACAGATGGATGTTCCAGAGGAAGGCAGAACCAAAAGCTACCTTATCTCTGGAAAGAACATCCAATTTGTAATGGGAAATGAAAGTATGAGTATTAGACTAGGTGCCAGCATCACAAATGTCATCAATGGAAGCCCTAGGAAATAAGGCTGAAGAAGTGGAAACAGCTCTTACTGACTGTGCTTTTCGTGGTCTAGATAAGGCCAAAACTTTCTGCTTATATATGTGGGATATATAGCCAGTCAACCATCTAGCTAAGGTAACCTTTGAAATGTCTCGACCCATCATGGTTTCAGAACATGAAACAAACAATTGGTCTGATGTCCTAAAAGGTTTAGTTCGATGAAGGCAAAAATGTAATTGTCTGTGCACATTAAGTAAATGCAACATGTAATCTCCTTTACCGGAAAAATATGGAAGAAGACTGATAGAACAGTACAATGATTAAGTGAAGTCTATGAAGCTATTTAGGTAAAACAGATGTGAAGCTATTTTAGGTAAAACAGAGGGGTTAGTGAATAAAGAAACCTAGATAATGTATGGAGGTTGGCAAGACATGGTTTGGAGGTCTGACACCCTTCTAACTGAATTAATCGCTACCAGGAAAAGGATTTTCCAAGTCAGAAATTTTAAGTCCACCTTGGTAGCAGGTTCAAAAGGTGACTGTGTCACGGCTTGTAGGAAGACAGTCATGTTCCAAGGAGGGATAGGATCCTTGAGCAGGGGTCTGAGAAGAAAAGTACCTCTTAGGAATGTTTTCACAGCTTACGTTAAGCTAAAGAAAACTGATTCTCTGCAATGTGGAAGTCTGAGATCACAGCAAGTTCAACCTTGACAATGGAATAACTAGCACAGTTAAGAAAAATGGAGGCAAGGAAATCTAATACTGCTGATAAAGGGGTACAATCTTCTCCATGAAGCCCAAATGGAAACTCTTCCATTTACTTTTGTAAACTTTCCTAGTGGACAGTTTCTGGGAAGAATTAAGAATATGGACTACCTGGTATAAAAGCCTGGAATGATTAGCCATCACTGGAAGTAGAGAAACCATATGATTAGTTTTAGGGCTCTATTGTCTGGATGAGGCATTTCAGACAGGTAATACAGGTGAGACAGGAGATCTGGATTCAGATCCAACACCCATGAAGGTGCACTAGATGAGGCAAAAGGAAGGGAACCAGACTTGTCGAGTCCAAAAAGGAGCAATAAGTATGTCCGTGATCTTCCGTTACACTGCTTTCTGCAGGAATTTTGGAATTAGAGGAGGTGGTGGGACGGTGTATAGGAGTCTGGGGGACCAACTGTGGATCAGAGTGTCTCTCAGGATCCCCCCCTCCAGGGGGAACAAAGCAAGAAACCTGCTGCATTTGGAACTGACAGGAGAAGCAAAAAGATCATAGCATGGTTGGCCTCAATGATGAAAAGTTGGTGTAGCCACTACTAGATTGTGAGATCACTTGTCAAGCAGAAACATAGATCATTTCAACCTGACACCTAGAATGCTGGTCTTCCCTGGCATATGCATTGTTAATAGAAAGTGGTTGAAGAGATCGCCCACTGCCAAACTCCCATCACTTCTTGACACAAGGAATAGAAGCATGTTCCACCTTGTTTGCTGAAGTGCCAGACTACTGAAATGTTATCAGTCTGGACAAAAATAACCCCGACAGGAAGGACATCCTGAGAGGCCTATGACTGCCCCCATCTCTAAGACACTGCTGTGAAGACTGGTCTACAATAGGGTCCATGTACCTTGGACCATCTTTCCCAGTTAATGCCCTCCACTGGAAAGCATCTGCAGTCACTGTGGCTTTGCAAGAGAAAGGGACACAGAGACAACTAATGAGCACCTCTAAAGACTGAATCCATTAAGTTACATAATTTTTGCAGATCCTTGTTAAGCAAATTGGAAAAGTCATGCGCGGGGATCTGCTGGACCATTGGACTGCTAGTGTTCAGTGTAAAACTCTTATATAATACTTTGCCAAGGGGACCAAAGTTATGGAGGCTGCCATTGATCCTAGAAGTTGAAGGACTAATCTGGCAGGTGGCATCTAATAGAAAGAAGTTGTTCAGCCTGACATTCTAAGTGTGAGTAACCTGCTCTCTTGTAAACATGCAATTTAAGTGATGTGTCCAAAATTGCTCCTATGAACTCTCGAACCTGTACTGGAGAGAATGGAGATTTGTCTTGGTTCACGTTAATTCTCAGGTTGGAGCACAACTGAAGCAAATAGTTTCTGGCCCAGACCAGCAGAGAACTGGTAAGAGTGATAAAGAGCCAATAGTCAAGATAGGAGAACACTTGGAACCCTTGCAGTCAGAGAGGAGCTGCAACCACTGCCATGCATTTGGTGAACTCCGGGGGTGGGGTGGGGGGTGAGACCAAAGGACAAGGCTCTGAATGGGAAATGACTGGCTCCCAGCGAGGGAACCTGCTGGAGCATCTGTCTATTTTAATGTGGTAGTATGCATCCTGAAAGGTCTATCAAGCAAATCCAGTCATGCTTCCTGAGAACGGGGAGGGCAGACTGCACCATGACATCCAGAACTTTGTGCATTTGACATGCAGGTTCCGCTGACTGAGGTCCAAAATTGCATATGGTCTGGTAAATTTTTAAGAGTGCTAAAAAGGCCTCTCAGAGAAAGGACTCTTAAGTCTTGATTCTGCGAGCCTCCTCTGTCACAGGGGTGATGTCTATCATTAGAATACACCCCCCTGCCTCAGCGGGATCTATCTCCAGAGGAATACTGAGAAAACCCTTAAGACTTATCAAACCACAGTTTATTAGTCCCCTTCTGGTTTCCAGAGAAGGTCCTCTTGGGACAGAAAGAGTTTTCTCATTCTGTTCATTCTTGGAAAGAGTGTCTTTGACCTTAGGGCTGAACAAGGTTGAGCCATCGAATGGGGCGCTGATAAAAGATGTCTTAAAAGACTCCACAAAGACACAAAAGCACATCCAGACATGCCTTCTTACTGTAATGCCTGTTCCTGCAAGTCTCAAAACACTTTCTGTTGCAGTGGATATCAGACGCATGGAGGTGTTCAACATGGATTGAAGAGTGACCAGTTGAGAAGCCATTGGTTTCCAGTCATCCGCAGACATGGACCTAGAAAGAGACTTGGAAAGCTCCTTGGTCACGTTTCTTTCAAATCTAGTCATGTGTGCCAAGTAATTCAGTGACCTTAAAGCAAAAGTAGCTGAAGCATAAACATGCTTCCCAAATCTGTCCAAAGCCCTAGACTTTCTGTTAGCTGGATGGAGAGAAAAGTTTTCCTCTGTGAGCACCTTTATTAGTAGCTGCCTCCACTCCCATGGTATCTACTGTCATATATTTGGTTTGGTGAGAGCAGACTTTAGGGGAAACAAGGTATTTGTCCAATTTCTTGGGGACTGCTTCTGTGACGTTCAGTTCCTTCTGTGCCCAGCAAGAGATTAAATCCACCATCTCATCAGATGGAGGAACCACCCATGGAGTAGCTAAGCCAGAACCAGTCTCATGAAACATGGATTCCTCTTGTGAAGGGGCTTCAGAAGACTAAACTCCTTTCAGTCTCATAAGCTCAAGGATCTCCCCGAATGAGAGGTCCTCAAGCAGTGATCCGAGGGACCCTTTTCCTTCATCGAACATCCGTGTCTTTTATCAAGGATCTTGGGCAAGTTAGTGTCTCCGGTTATACTTATGCTTCCAAAAAGTCTCTGTGGGGGAAGGGGAGTCCTGAATGAGGACTGTCCCAATGGGATGGACTGTGCAGGATCAGGCCTCAAGGCTATCAGTCTCAGAGTGGGTGGACCTGAGAGGGATGGATATGTCCACTCTCCAGCCTTGGTGACAGCACTCTCTACTGCCTCAAAGGCAGAAGCTGAGGGGGAACCCCCAGATCAGTGTGGTAGGAGCCAAAGTTGCCACATCAATATCACCAAAAGCACCACCCCAACTCTGCTATGATACAGAAGCCGGAAGTGAGCTATCTAATTTTTATTTATTTATTTATTTATTAAGGCACCCCAGCCGAGAATCGAACCGCTGAGACTCCAAGGAGAAGGGATGTCTCCGAGTGCTTAACAGTCAACCCCCTATTCCCAGACTCAAC
>NC_056745.1:989493834-989588834 GCF_019279795.1 Protopterus annectens | reverse complement strand
AGTCCTTGAGAAAAGTTATACCGCTCCTTCTGAGGGTCCTTGGTCTGTCCTACCCCCACCTCTGGGTTTGCCTGTTTTACATCTGATGAGTACTTCTCTATATTGACCATTCCTCTCCACAAGGAATGCCTACACAAATGTCATCTTCCTAGGATAGGCACATCCATCCCTCTCTGCCATCATCTTAGACAACCAAGATGCTAACTGAACCAGGGTCAACTGGGCTGTGGTCAGGACTTAATCCACTACACCCAGACTCTGACTTCTGGAAACTTTTATTAAGTGATAAGGAAGGTAGGGTTTGAGAACGGCAGGATTCTCTGTATCACACCTTTGTGTGGTAATGCACATGGCTGCAGCTTCAGACAAGTATGACTGGCAATGTAGCTGTCACTACATGGAAAGAAAGAAAGCACGTAATATGACAATGTGTCTCCTACATAATGACAAGTTTATGTCTTCAGTAACAGACTTGCATTCCAACTCATTGCCTGTAGGCAGATGTAACAAGATGTCAATACAATCATTCAACATTCTGAAGGGTATAAAGCTGCCCTCTTACCCCCTCTTTTTTTTTTAATTTGGTACTGGAACCTTGCTGAGCTGTATGAACAGGGACTAGGAAGTTCATAGGATACTTAATAATGTACATAAGGTGAAGGTTCTTGAATATACGGATATTGCCCTGGTACTGGCCTGGAGTCCCAATGCATCCACTGTCAGGTGACAGGGTAAAATAGTACAGTAGGCACTGTAAATACAGGCTAAACCTAACCATATCAATGCTCTATCTGCTACTAGACACAAAGGCAGGCAAGTCATTATGATTATGGGATAAGTAAAAGCTACCTAGAGTTTTGAACTATATCTGTGCCTGGTGCTTAAGAAGATGCAAATCTGCAGAAGTTACAGGGCAATGTGATAAGAGGTCAGCTAAATGTAAAGAAAAAAAAGGGACTGTCATTCCAGGGTAATGCATCAATATTGTGAAAATAACCATGCTTCCCAGACTGCTATTGTTCTTAGGCCAAGCATCATGTCATTAAAATGAACATGCACCTCAAATTACTGCAGCTCCTTAATCTACTCTCTGCTGCAAATGGCCCTGTGGTTCTGGAAAGTAAAAGTGGTCATTATGAGTTTCACATGGAGTGGAAAAACATCAAGGGTAGGATATAATGTACTGGCAAAAAGTGAGGTATGATGAACTAACATTACCCTACAGAAATAATAAATAAACCTGAAACATGCATCCGTATGCTGCCTGGCAGCGTGGAGAGCCCCCAAATTTGCAAATGGGATTATGAAGAATAATTGAACAGATGCTATTATGCATTAGGATGCTTTAAATTATTTTGACAGTCTTTTGTCTCATCTACATATTGAAATATGTGTAGTATACTCTTTAGATAGTTTCCTTTTAACTTCTGTTTGCTTGAATTTCTTCTAATTTGTAAAGTGCTTTGTGATTAAGCGCTGCAATAAAGGTTGAGATGTACCTTGATTAGGTAAACATTGGTAAAAACAGTAAATGCAAAGTATCTGTGAGTTATCTACAAAAGTAGCACACAATGACTAGCTGATTACAAATTTTTACATATGCAACATAAATGGAGCAACTCTATTTGCACATTGAAAAAATGAAGGTGTTTCACATTCTGAACTCTGCAACATGCCAGATTAACAAGTAAAGATGTATGACAAAAGATAATCAACTGTATAAAAGCATGCAAGATCTCAGGCAATGCTGTGTATATGCTGAACATCTGCAAGACAATAGCAGTGTAAACACAAAAGATGACCGAATCACACCACTGACTCAATGCGTTAAGGTGCTACTACCCCACTTGTACAGTTCTGGCAACCAGTATAAGCAAAAAGACTTTGGTTACAGACATGCTGAGCATCAAAAGGCAGCTCTTACCTACAGTGAAGCTGACAAACTACTGTAATCTTAAACTGACAAAAGGAACAGGACAAGTAAAGTAAGATGCCACAGGTCATTGGCTACTCAGGAAGGTAAAGCTCTGTTTCAAAGTGACCGCTAGCTTACAATAATAAGCATGGCTTGAAGTGTCACAGACGCTTGAGGGTGTAGTGGAAAATAAACTGCCTCTATCCCACTTTAACTTGTTCTGTCATTCTGCCAAAAATAATCTGGAGGTGTCTCCATGACCGTAAAGGAGACATCTCTTTGTCTAACCTGAAATGTCAAAAATGAGGACCTTTCGTATAAGCAGGGAAAGTGGGTGAGCTGAAAGGCACCCACCAACTGCAAGTTAATGGTAAAAAGTCTCTACAGAAAAAAATGAGAAGTACAGCTGCTTCAACTACGAGTTTAAAAGACACAGTTAGAATACATTTCAGGTTATATAATTCACTAAGTAAGTACTGCTATAACAACAGTCTAATACTATTATATTATACAGGACTTTGATTTCAGTTAGAGAGTATCAAAGCCAAAAGACATAAAAAAAAGAATCAGTGAGAAAAAGGCATGCATTTAAGCATACTTACATACTTCTAATTACAACAAAGATCAATAATTTGGAAGTAAAATTAGCACTAGTTCCTATGACTTTCAAAGAATTCAACATGTCATTTAGCTCTTTAAGTAGTTCTGGGCTACTTTAACTTAACTGAATTATCACAGCAAACATTTACACACATTTGTGCACACATGTATGTGTACGTGCCTCCCACAGCATGCTTAATTTGCTTTATACTCAAATGGACAAGAAAGGAAAACTTTCTTCTAGCCACTGACTGGTCACCAGCTGAGCAGGGTTCCAGATTTAGTTTCCTCTCTATTGGAGGGTAAAGTCTAAACCCTGTATTTAGTTGCTTTAAAATTAATTCTGGCGTGGTCTCACTGACCCCACTGGACTTGGAAGGAAATGAAAACGGACCCTTCTCAGTTCCTGTGGCATTGAAGTTCCTGAGGGTATCAAGTCACTGCCGGTCAGTCAAACACTACTATTTCCTCCCAGTCTTTCCCTACAATATACGACAGGCTTAATTAGTCTGACACAGACACAACAGAAAGATTGGTCACTTTTAAACCACAGCTGCTTCTGACAACTAATTGCTTCACAACATAGCACCCAGTGGTAATTAAAATACTTTACGTAACACTGTTTTCAGTGTGCAACTGTCCAAAAAGGTATGCATTTTACACTTAAATTTTCGTAACTAGTATATAAACCTCAACCAACCATAAAAAAATGCACAGTAAATTTAAATATAACTGAAATGGAACTCTTTATTTGAAATGTCAATGCTGCAGCACTCTAAGCAAAAATGTCATTTACCCTGTTAGTCACATCTAAGCTCGTCAGACTAAAGCTTAAGATTTAAAGTTTACAAATGAAGAAATGACAGAATGCATATGGCAAATTATCATCATAGACTTTCTGGAAGCACTGAGAAGATGAAACCACAGAAAGCACTGTAAACCAACTCACTCTTACAGTGGCAAGTATAAATATTCTGACACAGAAAATATTAAAGAATCATTTGAAAGTAAAAAAAATTATAAATGTTAATCAAAACGGCTAAAATGTCAGCATGAAACAGGGAATCTCAAAATCAGATATGAATACATTGTACAGCATTTTTAATAAAATGCACTTCACTGACTGTGGATTTTTTTTTTGTATGCTTCTAATGTGCTCGGCATGAGAAACTAGAAAACTGCAAACTCTGCTAGCTGGTGTATCTATCTGGTAAAATAAACAACCTTCTGTAAAAAACAGCACTGCTGAACACAGTATTTATCTATAAAAAAAAAATAAAATAAATCCTACACTTCTGCAGGTCTGCAAAAGTAAAATAGGAAACAAAAAGCTTCTCACTACTATGAATTTACTGCATGTGCCAGCTGTTTGCATTTACAGGAAATAAAGAAGAGAATCTAATATGAATGGATTATAAAATAAAACTATCACAGGTCCTCACACATTGCATGAGCACCTGAAGTACTGAATGGTAAGGCTATTACTTCAATGTGCTTTATACAAAGATCTTTATGGTGCAGGTGAAAGGGAACTTCAAGCCCAGCAAAATTCCTGAAAACAGATTTTGGTTTAAAATACAAATGACTGGCTTCTTGGTATCCAGTTAACTTGTACCTACTCAATAAAGAGAAATGTTAGGCAACACCTAATTTCAGGAACACTCTCTCTAAGAGTTTTGCTTCAACACCTGTGGATGTCTGCTAGGGGTATGACTTCACTTCTGTGGGCAATTCACATCAACTATGGCTTTACTTCCTAGACAACAATAAAACACTATCCCTCAAAAAAAAAAAAAAAAAAAAAAAAAAAAAACCTGACAAAGCAGGAACCTCTGTATGTGTTCAAATTCTGGGAGGCACCATCAGCAATATCCCAAGGGGTGCATAACTTGTGTCAAAATAAGACCTTGGAGGCTTGTTTCCTCATACTGCCTGGTAATAGCACTCCACCAAAAGATGCAAATAGATCTCCCCCTTTCCAGGAAAATACTCTGTGGGAACTTCATTTTATGTTTGTGCAGTAGGGGCAAGAATAACACGACAACAGGCTGTCATCTCACCACCGTAGTTTACATATTCCACCTACTGGTTGGCCTAAGCAATGCAATGTTCGACTCTACCAAGTCCAATGTGGGTTCAAGGGGTTTGTGCTTCCATAAAACTAAATGCTCAGTGACTGTGATGGACCTCTTGGCTAGTGTAGCATATAAAATACACATCGGATGGCTTCCTTCCAGGAGCTGCTCTAACAGCAGGACCTACAGCTCCCCTACTCCACCCCTCCATGGATGACATGGCATCAGTTACTTACTCCCATCCCTCCATTACTGGCAACCCTAGCCAGGCAGTTAAGTGAACCACAGCTGTCTGGGTCATAGTCCCCCCACAATAAGTGCAACATGGGAACCCCTCTAATTTTTACAGATTTGAAAAGCTGAATGCGAACTTTTCTTTGGTACTTTGATAAGGAATCTTATTATACACCTACATGAAACAACTTCTCCTTTCGGATTTTCCTGTTAGGGGTTGCCACAGTGGAACAACGATCTGCAGAACAATTGGCTGTGGAGTTCAAGACCCTGAATTTTTTTCTATCTCCTGTAAGATATAAAAGAGCTGATCCAGTGGTGGTGCCTTGCTAAAGAATGTAATGGATGCTGAGCCAAAAGTTAGGTTATGCCTTGAGGATGTAGTGGCTATAATAAAGTAGCTTTCTGTAACCAGATGGACATTCTTAGGGATGTTACTCATGTCCAGAAGTTCATGCTTTGCAGCCTAAGGAAGAAACTTGTACAGCTGTCACTGAATGTCTTCAAGGCAAACACCTGTCAGTGGTTCCAGCCTGATGCTCCTTTGGACCAAGACAAAAAGCTGCCCACTCAAAAAATACATAAGGCAGAATAAGTCAGAGGAATCTTGGAGGTACAGAGAAATGCATCTGATGGAGGCAGACCTCTATACTGTTCCTTACTATCTTTGGTAGATAACGCAAGCGCCTACATACTATTCACAAGTACTACTGTGCCTTATTATGCCCTCTTCTTGACACACAAATGCAAAGTGTTTCCTTCTCTGGACTCCTCCTGCAATTTGCTTTCAGCAACAGTTTTGTTTGTGAGGTGGCAGCAGTAAAGGTATTAGAAAAGGTTATAGTCAAACAGGACCAGAACAATTCTTGGCACATTACTCCCAATGAATGACTCAGGGACACTGATAAACTGACTTATTAAGGCAGCTGACACATGCTAGTAGTTAACCACAGAGATAATGCAACAGAAAAAAAGTGTCATCTGACTGAGAGCAGAAATGTTCTACACTACTGGATGAATGACTCCCAGTACTGAATCATCTTCCAAAACGGGCAAACATCCCTGCATAGTTTTTCAAGTAATATCTTAAATGTTGCTGTTTTTCCTAAAGATGAAATTTGGGCCACTCTCTATGTTTTTAAGCAATTCAGTGTTTTCCAGACAAAAAAAAATCACTTGTTATTTACTATATTTTTGGTACTGGAACTATCAACACAAGAGTCAAGACAAAAGCTGCTAGTCAAGTTGCTACATGCCAGAAGTTTAGTCTGTTCTTGTGTGTGGTCCAACATAAAACTGGCTACTTCACAATCTACCATCTTAAACTTCCTTAAAATGTGATCTATCAACACATCACTACAATCTATGTTTAAAAACATCTATTTGAATGTTTCCAGCTCTGAATAAAACACTTCACCTTCAGAATTGAGTCTGGAAAGACAAACAGCTTGGCTTTTTAAACTGTAATCTTTTTTTCCCCTTGAATATGTTTACTGGCTGATCTTCATTTATTCATTAGACAATAAAATTGGTGCTTAAATACACGCCTGTGGAAGTAATACAACAAAATTAATTCAATCAAGTTTTTTTTAATTAATAGAACTATAACCCTTAATTGAAACTTATCAATCACAACTGTTTACGATATTTACACTGATACATTTCTCTGATGTTCTCCTTTAAATGTTGGGATGGCAACTTTGTGTGTGTAAACAGGTATTAGAAAATGATGATTTTGTAAGATGTGTAAGTACATGAGAACAGACATCCTGAAATAGTCGATAAATGACCCTAGACAGAGGGGTAAAAAAGCCATATGAAAATAAGTCATAAACATATTGCAAAACCATAGAACAACTAGCCCTAAATGGTTGCTGGTTATGTAGTTGACACCAACTAGAAAACTTTTTCAATGTGCTAAAATATGATTTTCTAGTAGCATGCTTTCTTTCCTCCATTAGCTGCATATCCTCAGTAACCAGGTGCCTAAAGGGAATTAAGACCATATCATTCAAGCAGTCAACTGTAGCTGATTGAGGTTCGGCTGTATTAAACACCCATGATCTTAAGCGAACAGATACAGTCTGTGAGGAAGTCACGGTAATTGCCCCTGGCTATTTCTAAAAGAAGAGAGAACCATGACTGCCTGGGCCAGAAGAAAGTCTTGGGGGTTTCCTTCTGAATATTCTGAAATACCCTGGCTATCAGTGGAAAGGGTGGAAAAGCATAGAGGAACATTCCTGCCAAAGGAAAAGACAAGGCCTTCTTGCATGGAGTCCTAGAGCAGAATCTAGCTAGCTACTGTTCAGACAAGAGGCAAATAGGTCTACTTGAGTAATTCCCCATGAAAGGATCAAGTCTTGGAAGACGCCCCCCCGATCTAGTTTCCAGTTGTGAAGGCCTGCCTGTAGAGTGAGACTGTGCTGCGAAGTTATATTCAAAGCTAACACGGCTAGTCTGCAGGAGGGCCATGACCTGATTTACCTTTGCTTATTGATGTAGCACATGATTGGGGTATCGTTTGTAACAACACGAAGAGGTCCCAGAGACCAAAGAGGATTCAGACAGTTGACAGCCTTGATCAGAGAAAGCATCTCTTTTATATTTATATGCTCGCATCTGTCCTTGGTGTCCCACACACCTTGCACTTTTATCCCTCCTGAAACTGCTCCCCAAGCAAAGTCCAAGGTGTCTGAGGTAATTGGTTGCTTTGGAACAGGGAGGGAGCAGGGGACACCAGGACTTAGAGATATTTATCATCTCCACAAAGTGATTTCTCTTCTGATACATCCCAGCACTGGGATCTAAAAAGACAAGGGGTGTTTGTCCTGGGACCAAAGAGACTTCAGATACCACTGTATATTTCTCATATGGAGTCTTGCCAGGGGTATCATGAGAATCACAGAAGCCATGACACCCAAAATCTTGAGGTATTCCTTAACAATGACTGATGTCTAAGTGGAAAACATTAGAAATAGATCTAGATCTATTTTTTCTGTGTAAGAAAAGGTCTTTGAAATGTGGTGTCTAGTTGAGATCCCAGAAATACAATCCTGTGAGGAGTCAAGAAAGACTTTTGAATGTTCTCTAGGAATCACAGCTTATGTAACAGATCTCTCTCCCAGAAAGCAATTCCTGACAATTTGAAAAAGACTTTGCAAAAATAGGCAAGTCGTCTAAATATGGAAAAATGTGGATACCTTCTAGCCTGCAATGAGTAAAACTGGAGCTAGACACTTTGGAAACACTCTTGGTGTTGTGGATAGTCCAAGGCGTAAGGCAAAGAACTGATAATGTGATGCAGACACACAAAACCTGAAGTGTGGATGAACAGGAATGTGATGACAAGCATCTTTAAATCTAGTGTTACCAGGAAATTTGAATGAGGAAGAAGAGGTAACAGGTTGTAAAGTGGCACCATTTTGAATATGGGCACTATTGCAAACAGAATAAGGAAAAAAGACTAAAAAATGTTCTTGAAGCACTTTACTTTTTGTTACTAAAAACATCCTTGAATAAAACCCCTTTATCACTCGTTTATCACTGGGAAGGAGGAAACTGATCCATCACTTCCTGGGACAGCATGTGATGAAGGACAGGAGGAAACAAGAGAGTCTGGTCTGGAGGATGAGGAATTACCCCTTGATGAAGGATCTGCAGAATTCATTTGTCCTCTCTCCAAATAAAAAGTGGAAATTGAGACTTTCTAGAAGAAAGAAGAGGAGCTCCCAGGGCTTATGAGGGGAACAAGGTCTCTTGAATAATCATTCTGACTTACTGGACTGTCCTTGGTTTAGAGAGTTTCCGGAATTTTTTTTGGGAATCCCTTGCCATTTCTTCTTAAATGTCTGTTTATCTGCATTTTGTTGAAACTGTTTATTTTATTTCTTACTAAAACTGGATGAGGAGTTAGAGAATCCCTTGGAAAATTTGGAAAAGGAGGGCTGAAAAAATCTTACAAATTCCCTGCAACAGCTTACACCCTTTCATCACACCTTTTGATAACCTCTGCAGCAGAGGGGCCAAGACCTATATTTCTATCCAATGGAGAATTTAAAATCAAGTTTTAACATCTGGGAGTTTCCAAGAACGCAGCCATGCAAAACTCCTTAAAGAAGTATCAGCAGAATCATACACACACTGTGTATGAGTAATGACTTGAACAGTAGAAGAAATTAAATTATTTAAAGGAGATTTTCCTTACAAGAAGAAACTGCAGACAAAATATTCCTTATATTTTCACAATTATTCGGGACAAACCTTAACATATGAGCTTGACAATATAAAATTCTAAAAATAAAAGATGCAGAAACAAATACTTTTTCTCATATTTATCAATAATCTTCCCATCCTTATCATAAATAGGACAGGAATTAACTAAGAGCTAAGCAGCAGAAGGATTAACTAAAGCTATAGCTGCAGAATCAGGTTTTGGAAGAGTGTTTAAAAACTTAAAAGACTCAGAACTTTATACATCCTATCTGCCTTTGTAAGGGCAGCTGACTGTCAGGAAAATTGCAGGCAATAACACATGCATCCTCTAAAACTGACTGAACTGGAGGAGCAGGTGTAGATTCTGTAAATTCTTTCTGTAATAGCGCATAGCATCTTCTTACAGACTGAGGAAACCCCAGTGTTCTCTCACTAAAAATACTGGTACATTCTAGAAAGCGTTTAAAAGAATGAGAACCCCAAACAGGGACAGGTAGAAACTGAGCTTTCCTCAGTCTCTGAATCAGAAATATGAGGAGAACACCCTGCACATGTCCTTTCATCCTCCTGTCCAGATTCAGAATCTTGAATCTCTCTAGGAAAGGGGGAATCCCTCTTTATTTTACCAGAACCTAGTTTACAAGAAGGATCAATAGCCTGAATTAAACCCTGAGCCAGACCCAACAAACTTCTCTTGTCTAAGGAAATTTGAGGAGGAGTAGATACATGTTTAGTTTTCTTATTCTTTTTGATAGGAAAATGGCACCAAAGGTGTTATTAGTGCAGCAGCAGCTTCCCCAGGAATGGGCATAACATTCTGACAACAGGGAATCCTTCCCTGTTCCCCTCTCCCAGGACCGACAAAAGCAGGTCTCCCTGGCTGAGGGGACCACAACAGTCGCAGAGGACATGGCTAACCCACAGTCCATAGTGGTTATAAGAATCTGGGGTAACAGATGAAGTGAAGTACAACTAATGGAGAAAGCAGAATCACCCACCTGACCTGTGGCTGAGGCCAATTGCTAGCCTGCTGTAATGGTGAAGGCTGTTTGCTTAACTTTTTCTTTTTGTGGCTGGAAGAAGGACCGACAAGAGGGACAGCAGACTATTCCATGGTCAAGCCAAAAATGGTGCCTCTTTCTGGGAAAAAGAAGCAGCAAATGCCAGTTGCAACAAAAAGCCTTTAAAAGTCACTTTTTTTCACAGACAAATACAGTGAAAAGCAGTTTAAAACACTTTGCCAGCCACACAAAGTAAAATAAACACAACTTCTCGATAGAAAAAATGGTTTTCATTTACTTTACACAACTTTTAAAATGAGAGGAAAAGAGTGCTCCCATTTAGAAGTGCTGTATAGTCTAATGACAGTCCGTTAAAACACAAAACTTCTAGCTTTAAAATAACTTTCCTAAAGAAGAAAGTATCAATAATAAAATTATTAAATTGAAATTTTAATATTCAAAGGGAACTTATCTGCCCTGTCCAAAGGGACAGCACAAGCTGACCATCGATTCTCAAAAGCCTCAGAAGAGTGCATTCTTCGGTGGCAATAAAGTTCTGAAGGACTTTGTACCCAAACTTGTCTTTTAGTCAGCTCAGCTCAAGCTGCCTGACAGTTTAGGGGCAAAGGATGTGCCGTGATGCTTTGAAAGCTGGCTGGCTGTTATACGCTTGGCAGAATACAAGCCATACAGCTAAGGCTACAACAGCAATGATCAGTATGATGAACAGCATGCAGTTCTAAGGAAAGTAATACCAGGTGTATGCATGCAGGTTTTGCATACACACAATCGTGTATCATGTATTTAATATCACACACACAGACAGACACAGACACACACACACACACACACACACACACACACACACACACACACACACACACACGCATGCACACACACAGGACCCAAATCCAAAAAGACTTGTTTGTTCTCAGTGTAAGTTGACAGCAGGTGTTTTGGAATCTGGATGCTAGTGTAAACCTGTTTACAGATATGCCTTGTACCAAAGTAAGTCATTTATACTCAGAGCAAGTCTTTCGTAATCAAGGCAGACTTACACCAACAGCAACTTTTTTGAAATCTGACCCAATATATATATGCGCACACACACACACACACACACACACACACACACACACACACACACACACACAAACTCTGTCTACATGAAATGCACAAACTAACAGATGTTTGGGCAACAAAATATCCAAAAAAAGCACAAAACAGTAACACTCTTAAATTCAAATTATAAATCCACTTTTATTACTGATTCATGGAACTGAATAAGATTTAACCTCCAGGCTTTATCACTGTTATGAGTGAACAACAGGCCCAGTAGTTTAAATAAACTAGCCAATCACATGACTGTCAGTGCAATATAATCCTCAGCAATAACAATAAAACTCAAATATTTAAAATATGTAAAAACATTAATGCTCAGCAAACTTACTAAATGGTCTGAGAATACTTTATATAGCATATTCTCATCTTAAATAACAATATTTTTGTAATCAAAGTTACTAGCCTGTAGTTTGCCTGAGATAATATAAACTGTATACTAAAAGCAACCGAACAGTATCACCTACTGGCCAAAAGGTGTATTACATGTGCTATATTAGCAAAATAAATAAATAAATACATGCATACATACACTTAAAAATGCAAGTGTAAGTTTATAACAAAATGGATTTATATCAAAGTGCCTTATAAGACAGTAAAATCAAAAATTCTCATAATGTGAACAGTATAACACTGTGTCGAGTCAGGAAAACTTGTGTAATAACTACTAATAAATTGTTAACCAAGAAATTTTCGTTTAAACTTGAATGGAACAAAGCACCCAGATATACAATTCACTGTTTTCCCTTTTGTTCAAATAGAGTAGCTTTGTTCTAAAACAAAGTCATTCACAATTTTATCAATCTCCACAAAGGTGAAACCAGCTGAAGAATGTTTTAGGGAATGATTATACAGGGCACTTACTGTTCTTTCACAATGAATTTGCTGAAAGGTAAAGCAATAAATACATTGTTTTTTAAGTCTGTTCTACATAAAATACCCCACATTAACATACAGCTAAATAAATAATCCAAGAAGCACTGGAAGTAATGTGCTTAACTGTATACGTTTTTACAATATTAATAGAGGAAATATTTTTTTTCTTACAAATTCTGGAATAAAATGTACAACCGCCACTAGGCTAACAACCCTGTGGTGGACTAAGGACACGATCAGTCTGTAAATATTTGAGCGCTTACAATTTCAGAAATACTTCTGGACAATTTGAACTCTATAACAGTAGCTTGAGCTCTTGCCATAAACACTGTTCTGATAAAACTGTGATGCCAATGCTTCATCAACACTTGACTTATCTGATTACTATCAGTACAGTACGTGGTGACAAATCTTAGGGTATCATGCTGTATAAGGTGTTCTAACAGGATTTAATAAGTTTGCTGAAAATCAATGCCTTTAAACAATTTTTATGTTTATGTTTTTTTTTTTTTTTTACTATTTTTGTAGATTATTAATAATGGGTTGCCAGTCATGTGATTGGGTTAGTTTATTTAAATCGTTATGCCTGCTGTTTGCTTATAACATTGATAAACCCAAGAAGTGAAACTTGGGTCTGTTGTGTCTACAAACCAGTAATAAAAGTGGATTTATAACTAGAGTTTGCGAGTGGTGATTGATGATTTATGGGCTTTTTCAGATATGTTGCCATCCGTGCATCTCTTTACCAGTTTGTGAATTTCATGTGGAGTACTTTTGTAGTGTTTATGACAAACTACTTGGTGACTTATTTACACATTTGTTTGGACTTATTTTAGTTCAAGAACCCTTCACTTATGGCTTCAGACATTTCAGCGTTTGTAACAGGTTTAATGAGAGATGCAAATAATGCAGACTGGCTTCAACAAACAGCTATTACTAATGTCTTGGACACACACACTGCACCAAGTTCAACTCCCACTTTGGCTGAAGGAGCTACAGTCTGTGAACTTTTTTCTACGTCAACAGCTGAAACAAGTTGAGATCAACAAAATGCCATTTAAATATCCTAAAGTCTTAAAAATTATTACTCTGTTAAAGGTTAAGGGTTTGTGGGTTTATGTGGAACTGAATGTAGGTCTAGATAATATACAAAGTGTGGCATTGCTTATATTTGCTGACTATGTGGTTGAACTCTTTCCTGGGATCACAGGAAGTTACTAGGCTACTGGCCCGGATTTCCTTACAAACCTAGCCAAGAATTTAGCCCATGTTCCGACAAGTCAGCACCTGATGCTCCTGTCCAGCAGGGACACAGGTGGAATTCCACGGGTGTATTTTCTGTTCCCCATCCAGTTATCCAGGTTGCACTTAAAAAAGGTTAATGAGGTACTCTGCCTGACGTGGAGTTGGGAGTATATTCAACAGAAGGGGGAGTCTCTGGGACACAAATCCTATTGATGCCACAGACCAGGTTAAGTAGCGCTTGCGGGTTACTCGAGTGGAGCTTGACTTGTGGATATGCAGCAGTCCCATCAAGATGGGGTCTGAGATTGCTTTGTATGCCAGAAAGAGGTCACCTCTGAGGAGTCTGTATGAGACTGAGTAGAAGGACAGGGATTAGCCTATCTATGTAGGGTAGATGTTTGAGCCCCTGGATTCTCCTGGTGAGGAACCTCTATGGTCTCTCTAGCTGCCACATGTGCTTTGTGAGGTACATGCCAAAAGGGGAGCTGTACTCAATAATGGATCTTATAAGGGAAGAATACAGGGATGTTATGAACTCCTTGTCCCTGGATGAGATACCCTTCTTAATAAGGTGGGCCATGTAGAAAGCTTTCCTTACAACGGAGGCAATATGGTGGCCAAAAGTCAGTCTGCTATCAACCTGGGTGGCCAAGTCCCTCACGACTGATTGTGTGCTTAGGACCTTGTTATTAATGTGATCATTTGTAGGGACATCACTCTCCCCAAAGATGATGATGCATTTTTTGGCATTCAGTTTGAGGCCATGTTTCTGGCACCAGTCATTTGGTTGGGTGAGACCCTCTTGGAGGATGTCCACATCACGAGGGGAATAGATGACAGCACCCAGCTTGCAGTCGTCTGCAAACTGGTCAGCCATAGCCCACTGGTTTTGGCCTGCACCTCAGCAAAGTATATCCCAAATAACAGAGGCCCCAAAACCAATCCTTAAGGTACACAGCTCGTTGCAGCTCTTCTGCTTGATGTGGATTCCCCAATTTTGACTAGGTGAGTTCTATTAGTGAGCCAGTTTGCTACCCACCTGGTAACATATGGATTGATGCCTAGTTGAGACAGTTTATCTATTGTACGCGAGTGGGGAACAGTATCAAAGGCTATGGCCAGGTCAAGTTAGGCAGCATGCACTGTCTTCACCTCATTCATTGCTTTGGTGCCTGTCTCAAAGAAGTTGACAAAATTTAACAGGCATGGCCTCCCCTTGACAAAAACAAACTGCGTGGGATCGAGTGTTTGGAGGTTGCTAATGTCCAGCCCCACGATAATCCGTTCCATAGTCTTGCAGATCAGGTTAGTTAGGCAGATGGGTCTATAACTTCCTGGATCGGTGGATGCACCACCTTTGTGCAAAGGGATGACAGTGGCTGTCCTCCACTCAGATGGGACAAAGTTGGTACTCAGCCTTTGGTTGAATACGGTACATAATGGTGCCGCAAGTTTCTGCCTGAGTTCATGTAGGATGCAGCCTGGGATGTTATCGGGTCCCATGGAAGCTGTATTTTTTGCCTTTGAGAGGGCAGTGATGACTTTCTCCTAGAGCTAAGGGGAAGGGGGGCAGGTGCCTGGGATGTCTTGATTTACTGATGGAGGGGAAAGAGGGGTGACGTTTTCCCTGAACCTGTTTGCCAACAGATTGGCTATATCTATGGCATCTGTGTATGTGGCGTACTTGACCACCAGTTCTGAGCAGATCTGAGTGCTTCCTTCAAGACTGCGGACATATGTGAAGAAGGCCTTATGACTGTCTTTAGTATACGTGGCCAGTTTGGACTTGAAGTTTGCTTTGGAGGATTTCACTAGTGCTCTTATTTGCTTGTTCAGGTTAAGGAGAGATTGCTTCCAATCAGGCGCCTGCTCCTTCTTGGTCCTGGGACAGCAATTATTTCCTTTTATTACAGAGTTTATTTATTGCAGATGTCCACCAGACAGGTTTACTCTTCCTTGAGGACAATGATTTTGCCCTCTTGGGTATTCCTGATTCCATGCAGCTATATAAATGCTCATATGGTACTTTGGTGTAAGTCTGGACATTTGTGCCAGCTCCTACGGAGGGGAGGGGGCTGTGAAGCTGTTTATACCTTCCCTCAGGGGGTTGTAATTAGCTTTGGAGAAGTTTTATGTTTGACTGTAGCAAGGGGGGGAGATGGTGACTTCGAAAGTGACGGCTTTGTGGTCAGATCTTACCAGGGAGGATGACACTGTAGGGATGCTGCAGTGGTTACTCATGTTGGTTAGTATCAAGTCCAAGATATTATCACCTCTTGTGGTAGTGTCAACCAGCTGGTACAAGGCATCTGCAATGACGAAATCGAGGAATCTCTGGGCATTTGTGTTTTGGCATGAGAAGCTCTTCCAATCTATTGTTGGACAGTTAAAGTTCCCAAGGATCAGGGTAAAGGATTGAATCTTGATAGGTTTAAAGAGGTCCAGATTGGTGGAGTGGGCATCTTGAGTCAAAGTTGGAGGCCTGTAGCTACTATGACTTGAAGAGCGATCTTGTCAACAGTTAACTGCACCTGGAGTGTCTCCTGTGCGTCATACTGTCTGACCAGCCCGGAGGTGTGTATGTCTTTAATATATATCAAAACTCCACCTCCTTTGCTTTGCTGCCCATTTAGGGTCTGAATGTATGACAGGATGGGTAACCTGGTATGGCTAGGGTGCTCTCCGCAGCTTTGAACCAGCTATCTGTGACTACACAAATGTCAGCATCTGCCAGCATTAAGAATGCTTGCAGTGAGTGCAGTTTCATCTTTAGACTCCTAGAGCTTAGCAGCATGACCTTTAATTTGCATTTTGATGAACTTTTCATGTAGGTAGTTTTGACCTCATGGCATTGCCTAAAAAATGCACTATGGGGGAGACAAGAACCTTTGCCAGAAGCCTGAAGCCCAAGGGAGACAGATGCACGCCATCTCTGGCAAAGCATCGTGGTCTGTTGATCATGTCTTCCCAGGCTTTCAGGTACTGGATCCCCTTGGAATGACACCAGAAACTAACCCAATTGTTAAAGTCAATTATTTTCCGTTTCTATTCAGACAACATTCTGGGTGATATTAGAATGCTGCTTAAGGCTAGGGATATACCTGCCTGGGACACATATTCAGCGAGCTTGATCATGTCTCTCTTCATATAGTCCAGGGAGGTACATCCCAAGATATTCATACCAACATGGACTATGACAGAGTAATAACTGTACCTGTTGTTGAGAGACTTGAGTGCATGTGTGATATGGCGGCTTCAGGCACATAACAAGTGACCGTGACTTTCTCCTTATCCAGCTTGGTGAGGGGCACATCTGTGTATCTCACAATGGAGTCTCGTATGACTAATATGCTGGGTTTATGGTCAGGCCTTAGTGGCTGTGAGACACAGGTGTGTGGACTACGTGTGGTGTGGTGGGCTGTGGAGTTAGAGTGTATTTTTGCCTTGGAGGTCTCTTTTGTTTGGGTATGTTTTTATTGAGTATTTCTACATATGTGGGTGTGTGTTGTGTAGTTGTGGGTGGTGTATGAGGTGCGGTGCTTGTGTTGACAACCTTCTCAGTGCCAGATATACTGGCTTGTGAGGGAGAGAACATAGACTCTAGGTTCTTATGTAATTGCATCTCTTACAAATTGTGTTTCTAGGCAGTAGTAGTAGAGGGCTGTCCGTGTACATGAGGCAGTTGCTACACTATCTCAGGATGCCCATATCAACCAGACTGGCAGGAGAAACTATAGGAAATTGTCCATCCATATTTGTCAGAATCTGAGCGAGAGAAGCCAGACAGAGCTAAGGGTGTAAAGGGAAGCCCTAAGATGAGTACTACTAGGTGATCACACAAGTGCTACTAAGGGAAAATTTGTAGCTGGAATACCTTGCAATGGGTTAAAAACTGAGCAGCTGCAGTGCACGATGCGCAAACAAGCTCAAGCGCACGGTTTAAATGCCACAAAAGAAATAGAAGACTCTAGTAACACAGAAATCTACCCAATCCTGCTTGCCCCTGCTCTCTTTACCAACCAGACAACGTCCAGGCAGCCCTGCTACTCACACTAGCAGAGAACATAGGACCCTACCAACACAAGATGGCTACCAGATACAGTAACAAAATGCAGTAAAATGCAGTTAAACAGTAATGAGTTGAAGTAAATAACAATGAATACAGTTAAACAGTAATGAAATGCAGTTAATCAGTAAATTGCTTTAAAACAGTGCAAATGTGATAAATTAACTATAAGGCACGATGAACACAACAGGTAAGTGCAAATGCAATAAAATAAGTGAAAATAAATGAAAAAGCACTTAGATTAGTCTTGGTGCTTCAGGAATTTTGTAAAACATTCCAGAAATGATGCACATCAGCAGAGCCTGGATACTGAAATATCATTTTAAAACTCTGCAGTACAGGTACTGTTGAACAAATTGCTAGATAAATCTACTGACCCTGATTTTGCTGAATTGTTTGCTAAATAAATACAGTAATAATTATAAAGGTCCTGGATTCTGAGCTTGAAACTAGGAAGTAAAAAAAATATGAGAGACATGATAGACCATAATGACCAGGTACCTTTTACATGGAAAAAGTCAAAGGCGGCTGTGTGGTTTGTATGCAAAGCATCTGAACATGGGCATAACAAAAGTCCCATTAAGAGGTTCTGTCTTAAAAAAATTACTGCTTCAGCTTCTAAATCGTCATCCAGTATGAACACTGATCATAGGAGGTTACTAGGCTAATGGCCCTGGGGCCCTTACAAGCCTAGCGAAGAGTTTATCCCCAAAAAGAAACCTCAGTCATCACCTGTCGCCCCTGTCAAAGAGGGACACAGGTGGAACCCCTGGGACAAATTTGTGGTTTCCACTCATTGAGGTTGCACTTTTACAGACTCTTCTTGACTTATCACCTGTTAATAAGTGCTCTGACATGCCATCTGCCTCTAATATGGCCCCGATTCTACCCTTTTAAGACATGGTATAAAGGGGGTGACCGAAAGCATGGAATTAAGAGAAAAAAATGTTAAAATGTTCCAGGAGATGTTGACACAAGTTAAATTATGAAGTTTTTCTTTTAGATGAGATTTATTTCATTGTTAAATAAAGGTCTGTCTTTTGTACCTGCATTTTTTGTCGCTCACTTCCACACAATTTGTACTTTAAAAGCTTTTACTAGGAGACTGAATAAAAAATATTGGTTTCATGCACACCTGACGAAAGCTATTCGTGATGACATGGAATTTTTGAAAAAAAAAAAAAAAAAAAAACTATACTCTGCATCCTACAGACTGCTAAGAGGTGACCTGTGTCTGGCATACAGTCATCCTCCAACCCAATACTAATGGATTTACTACACATCAGCAACTCAGATGACATCGGAGATACTCAGTCTAGGGATATAAACCTCTTCTGAAACATCAACAGTACACTTTGGAGGGACAGGTTTATCTTGCAGAGGATACCGTTGCTCTGGAACAGACCCTCTATTGACATAAAACAAAGTCCAACCATGTCCATATTAAAGCGCAACTTGGATCGAAGGATGGGAAACAGAAATGTTACTCCAGGACAGCTTCCTGTTCTACTACTGGATAGAGGCAGCTCTTAAATCTTTTATCCCACACGTGTCCCCCTCACATTATCTATGGTATGATCCCAGCTATTCTCATTAGGGGTAACATATAACTATCGACGATGGGATGGTTAAGGCCAATCACTAACCAGATAGGATAGGTTAATTCAAGTACAAAAAGGAGAACTGGCCAGGCTTAAAATGGCTCTCAAATACACCCATGAACCTATAAGAAACTGACTTCTGAACCCCACCCCCACCCCAGAGTAAGATTATCAGAAGAAAACTTTATGGAAGATAAGAAAAAAAAATTGAAGCTAATATTTTAAAACTATAACTATGAAGTCTTAACCTTTCCAACAGAAAAAAGGGCTTTAGAAAACATAAGTATTACAAATGACACAGTTATAACTAAAGCCAATAAGGGTAGAGCAGTGTTAATATAGAAAAGAGATGACTATGATAGGGCAGTGCATAGTCACTTACCAAACAGTATATTTTTTTTAATATCAAAAGTTAGTTTTGGACCCTACTTCTTCTTTCAAGAAGGAAACCGATACTATTCTGTTTGGCCATGGGATGGAGAGATCAAGTGAAGTTATACTGCAGCTGCCTGTTGAGGAACTGTTTCTAAAAACATTTCGCATACTACTCAAGGTGCAAGGAAATCCCCCGCCCTTCCCTGCGGCAAACCTATACTGTCTGGTATAAGTTATCTGACTGAAACTTCATCAGTGTTTTGGGATATCTGACTGAAACTTCATCTGTGTTTTGGGATAATTATTTAAAGCTCTTATTAACTTATGCTCCAGCTCAACTGAAGGATTCAACTGAGTTTGTTAACAATAGACACAACACAGTTATAGATGATACATATTACCACACTCAGGGGGTATATGATCTGTTCGGCATTTTCTTAACACATCAATTTTATATTCTGTAGAAAATAATGACATTTTACCTATTTTGGTTGAAGAAATGTAAAAGAATGTCTTTTATTTCAGAGGTGAGTATTACCTTCAGATCTGAGGAAAATTAACAATAGGTACGAATTTCAAACCCATTTATGTTAATAATTTTCTTAACTATCTGGAGAAGTTACATGTTGAGTCAGTGAATTGACTTTTCCAAACATTGAGTCCTGGCATTGTTTCTTGAGGACTGTTGGTTGGTATGGAAAAGTGATACCCCTACTTTGACAAGGTTTGTGGATTATTTGAAAGAGTTTAATATTTTGTTTACTGTTACTTTTGATAACAGTATTTTTAAATGTTTTATTTAAAATGAATAAATGGTGTTGTTAAAACTTCAGCGTATAAAAAAATATTTTTCAACAACTTCAGCTTGGTTGCACATAGTTGTCACCCTAGATATTAGGTTAAGAATATTTGTGTTATTTATTTATTTATTTTTAAGTGTTCAGGTTTTGTTTTGCATATTGCAATAGCAGTACTTACAGTAGTAGTACCTGTTGTGCTTGTGTTTTGTTTTTTTTTTGGTGGAATTACTTCCCATCTGAAAATGTCAAGGTAGAGATTTTGCTGGTATTTTGAACCGTATTTTTCTGAGAACCTACTCACCCCTTCATGACGTCATATTAGGTAACAGTGCTAGAGTACAGCTGGAATACCGAGGTGTGGCAGGCATGTTTCACAGACTTTCTTATTTTTTTCACTATGAAAGGCAAAAATAATGCAAATGCATTCACATTCAGTTTTATAATCTAATCAGTATTGCAATGAGCACTTTTCAAGGAGTAACTGCAAAGTTTGTGCACTGTTGAAAAGGGTTGTATCTGTGTGTTGTACTATCTGTAACCTTATGCTTGTTGCAGTTCAATTTTAAAACTGGCATGAATGGCATATTTGTGTCTGCGGAAATGGCTATTCATTTATGTATCGTTTTCAGGTGTCAAATCCAAGATATGATTGTACTTGTGCTACGCACACCTCTCAACTGTCAAGGACATTGCCGAATGTCCCAGTATGGATTTTAAACACACACACACAAACACACACACACACACACACACACACAAAGAACCTAAGACAGTACTTATGCATACTACATATATGACAACCATGTACATGGCATAATGTGTGTGTGTGTGTGTGTGTGTGTGTGTGTGTGTGTGTGTGTGTGTGTGTGTGTGTGTGTGTGTGTGTGTCTGGATATAAGAGCAGCAGTGTGTGACAGACTGCCGCTGTGAGGATCACTCCAGTGCTCATTGCTAATTTCATATTTATAACTAATTTTCAAACAGATCCACACTGTTCAGTAACTTCCTCCCCGTTTACCAAACAAAAACACTTCAGCTGTATACATACTGTTGTCACTCAAAACACTGACAAAAACAACAGTGCACCACTGTAAACCAACAGTGATAACACTAACTGTGACCATTACATGAATGTGATGCATTTGCCAGTTTAAAATATATTTAATTTAATAACCACCTGCAAAAGAAATTAATTATATTCAAGGAGAACCCATACCATTCTTAATTTCCCAAACATCTTTCAATATGGTACAGAGGAGGCCATACAGCCACATCAACATTGCTGTCATCTGAAGTTCCTGCTGAAATCAAATAAGGGTCATCCTAGTAAGGATTCAGAACTCCAACATCAGAAGTTAAACCAACAACCTGGATATTACTGCTGTCACAAGAAAAAAACACCCCAGTCCTCAGAATCACTTTTGCACACTGGACTGACAGTCTTAGTGGAATGCCTACATTACATCACAAGTCAGGGGGCATTCCACACAGAATTACATTGAAGCAGAACATTACAAAAAGAAAAATGGAATAAAAAAGTGAAAAAGATAAGATCACAAATCATGAAATGATCACGACAAAAACACAGGAGGAGGAATTACAACAATAAAACAAACATGGAGGTAAGAACAGCGATAAATCAGTTTAAGGCTTCAAAGTATTTGTAGCATTCAGCAAAACACTGATGAGGGGGGAGAAGTTTTCTTAGCACCTTATTATATAGATGTTATGAGAATTTTTGATCATCTGTCTTATAGGGCCTTGGATAAAAATGCATTTTGATGTAAGTGCAACTTTGCTTAGGTGTATTTATATTTTTAGTAATAACACAGTACAGGTAATATACCTTTTGGCCGTTACTTTATGCTATTAGGTTACTTTTAACATGGAGTTAGTATTATGTCAGAAAAGCTACAGGCGAGTTACTATATTTACAAAAATATTGTTATTTAAAATGAGAACATGCTATACAATATATGTTCAGAGGGTACTCAACATGTTTGTTGACAATAAATGTCTTTATTTTTATGTCTCTCTCTCTCTCTGCATTTAATGTCCTACCATGACTGGATTAGTTTATTTAAACTTAAAATTGGGCCAGTTATTTGCTCATAATACTGGGGAAAAAACAGGAGGCAAAACTCAGGTCTGTTATGGGTTTGTTGCACGAACCAGTAATAAAAGTGGATTTATAGCTTGAATTTGCAAGTGATTATGGAAAATGTATGTGTTTGTGTGTACATTTATTCATATATATTCATATATAGATCTATATACAGTGGATATAAAAAGTTTACACGCCCCTGTTAAAATGCCAGGTTTTTGTGATATAAAAAACGAGACCACAATAAATCATTTCAAAACTTTTCCCACCTTTAATGTGACCTATAACCTGTACAATTCAATTTAAAAACAAACATCTGTTAGGGGAAAAATATAAAAAATAAAAAAATGTAGAATATGCTGGTTGCATAAGTGTGCACGCCCTTAAACTAATACTTTGTTGTGTGTGTACATCCTTAAACTAATACTTTGTTGAAGCACCTTTTGATTTAATTACAGCATTCGGTCTTCTTGGGTAGGAGTCTATCAGCATGGCACATCTTGACATGGCAATATTTGCCCACTCTTCCTTGCAAAAGCATTCCAAATCTGTCAGATTGCAAAGGCATCTCTTGTGCACAGCCCTCTTCAAGTCACCCCACAGATTTTCTATTGGATTTAGGTCTGGGCTCTGGCTGGGCCATTCCAAAACTTTAATTTTCTTCTGGTGAAGCCATTCTTTTGTTGATTTGGATGTATGCTTGGGGTCATTGTCGTGTTGAAAGGTGAAATTCCTCTTCATCTTCAGCTTTCTATCAGATGCCTGAAGGTTTTAGGCCAAAAGTGACTGGTATTTGGAACTGTTCATAATTCCCTCCACCTTGACTAAAGCCCCAATTCCAGATGAAGAAAAGCAACCCCAGAGCATGATACTGCCACCAACATGTTTCACAGTGGGGATGGTATTCTTTTGGTGATGCAAAGTATTGTTTTTGCGCCAAATGTACCTTTTGGAATTGTGGCCAAAAAGTTCAACCTAGGTCTCATCAGATCATAACACATTTTCGCACATGCTTTTGTGAGACTGAATGTATTGTTATACAATTTTTAGCCGGGCCTGGATGCTTTTCTGTGTAACAAAAGGCTTCTGTCTTGCAACCCTACCCCATAGTCCAGACATATGGAGAATATGGAAGATTGTTGTCACATGTAGTATACAACTATTACTTGCCAGAAATCCCTGCAGCTGCTTCAGTGCTGCAGTTGGTCTCTTGGCAGCCTCCCTCACCAGTTTTTGTCTGGTCTTTTCATCAATTTTAAGGGAACATCCAGTTCTTTGCAACATCACTGTTGTCCCATATTTTCTCCACTTTTTGATGACTGTCTTCAGTGTGTTCCATGATATATCCAATGCTGTGGAAATTTTTTGTACCCTTCTCCTGAGTGATAACTTTCAACTATGAGATCCCGTTGATGCTTTGTAAGCTTTCTGCGAACCATGGCTTGTGCTACAGCAGGCAACTGAGTAAATGTCAGGAAAATCTTACTAGGACAGCTGAACTTTATACGGGGTTAATCAGAGTCTCTTTAATTGACGGCAGGTGTGTACCCAAGAAGACTGAATGTTTTAATTAAATCAAAAGGTGCTTCAACAAAGTATTAGCTTAAGGGTGTGAACACACAACAAAGTATTAGTTTAAGGGTGTGCACAGTTATGCAACCAGCTTATTGAACGTTTTTTATTTTTTATATTTTTTCCCCCTAACAGATTTGTTTGTTTTTTAATTGAATTGTACAGGTTATAGGTCACATTAAAGGTGGGAAATGTTTTGAAATTATTTATTGTGGTCTCATTTTTTATATCACAAAAACCTGGCATTTTAACAGGGGTGTGTAAACTTTTTTATATCCACTGTATACATACATCTATATATATATATATATATATATGTGTGTGTGTGTGTGTGTGTATATATATATATATATATATATGTTTATACACACACACGCACACGACAAGTTACTGAAATGAAAGAAAATCTAAAGACGCTGACTGATACTTACATTATGAATGATCAACTTACCAAAAATCAAAAACAGCAGAAACATTAAAAATTGCGAAAGGAAATGTTTCTTTTTGCAATCTGTGAAACAAAAGCCTACCATTACATTCAGACCAAATTTGTCTCACTATTATTAGTGTTATGAAAATGGTTTTCTATGGTAAATGACAACATGCGAAGGTTATACTGTCTTACTACAAAGTTAAGAAGTTACTGGTGTGATCAACTGACATTGATAAATCCTAAACATTATACATCACCAGAAATACCATTACCCTCCATTTGATAAGCATAGCAAGGGTAAACTGCAAAGTGACCATCGTGAATGCAATCCATCTCAGACTCTGGAAAATAAATGAGGATAAAAGATGGCAGAAGATTAATTCCTCTTAGATAATGGGAACAGCCTCCACAAAAATGAAACAGACTTTTTCTCCTAGCAGTCTACAAAACTTTGGACAGTACCCTTGATCAACCAGTAGGAGCACCTTCTGATTTTTGCTGATGACTTGGAACCAAAGCATACACTAAGTGAGGTGACCTCTAAACTGTTCAAAAGTGAATACATGAAGAAAGGCAAGTAAGGTCTTAAAAAGCAAGGTAGCTCTACATTTGAAATAGTATTACAAACAAGAGCGAAAGCCTAAAGGAGTCCAAAAGATCATGGCAAGAACAAGAGAACACAGATCTTCCAATGAAGATAGAGGACCTTATCCCATTTTTGGAGATAGCTTGGGATGTTTGGGATTTCCGCATGTATGAATCTGTCTCAGAGAAGAGGGAATTCAGGGCATAGCTTCCAGATCTCCATGAAAATTAAGTATCACATGTGACAATGTGAAACCATACCAAACTAAAAACATAATACGATGCTATACAGTCTCAGACAGGGTAAAAAGGATAGTGGTATAATAAAATACATTAAAAAAACAACAACAAAAGCAAAAACTAAAATAGATTGATAAGCTCCAATCAAAATGTATAACATCAAAACACCTTGTGAACACTTGTGAAAAAAAAAGTATGACTACAACAAAGCTAACCTAAAGGCCACCGAATGCTGTACCAAATGCGCTAGATATAACCAATGGATTAGTTAGAATGCCAGGGCAGTAGAAAAAGTTCATCACTTTGGGAATTGTATTATCAAATAGCATGGGGCCTAGAAAAAAAATGGTTAAACAAACCCTATGCAAAAATTCAAGGAATTAAACTGAATAACACAGATAACTATTACTGCAAATGGAAAAATAAATAAACTGGCCTTAAAATCTGTATCAAATGCTAGTATAAATTCTTACGTCACTATTAGTTTATGTCAAGTCCTGCACTGCTTTTTACAAGGCCTGCTTGCTAATGGACAAGTATTCTGAAAAGTATCCTGATATTGAGTTACATGTGCGAATACATCTAGCAGGAAGAAATATGAAACCTATTTCTTAATAAAAATAAATCCTTGCAGGAATTTGTGATTAGTACACAGCAACAAACAGTATTTTTTTTTAAATTAATTTTTATGATGCATAAAAGCTTGGCAGCTGATGGCACACAGACTCAGAATGCACAAAAAAATAAATAAATACATAAAATAACAAATGACCAACCAGACATCTGCTAACCCAATGTCTGCCTGCATGAATAATGATGAAACGTTACAAACTAGGAGACCCATCAAAACACGTACATATAATATCAAGTGACCAAACTTTCCCAGTTAAAGAAAATACAGTTTTGCAAGTAAACTTACCATAACAGTAGATATTCTAATAGATCACTGTTGCTGTAGCCTAAGCCATATGAGTCTTGCCCCCTGCATCAACCAGCTTCTTAGAGTTCTGGGCACTTTCTATGCAATGCAACTGCCAGGAACTCATGCAAAGCTCCATGTAAAAGGTAGCCGCAGCACTAAAAGCTTAAGGGCATTTGTTTGCCTAGGAGGGAGGCAACAGCCTGAAAAACGTATGCTAGGAATCAAAGCCAACAATAAACTGAATACAAAAAAGTGTGAAAAACAATCGCACCCTGGCAAAAGGAAAAAGAGCACCGCAAGAAAAAGAGGGTAAGCAGGAGGGATGGCTACTTTATCAATGGTCGATTACAATATCTATTGTTATCATAAGTTTACTTTCACAATTGTACTGTGTTCAATACATAAATCACTACTGCAATAGCCTGAGCAATTTAGGTAGATTACCATAGTTTAGTCAAGAAAAAGAAGAAGAGGAGGCCAATAGCTAACATTCAATAAGCCCATGGAGAAAGAACCTAGCAAAGCCTGTCCTGGACCTGGAAAAGGAATGCAGTTTGCAGTGCTTTGTGAATGTATGTACAGAGGACTAAGTTGCTGCCTGTATAACACTTCTAGAGTCCACCCCTTTCAAAAAAGCCTCTAAAGAAGCCAATGCCCTTATAAAATGGGCTGTAATCCTGCCTGGAAGTAACTTATTATGGCGAATATAACAAAAAGCAATGGCATACGATTAGGAATAAGGATAACTATTCACAACGTCAAATCCTGGTCGCAGCTAACACAGCAAAAATAAGTCCTCTTTGCAGAGAAAAACAGTCAGTTTAAGGGTTTGAGCAGATGTTTATTCAATGATGGACTTGCATTCTTGGCATAAGACAAGCATCTAGAAACAGTCAACTTTATCTCCAGCTGTCCTTTCCTCTTACCTTCATAGGAAAAGTACAGTTGTGTGCACTTACCATAAATGTAGATGTTCAAGTGTATTCACTGTTGCAGTCATTACATTTGGGTAAACTGCTGGCAGGTTGCCCTCAGTCAGCCTGATTAACAAAGTCTTGTGTCCTGCGTCGGTTGCTGTCATGGAAGGGGTATAAAACATGCAGCCGATGCCATTACATTAGTTTTTCTTGCCTCAGATGTCAGATGCCCCCCTAATGGGGAGCAAATAAAGTACAGTTTTGCACCTACCATAAATGTAGATGCCCGATAGGTATGCATCTGCAGTCATAACATATGGGTTGTCCTGCCTCAGGCAGCCCTTTGGTCGGCCGGATTCCAAAGTCTGGGTCTGGCCTCGGCTGATGTCGCACTTTCCCCGACGTCAGAGCATCTGGGGTATAAAAGCATCAGCCGACGCCATTTTCCTCAGTTTTTCTTGCCCCAGATGCCAGGTGCCCTCTAGGAAGGCTAAATTTGGATAAATGCTGAAAAGTTCCAAACATTTGCAAATTATATACATGCATAAACAAACAAATACACCATAATAGATTCCCCCAGCTAGCTAAAAGAGGGGTAAGCACCCTAGGAATACCACAGAGGGGAAGGAGGGAGGGTAATCCTGACTGCAAATGCATACCTATCGGACATCTACATTTATGGTAGGTACAAAACTGTACTATGTCCTTCAAGGATGCATCTGCAGTCATAACATATGGGTAGAATACCATAGCCAATCTGGGGGAGGAGGTACTAAGAAAAGGATGGTGTAGTTAAGATCCCCTGCAGGACTGCAGTTGCAAACCCTGCTCTGGATCTAGAGTATAAAGGTAGATTGTAATGCTTGGCAAATGTATGCACGGAGCTCCAAGTAGCAGCTTCTAAAATGTCCTTGGTAGCCACCCCCCGTAGGAAGGCTGTAGTGGTGGCCATGGCCCTTGTGGAGTGAGGCCTGATATTTTCAGGAACTGTCTTTCCATGAAAGGAGTAGCAAAAGCAAATGCAATTTCCTATCCATTTTGAAATTGTCTGTTTGGAAATTGCTCTTCCTTGCACCCCAGTTGCATATGCTACAAAAAGTTGGTCAGTTTTTCTGCTAGTTTTTGTTCTGTCCAAGTAGTAGCGTAGTTGTCTGTGTATAGCCAGGGTGTGCAAAAGTTTTTCCCCTCTATTCTGTGGATTAGGGAAGAACGTAGGCAAGTGAATAGCTTGGTTCAAGGATACCCTAGATACCACCTTTGGCATAAAAGTAGGATTGGTTCTTAGTGACACCCTGTCCTGGTGGAAAATAAGAAAAGGCTGCACTACCATTAAAGCTTGTAACTCAGATACTCTTCTTGCTGAAGTGATTGCCAGAAGGAATGCAGTTTTCCAAGATAGAAACTGTAGATCCGCTGATGCTGCTGGTTCAAAAGGCGGTAGTGTCAGTTTCTCCAGCACAAAGTTGAGATCCCAGGCAGGTAGAGGGGGTCTTCTTGGAGGTTTAATATTTTTGATCCCTCTCAGAAATTGTCTGAGGAGAGGGTGTGAGAAGATAGGTGGATCCACATTGTATTCTGCTGAAATTGCTGAAGCATGAATCTTAATGGAAGAATAGGACAGGCCTTTGTGGAACAATTCTGCTAAGTATTCTAGGATATGTGTTAGGTTTGCCACTGTGACATCTGTGCCCTTTGATGTGCTCCAAATGAGAAATCTCTTCCATTCAGCTGAGTATGTCTTCCTTGTGGAAGTCCTGCGAGCCTCCAGGATAATGTCCTTCACCCTCTGAGATAAAACAGTTTGATTGGGATTTAAGGAATTTTCCAGGCAGTTAGCTGCAATGTTTTCAAGTTGGGATGCAGGGTCTTGAAATTGTTCTGCATCAGAAGAAGAGGCCATAGGGGGAGAGGCCATGATTTTGCCTGAGATATGCTTCTCAATAATGGGTACCAGTGTTGTCTTGGCCAGTCCGGAGCTATTAGTATCACTTTTGGCTGTTCCTCCCTGATCTTCAGTAGAACCTTGTACATCAATGGGAGAGGTGGGAAGGCATATACTGTTAGGGCTTTCCAGCTGAAAGAGAGAGAGTCCACCCTCCAAGGTTGTGGGTGGTATGTCCTTGAGCAGAATGTCTTCAGTTGATTGTTGAGTGGGGAGGCGAACAAATCTATCTCCGGCATTCCCCATGTCTTTGCTATGAGTTGGAAGATGTCTGGGTGCAGCATCCATTCGTGTGCATCCATGGTAGTTCTGCTTAAGCTGTCCGCCAGTGCATTTTCTTTCTCTGGCACGAATTGGGCCTGTAGTTGGATATTGAGATTCAGGCTTAGTTCCCACAGATTCATAGCCATCCGGCATAGAGGGTAAGAATGTGTGCCTCCCTGCTTGTTTATGTACCACATGACCGTGGTGTTGTCTGTCCTTATTAGCAGGTGTCCTTGTTGGAGGAAGGGTTTGAATGCCTCAATTGCATGCCTCACTGCCAGCATTTCCTTTTGATTTATGTGCATGCTTAGCTGTCCTTAAGGCCATAGGCCTTGGATACATTTGTCCTCCATGTGTGCTCCCCATCCTCGGTCTGAGGCATCCGTGGTGATGGTCTGCCTTGGTTTTGGTTTGTTGAAAGGCAACCCTCTGTTGGACTGGCAGGCCTGAGCCCACCACAGGAATTCCTTTTGAAGGCATGGAATGATTGGTATCATGGTTTCTAAACTGTGACTGTGCTGAGACCATACACTCCGGAGGTACCATTGTAATTTCCTCATACGCAGCCTGGCATGCGGTATTAGAATTATGCAGGATGCCATGTAACCCAGGGCCTGCAGGATTTTCCTTGCAGTAAGCTGAGTTTGTCTTGTCATAATCATGAAGTAATCTGGAATTTGTTTTTGTTTTTCTTCTGTGAGAAAGGCCATTTGGGTGGTTGTGTCCAGATCTGCACCCAAAAAGGTTATCCTTTGGGATGGTACTAGTCTTGACTTTTGGATGTTGACTGTGTATCCCAAGGTCTGTAGCAGGTGTGTGGCACAGGCCAAGTCCTTTATCAAATTTTCCTTGTTGTCCGCTTGTATTAGGCAGTCGTCCAGGTATGGGTAAATTTGAATTCCCTGTAGTCTGCAATGTGCAATTACTGATGCCAGGCATTTCGTGAATACTCTGGGCGCAGTAGATAAGCCAAAGGGCAATGCTGAGAATTGATAATGCTCTGATCCTGCAAGAAATCTGAGGTGTCTTCTGCAGTTTGGTCGAATAGGGACGTGCAGGTATGCCTCCTTGAGATCTAGAGTCACCAGCCAAGACTCCTTGCCCAACATGGGAAGAAGTTGCTGTAGGGTCAGCATTTTGAATTTTGGGACAATGAGATAAGTGTTCAGTGCGGACAGGTCGAGAATAGGCCTCCATTGATTTTCTTTTCTTGGTACAAGGAATAGTCTGGAGTAAAATCCTTGGCCTTGTTCTGAACATGGTACCTTTTCTATAGCTTTCATCTGAAGTAAATTGCTGATTTGTTTTAAAGCCTCTGCTCTCTGATTTGGTGGAAGGTTTGGCATTCCGCCTCTTTTTGGCAAAGTGTGGAAGTGGAACCTGTATCCTTTGTCTATTATTTGCAGTGTCCATGTATCCTTTGTGATATAATGCCAGTTTTTTGAGAATAAAGCCAGCTTTCTGCCCAAGGGTGCTTCCAGTTGATCCCTGGTAGGCGGAATCAGAGTTAAGTCATTGACCCTGTCCTGGTGTAGTAGTTGTTGTTGTTGCTGTTGCACTACTCCTCTGGTTGGCAGGCTGCCACTGACGGCCTCTGTAGGAGCCCTTGATTGACCTCTGCCTCTAGGGCCTGTTCCTGCCTCTCTGGGCTCTGTCCGAGTCTGGAAAGGACCAATTCTTAGTAGGCCAGTTTCTGCTGAATCTCAGTGGTTGAACTTGCAGGAAATCTTTAACTGTTTGCACAGATTTTGCCTTTTCTTCAACCTTTTTTAAGATCTCCTGAGCAGAGGAGCCAAATAAATTTTGTTTCTCCATTGGAGCATCCAGGAGTTTAGCTTTGACATGGTCTGGCAAAGATTGCTCCTTCAGCCAGGCATGCCTACGAATAACTGCCCCAGTCATAGCTGATCTAAATGAAGCCTCCAGTGCATCATAGCCACATTTTAAAAAATGATTACTAACCTGTTGTAAGTTGTGTACCAAATCCTGAAGGGATTTACGGTCTAGGGGTTCAGGAGAAGAAAGTTTCTTATTCAGTTCATCTAACAAATACTCCTGGTACTGTATCATATGAAATTGACAGTTTAGTGCCCTGACAGAAAGAGTTGCAGAAGTATACACCTTCTTTCCCCATCTCTCTAAAGCTCTAGACTCTCTGTCAGAGGGTAGAGGATTTTTGGCAGTAGCGGCCGCAACCCCTTTAGGGCCCTGAGAAATAGTTTCTGGGTCTGCAGAATGGGCTTTATACAAATGGAAATGAGAATCCGGGACCCTGTAGTATCTGTCAGGTTTGGCAGGGGCCGGAGAGAGAGTATCAGGGGCTGTACTGACATCATTGTACACATCATCAATTACATTCAGAACAGGAGGTATAGCTAAGGGCCTATGCTGAGGCAAATGCAAAAAGGTCCTTAATCTTTTTCTAGAATCAGAGAAATCCTGACCTTGCCATTGAAAATGCTCTCTCATGGAGTGTAGAGTCTCACCAAAGGAAAACTCTTCAGGAGGGGAGGCCGAAGGGATAGATTCCTCTGCATCTGAATCCTCATAAGGCGAGTAAGCCCCTTCCTGGTGGTCTGACAACTCAGATCCATCCGTGGAATCATCTGAGGAGTGAGGATCGGAGGGGTCAGTCCTGGGCCTTTTGTCTGGAGGAGGTTGAGAGGCCCTGTCTGGGTGAGGTTGTGAACCCCTAATTAAGGAAATAAGGTCCTCAGCAAGGCTGAGGATCTGTGAACTAGAGGAAGGTCTCTGGGAGGTATATTTGGCAGGCAAAGCTTTTGGAAGTTTGGCAGCTTTAGCCCTTGAAAAGGCCTTAATGGACATGGAAGCAGGGGGCCTAGCTGCCCCACGTGCAGGGGTAGAAATGTCCAAAGGTATGGTGTTGGACAATTCCTGAACACTAGCTTCGGTAGGTAGTTCTGAAGCCGACTCAGCCGAGGCCTCTCGGGCCTCGGTGGTCGGAAGTATGGTTTCGGAAGAAGGAATCGCCAAGGACTCGGTTTCGGCCAAAACTGAGACACTCGCGGTAGGCCTAGCCGTGGTTTCAGCCAAAACCGCGGGCAGCGAGTGTCGGTCCTTTTCTTTGCGTTTTTTGACCATATGCGAAGTCGGAGTCTCCGACGGCATTTTATAAGCAAAAGCGGCTCCAAAAAATTCCTCTGCAAACTCCGACCGACTTCTAAGAGTTCGTCGGTTGAAGGAGGCACAGGCTAAACAGGCCGATACGTCGTGGTCTGGGCCTAAGCAAGGAAGGCAGTAAGAATGGAAATCCTTATGAGGTATTTGTTTCCCACAAGTTAAACAATTATTTACTTTGTCTGACATCGGCTGAGGCAAGAAAGAGTCCCCAACAGGGTACTTAGCTTTTTTCGAAGTCTTCGGTAGCTGAAATCACTGGATCTGACCGACCGGCACTTGCGAACAGCTTCTGCTTCGGGCACCGCGCGGCAAGAAAGACTGAGGAAAATGGCGTCGGCTGATGCTTTTATACCCCAGACGCTCTGACGTCGGGGAAAGTGCGACATCAGCCGAGGCCAGACCCAGACTTTGGAATCCGGCCGACCGAAGGGCTACCTGAGGCAGGACAACCCATATGTTATGACTGCAGATGCATCCTTGAAGGACATCATGAAAAACACAAAGGTATATCTCCAACAAAAAGCAAATACACCAAAATGGCTTTTAAGCATAGTAAAGGAAAGTAGAGATATAGCCAGAAGAAATTAGGGGGCTGGAGGGAGGGTAACCAGGACTGCAACAGTGAATACACTCGAACATCTACATTTATGGTAAGTACACAACTGTACTATGTTCTTCATGTTTCACTGTTGCAGTCATTACATTTGGGTAGATTCCCAAAGCTATGGTTGGGAGGAGGGGTTTATATAGCATTAGGGCCCACTATAAGGCCCTGCAAGACAGCAGTGGCAAAGCCAACTCTGGATTTAGAGAAAATTGGCAAATGATAATGCTTGGTGAAAGTATGCACAGAACTCCATGTAGCAGCTTCTAGGATGTCCCTGGTAAGAACACCTCTAAGAAAGGCTGCAGAAGTAGATGCAGCCCTGGTGGAGTGAGATCTGATCCCCTGGGGGATAGGTTTTCCATGGTGCTTATAGCAGAAATTAATGCAATGGCTTATCCATTTAGAAATGGTTTGTTTTGAAATAGCCTTTCCCTCTGCCCCTGCAGCAAATGCTACCAGCAGTTGTTCAGATTTTCTTCGAGGTTTAATCCTGTCCAAGTAGAATCTAAGCTGTCTGTGCACATCCAAGGAACGCAGAATCCGTTCCCTTTTGTTCTGTGGATTGGGAAAGAAGGCTGGCAAATGGATGGACTGATTAAGAGCCACACTGGATATCACCTTAGGCATGATGGATGGATTGGTCCTGAGTGACACCCTGTCCGCATGAAAGATGATGAAAGGCTCCACTGCCATAAGGGCCTGTAATTCAGATATCCTTCTAGCTGAAGTGATTGCTAAAAGGAAGGCTGTTTTCCAAGAAATAAACTTTAAGTCTGCAGTAGCAGCTGGCTCGAAAGGAGGTAGAGTGAATTTCTCCAATACAAAGTTAAGGTCCCAGGTAGGGGTTGGAGCTCCCCTGGGTGGTCTCAAGTTTTTTGCCCTTCTGAGGTACTGCTTGAGCAGAGGATGAGAGAAGAGGAGAGGTTCTGTGTTATAATGAGCTGAAATGGCTGAGGTGTGGATTTTAATGTAGGAAAAAGACAGGCCCTTGTAAAGCATTTCAGTTAAGTATTGCAAAACCCGAGGTAAATTGGGCACTGCTGTGCTCATCCCTTGAGATTGGTTCCAGGCACAGAATCTTTTCCATTTGTCAGCATAAGATTTTCTAGTACTAAGTCTCCTTGCCTCCAAGATGACATCCATCACAGGTTTGCTAAGGGATGATAAGGGTAAATTTAGGTGATTAGCCAGGCTGCAAGGTTCAATGTTGGAAGCTGAGGGTGCAGAATTTGGTTCTCCTGCTGAGACAGCAGAGAAGGGGTCTTAGTCAAGTACCATGGAGATAACTGCGACACACTGCACAGGAGAGGGTACCAGTGAGTAGTGGTAGTGTGAATGGTAGTCCCTTGTTTTGGTGGCAGGCCTCTGCCCACCAGAGGAACTCCAGGCGTAGGCAAGGAATGATGGGAATCATTGTTTCCAGGCTGTAAAAATGTGACTCCATAGACTTTTTAGATACCACTGTAGTTTCTTCATATGCAGTCTTGCATATGGAATTAGAAGAATGTAGGAGGCCATGAACCCCAAGGCTTGCAGTATTTGTCTTGCAGATAGCAGGGTTTTTGTGGCCACTTGTTTGAAATAGGTTACCAAATGAATTTGCTTTTCTGGCGTGAGGTAAGCCATTTGGGCAGTTGTATTCAAGCTTGCTCCCTGGAATGTAATTTGTTGACAAGGTACCAGTTGAGATTTCTTTTTGTTTATGGTGTACCCAAGACAAGTAAAAACCCTTTTTACAAACGCCAGATGATTCAAAAGTATGCCCTGACTTTCTGCCTGAATTAGACAATCGTCCAAATATGGGTATATTTGAATACTTCTTTGCCTGCAAAATGCAATAACTGGAGCCAAGCACTTTGTGAATACTCTGGGCACAGTAGACAAGCCAAAGGGCAGTGCAGAGAACTGATAATGCATGTAGCCTGCTTTGAAGCGTAGGTATCTTCTGCAAGATTCCCTGACTGGGATGTGCAGGTATGCTTCTTTTAATTCTAGTGTTGCCAACCAGGCGTCTTTGCCTAGCATAGGAAGTAACTGGTGAAGAGTCAGCATCTTGAATTTTGGAATCTCCAGAAAGTTGTTTAGAGTAGACAGGTCCAGGATTGGACACCACAATTTGTCTTTTCTGGGTACCAGAAAAAGTCCGGAGTAGAAACCTTGTCCCTTTTCCTCTTCTGGTACAAGTTGATTAGCCCCCATGCTTAAGAGGGAAAGTACTTGTTTTGAGCCTCTGCCCACTGATTTGGGGGCAGGTCTGTCCACCCATTTGGTGTTGGCAACATGTGGAAATGAAATCTGTATCCCTGGGACTAATATATTTAAAACCCATTTGTCCTGGGTTATGAGTTCCCAGTTCTTAGCATGAAGAGCAATCTTTCTCCCCAAAGGGGCGGTCAAAAGATAAGTGCTTGGGAATTTTAAAAGGAAGTCATTGAGACTGTTTACCATAAGAGGGTGTCTTGTTATTTCCAGATTTGGAAGTGGAGGCCCCCCACTGCTTGGTTCTGAGAGTCACCTGGAACTGAAACCTTGGGTTTTTGCTGTGTCTGGGTTTGGCTTGAGAAGACCTGGAAGGGACTGGAAAGGACCAATTCTTAGTAGGCCAGTGCCTACTAAATCTAGGAGGTTGCACTTGTAAACAATCTTTAACAGTTTGCATAGATTTAGCTTTATCTTCCATCTTTTTAAGAACTTATTCAGCCTTGTTGCCAAACAGGCGGTCCTGATTTAAAGGAGCATCCAACAACTTAGCTTTAACATGATCGGGCAAAGACTGTTCCTTAAGCCAAGCATGCCTTCTAAGCACAGACCCAGTAACAGCAGCCCTGCAAGAGGCCTCTAAAGAATCAAAACCACAATGCAAAGTACGTTTTCCAACTTGTTCAGCAGAATGCATGAAGTCCTGTAAATCTTTATTTTCCACACAGTCAAGAATCAACATAATTTTCTGTTTAAGCAGTCCAACAACATGTTGCTGATATTTTAACACATGAAATTGGCAGTTTAAAGCTCTGACTGCCAAGGTTGCAGAAGTATAAACCGTTTTACCCCATCTATCTAGCGCCCTGGAGTCTCCATCAGAAGAGGTAGGATTTTTAGCAGTAGAAGCCTTAATGCCCTTGGGCCCCTGAGAAATAATCTCTGGATCTGCAACAGGATTTTTGAAAAGGAACTTGTGGGACTCAGGAACCCTGTAGTATCTGTCAGGTTTACTAAGAGCAGGAGGCAGGGAATCAGGGGCCAAACTGGATTCCGAGAACACATCATCAACAATGTCTAGTACAGGAGGTATAGCCAAAGGCCTATGCTGAGGTAGAAGAAGGAAATCCCTAAGCCTTTTTTTGAATCAGAAAATTCCTGGCTTTCCCAGTGGAAATGCTCCCTTAAAGTATGTAAAGTTTCCCCAAAAGAAAAATCTTCAGGAGGGGAAGCAGAGGGAATGGAATCCTCTGCATCAAAATCTTCATAAGTAGGCAAGGATAAATCCAGATCATCAGAAGAAACAGAATCCTGATCAGAAGATTCATAATCAAGCTCAGCCCTAGGCCTCTTGGGGGGGGGGGGGGTTAACTGCCCCTGATTAGAGAGTTATTAGATCTTCAGCCATTTTTATCATTTGTTTTTTAGGCATAAGGGCCTGAGCAAGTGGCCTGGGCATCGGTTTTTTAGACATGGATCAAGATTTAGGCCTTAGTAATGAAGGAGGTGTTGATTTAATATGCAAGTCAGTAGGCCTGAATACACCCTCAGAAGCCGGTGCCTGCACAGCAGCTCCAGACCCATCCAAGTTAGAGACATCCGCAGGTTCCATAGTTGGAAGTATCTCGCGGCATACCGGACTCCGAATGGGTCTCAGTAGAGGCCTGCGAATCAGAGGTAGTGGGTATCAGTGGCTGTGAAAGCGCCTCACTGAGTACTGGCGACTGGCTTAGGAGAAGCGTTGTCTGCAGTTTTGGACCTCAGCGGCCTGTCTCTGTCTTTATCTTTGCGTTTTTTTCGGAATCCCGGTAGTCGGATGGCTAATCAATGACATTTCTGGATAATTAAACCGAGAACTGAAATATGTAGAGACAAAAATATACCAACGACGGATAGTGCGCTGATTAAATAAAGCACAAAACCAACAGCAAGGTACATCGTGGTCAGGGCCTAGGCAAGGAATACAGTACGAATGAAAATCTTTATGAGGTATTTGCTTTCCACAAGTAATGCAATTATTAACTTCTACTGATGTCGGTAAGGAGCAAGAAAAAGTTTCCCCAAAGTGGTACTTAGCTTTAAGTTGAAGACTTCGGTTCTGAAACTCGAAAACGAAAATTTCAGGCGTCGACTGACCGGCACTTGCGATCTGCTTCTGCTTCGGGCACTGCACGGCAAGAAAGACTGATGTAATGGGGTTGGCTGCATATTTTACACCCCTGACTACCTGACATCATGGAAGACGGGACAGCAACTGACGCAGGACCCAAGTCTTTGTTAATCAGGTCGACTGAGGGCAACCTGCCAGCAGATTACCCAAATGTGATGACTGCAACAGTGAAACACAAAGAACATCAAACAGATGATCAACTTCCCTGACAGGATGAGTTTTACCTATGTTGTATCGAAGATCCCTGCGTACATCTGAGAGGTGCAGAATCCTTTCTCCCTTGTTCTTTGGTTTAGGAAAGAAAAGTAAAAGATTAACAGTCTCAGTTAAAGCAAACTCTGAAATGACTTTAGGCATAAGGTAGGATTTGTTCTCAAAATAACCTTGTCCTTATGAAAAATAGGGTAGGGTTGACTCCCAGTAAGTGCCTGTAAGTCAAGTACTCTCCTAACAGATGTCAGAGCAGTGAGTACAACAGTGTTCCATGTTAAACACCTCAAACAAGCCTGATGAGCTGCTTCAAAAGCTTACTCTAAGATCCCAAGGAGGTACCACTTGTTTCATAGATGGACAAGTACGTAAAACCCCTTTCAAAAAGCATTTAACTTAACCATTACTACTGACAATTACAAATATTACGACTGCTGAAGCGACACATCCATCCCATCTGCAAAAATGGGATAAAGGGGTTGTGGATGGATTATTACAAAAAGGTATACAAGAAGAAATGGGTGACAATTGTACCTTGATAAAAAAAAAGAGTATGACAGGCCATTGGACAGTGACTCACAAATAATCAAGAACCAGAGGTAGCCAGTCCTGAAGGCTCTCACTGGCAACAAACAAAATCTTTTTCCACTTGCATAAATATGACTTTCTAGTAGCAGGTTTCCTCACATCCTTTAGTACCCGCTGCACCTCGTCAGAAAAAAAAAAACAATGCCTAAAACTGTCAAAATTCTATCTTTCAAGCAGTTAGGTGAACTGTTTCCAGATAGGGTGTATCAAACTCCCTGTCTTATTTATTTATTTTATTTTATTTACTTATTTACATCTGTTGACCGGGAGAGTCCAACTGGACACAGGTCCGTTTTCAGCGGAGGCCCGGGGAGAAAAGCTCCACATTAATTATTACTTACATTATACAGTTAAAAAACATAGCATTTAAAATATAGACATTAGTCCAGCTGAGGACGTAAGACAAGAATAAAACAGATGTAAAACAGCTGTAGAACATAGTACAATTTTAAAATATGGTGACATATACTAAACACGGTTACAAATGTAGTTGAGATTCATCAGTGAACAATTGATACAATCTGTTTTTGAGGTACATAACAGCCATTAGCAGTTGTTGCTACAAGAGGTAGGTTGCTGGGAACATGAGTAGCCAAGCTTGCTAAGAGTAGGTTGTTGATAGGGGGGCCGAGAGAGGTAGTGGGTTGGTGGAGTGGATGGTATTAGAGGGGGGGGGGTTGCAAGGGCATATCTGGCAAAAGTGTGATTTTAGTAAGGATTTGAAGTGGGTGCAAGAAGTTACAGAGGTACTTGAGGATGGGAGGGAGTTCCAGAGTTTGGCTATAGTGCAGCAGTAGAATAATGCTTCTCCAGCAGAATTATTGGCTCTTGTGACCTGTAGGAGGTTTTTGTGGCTGGATCTTAGTGGTCTCATGGTTATGCAGGGTTGGAGTAGATTCTGGAGAGATGGGACTTTTAGTGGTTGGTTTATTAGTTTGTGGGCGAGTGCGAGTTGGTACCATTGAAGGAGGTGGGGGAGCTCTAGCCAGCCCAGTTCTGCTAGTGAGAGACAGTGGTGAGTACAGTAAAAAAACCCTGTGGCGAATTTGGCGATTTTGTTGTAGCAGGTTTCGAGCTTATTTAGGTCGCATTGTTGAAGGTTAGTAAATATTGGAGAGGTATAGAGTAGGGTAGAGAAGATGAGAATTTGCTACCGAGATTTTAGCTGCTTTGGTAAATAATTGCTGATTTCTATATAACGATCCTAGTTTTTTGTGCACTTTTTTAATGGTCATGGAAATGTGAATGTCAAAGTTCAGTTTATTGTCTATTTCTACTCCTAGTAATTTGGTGTGTTCTGTAGGATGGATGGTGGTGTTATCTTTTGCTGTGATGTTAAAGTGAGAGCTGTCTAGGGTAAGTTTGGTGGGTTGGAAGATTAGTAATTTTGTTTTGTTTGGGTTGAGTATTAGTTGGGCATCAAATAACCAAGTTTCAATAGAGGAAAATGCTTCCTGTGTGACTTTTTGCAGTTCGGGTAGGGAGTGGGCTGTGCAGATGATGGTTGAGTCATCTGCGTATTGTATGAATTTGCCATGTGTTGTGGCTGAGGCTAGATTATTGGTGAAAATAGAGAAGAGTAGGGGTCCTAGGATGGACCCTTGGGGAACCCCTATGGAGACTGGTAGTTGGAGGGATAGGTCGTCCTGCCAAACAACTGCTTGTTGGCGGTCAGATAGGTAACTCTGAAACTAGCTGATGACTGGATGAGAGAAGGATAGGTTATTGAGAAGAGAGATGAGTTGTTTGTGTGGGACCATGTCGAAAGCTTTAGAGAGGTCTAGGAAAGTAGCTGAGGAGAGATAACCTGCATTTTTATTTTGTAGAATAGTGTTAGAGAAACGAGTAAGGCAGTGGTGGTGCTATGGTTAGGTCAGAAACCGTGTTGTGTGTTGGAGAGGAGGTTGTTAGCAAGGAGGTGATCTGAGACTTGAGAATGAACGCATCTCACTAGTACTTTGGAGAATAGCTATGGGATGGTAATTGGTTAGATCTATAGAGGGGCCTCCTTTGTGTAGGGGAATTATGTGTGAGACTTTCCATAGTGTGGGAACATAACTTTCTGACAGATCTGTTAATTATGTGTGAGACTTTCCATAGTGTGGGAACATAACTTTCTGACAGAGATCTGTTAATTATGTGTGAGACTTTCCACAGTGTGGGAACATAACTTTCTGACAGAGATCTGTTAATTATGTGTGAGACTTTCCATAGTGTGGGAACATAACTTTCTGACAGAGATCTGTTAACCAGGAGTAATACTGGGTAGGCTAGAGCGTCAGCTGCAAGGTGAAGGTATTCACTTGGGAGGTTGTCTGCTGCTAACCTGGTGGGTTTAAGTTTAGTTAATAGTGGTTTTATTTTGGAGGTAGGAACAGGAGAGAAAGAGAAGCTAGTGGGGAGATTGTTAGTTGTAGTTGATGGTGTGGGTTTATGGGGGGGGGGTTGTGTTGTCTAGCTAGTGATAGTACAGTTTGTGTGAAGTGATTGTTGAAAGAGGTAGCAATATTTTCGGAGGAGTGGGTGTACTTACTTTACCTGGGTGGAGGATGGAGTTTATTGAGGACCAGAATTGTTTGGGGTTATGTTGGGAGGAGGTAAGGGCAGACTGGTAGTATTGGATTTTGCCCTGTTTTATAAGCTTTTTGGTTCTATTGCGTAGTTCTAGGAATTTTTGCCTAGCAGAGGGGTTTTTGGTTTTGGGCCAGTTGTCCCAGGCTTTATCCCCGTTTTTCATTTCAGACTTTGTGGTTTTTTGTAGCCATGGGGATGGTTGGGCTCTAGTTCAGGGACGTCTTATGGGGGCGTGGTAATTAAGGATGCTTAGGAATGTTTTATTAAAGTAGTCAACTGCGTCATCTAGTTTGAGGTATTTTAGAGGTTGCCAGTTACAGTCTTTTAGGGATGAGCTGAATGAGAGAGGGTTGAAGTTAGTTTTTTTTGCGTATTTGATATTAGATGATGGGTTTCGCTTTATAAAGGTATTTTCTTAGTAGGAAGGTTGGGGAGTGATCACTGAGGGTGTCACATAGGCAGCCTGCTATATATGACTGGGGGCTCTTATTGACTAGTATCCAATCAAGTGTAGTGTTGTTTGCTGGAGTTTTTATTTATCTTTTATTTTTCTTGGGTGAATAAATCCAGTCTGTGGAGAAGCTTTTGGCAATTCCCCTTGGCCAAATTGAAAAGGGAGAACCACTGATGCCTTGAATAAAATGGAGTCATCACCATAACCTTTGGAGTGTCATTGTGAATCTTTACAAGAACCCTGGTTATCAGTGCAAAGGGTGAAAAAGCATACAGTTACATTCCCATCCACAAGAATGGGACTGTTTCTTTTTCCTGCCTTTTCTGCAAGGAGTCCTGGAGCAGAATTTCTTTAGTTGTCTATTTTGAAAAGAGGCAAATATATGTACTTGAAGTGTTCCCCACATTTGATCAATTTTTGAAAGATCCCAGGATGAAGTTTCCATTTGTATGGGTTTGCCCTGGTCCTACTTAGCTCACTCGCAATAAGGTTTTGCTCAGATGAAGTACATGAATTCTGAAGAGTCCGATTAAGCTTAATTGCTACCGTGCATGCTATTGTAACCAGTCTGCAAAAATGGTAAGATATGTGACTTCTGTTTATGTAACACATTACTGTAGTGTTCTCTGTGTACACTTGCAGAGGTCTTGGGGAAAAGATGACTCATGGACTTCAACACACTGATTACTGCCAACATCTCTATGACATTTTTGCGCTTCTGTCTGCCACAGGATTCCACAGAGTTTGCACTTTTACCCCTTTGAAAACACTCCCTATGCCAGGTCAGAAGCATCTGTGGTGACCTACTGGAGGGAGGTCAAAAGAGAGAAAAGAGGACCTGGACTACAAACTGTCTACCCACCATCCAGTCTCTCTCGCTCTCTCTCTTTCACTTTTTTTCTCCCTTTCTGTCACACACTCTTCAGAAACTCCAGAACTGGACTCTGAAAATTCAAAGGGTCCAGATGTTGGGTCCAGAATGATTTGAAATACCACTGTATTCTCCTCATGTGCAGTCGGGCAAAGGGCAGCATATGTATCATAAATGCTATGGACACTAGAATCGAAAGAAACTTCCTTGCAGATGATGGAGTTTGGCTTTTAAAAAACTCAGGAAAAGCGGTTGAACCATTTCTACTTGTATGAAGAAAGAAAAGCTCCTTCTAAGAAAAGAGTCCAACAAACATCTCAAGAAAATCATTCTGTGGGATGAGATGACAGAAGCCTGACTGAAAATCCAGACTAAGTAGAAGTTCCTGAGCAATTGCTAGAGACTCTTGACAGCTGGAAAATCAGTCTACTAAAATAAGACAATTGTCATAATATGGAAAAATGTGAATGCCTTGAGCAGTGAGTGGACAGTCCAAAGGGTAAGACAAAGAAAAAAAAATTCTCTAAAGCAGGCAATATGGAGGAATATGGGCAGCCTTGGGCATCTGTATGTAAGAACTCATTATACATCATCTGTGCCAAAGAAATCTCATTCTGAGCACATAATAAAACTCTTTCATATTAAATACAATTTCAGTAAAAATCTCTTCAGCAGGGAAATTTGATACTGCACTTTATTCAGAACCAGAATGTTCAGACTGAAACATTTTTGAGGTACAACCCTCCTCCTGCATATTTGCTCTTCTAACTGAAACATCTTGTCAGAATGCTCCTTAAGAAAATGTATGATCTTTACTTTACTTTACTGGATCCAGCTTCCACATTCCCATCCCAGTCAAGTGAAGACCATTCATCCTGCCTTTTACATTGACACCAAGGAATGTGGCCCTCCCTTGCCCACCAAGGGCTTTCCTACAGCCACAAAGAACTTGGCTATCACCCGGGCTTTAATAGCTTGGAAGGCTACACTAACAGGAATGGGGAAAAAGATGGATGGCCAGAAGAACAACAAGTGGCTATAAGCAAAGTGACCCACCAGTGGCTGAGGCAAATTCAGAGCTCGACTGACCTCAAAATACTCCTTTACAAATTTCTTCTTCTTCTTGCATACAGAGGAAGGTGCAACCACGGAGACCAAAGGCTTTTCCATCGGTAAGCCAAGTACGAGGTGAGAAAAAATGATAGCACAGCATATGTGAGTTGATAAAAACTGAGAGAGAATAAGTGGTTCTGAGATAAGTAAACCACTGACAATTCCTCACAATCACAACATCCTGCCCCAAACACACAAATGTTTAACACCTGAATATTTTTTTCAAATGAAAATTTTTCCTCAGAAAAAAAGCTTGCACAAGCACCCACATAAAAATGTCCTTCAAATATGGAAAGACAGTCCTAATCAATTTGTTTTATAGCAAAAGTTAACGTCTAACAGAAAAAAACACAAGTTTTCTTCATAAAATAAAAGTGAAGTAGGAAGGCTTTCCCCAACTGGGACTTCCTTGCTTGGCACTTGAAGGATTGCTAGATGACTGACAGATTCATGGGGCCTGCCGAAACAGTCCTCACTTTGGCAGCAAAAAAAAGCTCTGAAGCTTTTTGTGCTCCATCTGCGTTTTATATTGAGCTCCAAGTGAGGTCCTGGCAATTGCAATGTGTGAAAGGCACCTAAACCTCTGAGAACTTGGAATGTACAGAAGGTAAGCTCCATACAGCTTAGACTATTGCAACAGTGCTAAGCATTCGTGGCAACTCCGTATCAGAAAAGCAAGAAGAAAAGAAGTGCATGACAGAAACACGTAAACTAGTGCTGCAGCTAAAATAAGTGTCTCAAGAAATAATATTTAAAAAATCAACGAAATGCGTTCAGAAACATGTTTTGTTAAAGTGTATCAAAATAAAATCAAGATAATCAGCTGTTTTGTAAATAAAAAAGTACATAGCCTGCAAAAGCATCAACAAATTCTAATCAGAATATACAGTTAACACAGTGAGAAACACAGATATTTGTACTTGGAGAAAACAGATCAGACTGAAAGCGAGAGAGAGAGAATTATGTGATAGATTTATTCTGTCAATATAGAAATTAACCTAACTGGGAAACGAGCAGCACCTACTGTCACATATGTTGCTTCCATGTTTACTCCATTACTGTTGAAAAGACCATTTACCTCTCTGGCAGCTGCAACCAGCTTACACATCAGTTATACTATGGCACAATGAGGAAAGTACAGTTGTGTCCCACTTAGCATAATTGTACATATTTGAGTACATCAATGTTGCAGTATTGATTCTCGGGGTGTCGTGCCACCATGCAGAAGCACACGACCAGCCCTGATTTCCAGAGTCTTGGGATCATCCCTAGCCTATGGCCATCTGAAAACCTACAACTGAATGTCAGAGTTTCACCTGAGATGGCAGATGCACGTGTAATAAACCGAGAGGCTCCCAGCCTAGCTAGATAGAATTTTGTAAATAATTCTGTCTCATTGTAAATATTAATATGATTCATAGCTTGTTTCACAAATGCAAGAAAACCGTGCTATGTGCTGAGCTTCAGAAATGTAACCACAGTGCACCCTGCTGGAAGAAAGCAGAAATGTGTATAAACTCTATGCCTATGTAATGTACGTTTTCATAGTACAAAACTGGGACATACAGAGTTAACTTGCAAACGTTAAGAAAATAAGCCGATACGTAAAGAATTTTACAACTGTGAGATATCTCAAGCTAAGAGACATGATATCTGGGCTAGGAGTTTCTTTCTATTTTTCTTAAGACAGAGATACTTACTAGGTTTCACATGTAAAATTTATTTTATTGCTCTGTGACTTCCTGGCAGCTGCAGATCACAAAGAAATGTTAAATTTTAAGTTCTGTTAGCCTGGGAACTAAATCAGAAGCGACAAGAATTATGTCATCTGAGATGAGTCAGCAGTAATGTGTATTATCAATTTAAGAACTATCTCAGAGGGAAAGAGGTGCATTTTGTATTTGTTTCTGAACCTGAACACATCATCTCACCAGCACTTGCTTTGCTCTGTAAGTAAGATTTAGACCTTAGCATTTCTCTTATAGATAGGAATATTGCCAGATTAGTGTAGATGTTTCCTATATTTATGTGAGACTGTCCTACAATGTTGTTTTAAAGTATTTCCTGCGATTTCTGAACTCTCTACTGTCACTATGTTGAATTGAGTATTGTCTTGTGTTTTTATTATTAAACATTTTTAAACCTCTTAACGGTGGCCATTTTGTAGAGAAATAATTTAAGCTCTTAGTGTACTGCACAAGCCAGTGCATTGCTTTGTGCCGGTCCCAAGCCCGGATAAATGGGGAGGGTTGCGTCAGGAAGGGCATCCGGCGTAAAACTTCACCAAATCATTTCATGCAATCACCAGTAAATGTTTCCATACCGGATCGGTCGAGGCCTGGGTTAACAACGACCATCACAAGTACTGTTAGCCAACAGGGTGCTGGCAGAAATTGGGCTACTGTTGGCAGAAGGAGGAGAAGAGGCCGAAGGCAGGAAGACAGGAGAAAGGCTAGGACTGTGGTAGTGAGGGTCGGAACTTTGAATGTTGGCAGTATGACTGGTATAGGGAGAAAGTTAGCTGATATGATGGACAGAAGGAAGGTTGATATATTGTGTGTGCAAGAGACCAGATGGAAGGGGAGTAAGGCTAGATGTATCGGAGGTGGGTTCAAATTGTTTTATCATGGTGTGGATGGGAAGAGAAATGGCGTAGGAGTTATTCTGAAGGAACAGTATGCAAAGAGTGTTTTGGAGGTGAAAAGAGTGTCGGATAGAGTGATGTTTATGAAGCTGGAAATTGATGGTGTAATGATGAATGCTGTTAGTGCATATGCTCTACAAGTTGGGTGTGCAATGGTTGAGAAAGAAAAATTTTGAAGTGAATTGGATGAAGTGGTGGTGACTGTACCCAAGGGTGAGACAGTCGTGATTGGAGCAGATTTCAATGGGCATGTTGGTGAAGGGAACAGAAGGGATGAGGAAGTGATGGGTAGGTATGGTGTTAAAGGAATGCAGAAGGTCAGATGGTAGTGGATTTTGCTAAAAGGATGGACATGGCTGTGGTGAATACGTATTTTAACAAGAGGGAGGAGCATAGGGTGACATACAAGAGTGGAGGAAGATGCACACAGGTGGATTATATCTTATGTAGGAGGGCCAGTTTGAAGGAGACTGGAGACTTTAAAGTGGTGACCGAAGAAAGTGTAGTTAGGCAGCATAGGATGGTGGTTTGTAGGATGACGTTGGTGATCAAGAAGAGGAGGAGGAGTGTGAGGGCAGCACCAAGGATCAAACGGTGGAAACTGAAAAAGGGTAATTGTGAGATGGAGTTCAGGGATGAGTTAAGACAGGCACTGGGTGGCAGTGAAGAGTTACCAAACAGCTGGGTAACTACAGCAGAGCTAGTAAGGGAGACAGCTAGAAAAGTACTTGGTATCACATCTAAACAGAGTAAGGACGACAAGGAGACATGGTGGTGGAATGAGGAAGTACAGAAGAGTATACAGGCAAAGAGGTTGGCAAAGAAGAAGTGGGATTGTCAGAGAGATGAAGAAAGTAGACAGGAGTATAAGGAGATGAGGTGCATGGCAAAGAGAGAGGTGGTGAAGGCTAAGGATAAGGCATATGAAGAGTTGTATGAAAGGTTGGACACTAAGGAGGGAGAAAAGGACCTGTACCGATTGGCTAGACAGAGGGACCGAGCTATGAAAGATGTGCAGCAGGTAAAGGTGATAAAGGATAATGAGGGAAACATACTCACAAGCGAGGAGAGTGCATTGAGAGATGGAAAGAGTACTTTGAGGGGTTGATGAATGAAGAGAATGAAAGGGAGAGAAGGTTGGATGATGTAGGGATAGTGAATCATGAAGTACAATGGATTAACAAGGAGGAAGTAAGGATAGCTATGAAGAGAATGAAGAATGGAAAGGTTGTTGGCCCAGATGACATACCTGTGGAAGCATGGAGGTGTTTAGGTGAAATGGCAGTGGAGTTTTTAACCAGATTGTTTAATGAAATCTTAGAAAGTGAGAGGATGCCTGAGGAATGGAGAAAAAGTGTTTTGGTACCGATTTTTAAGAATAAGGGTGACATGCAGAGCTGTAGTAACTACAGAGGGATTAAATTGATCAGTCACAGCATGAAGTTATGGGAAAGAGTAGTGGAAGCTAGGTTAAGAAGGGACATGATGATTAGTGAACAGCAGTATGGTTTCATGCCAGGAAAGAGCACTAAAGATGTGATGTTTGCTCTGAGACTGTTGATGGAGAAGTACAGAGAATGTCAGGAGAAGCTGCATTGTGTTTTTGTAGACTTAGAGAAAGCATATGACAGGGTGCCTAGAGAGGAGTTGTGGTATTGTATGAGGAAGTCAGGAGTGTCAGAGAAGTATGCAAGAGTGGTACAGGATATGTACGAGGGTAGTGTGACAGCGGTGAGGTCTGCGGTGGGAGTGACGGATGCGTTTAAGGTGGAGGTGGGGTTACATCAAGGATCAGCTCTGAGCCCTTTCTTATTTACAATGGTGATGGACAGGTTGACAGACGAGATCAGACAGGAGTCCCCATGGACTATGATGTTTGCAGATGATAGTGTGATCTGTAGTGAGAGTAGGGAACAGGTGGAGTACACCCTGGAGAGATGGAGATATGCCCTAGAGAGAAGAGGAATGAAGGTCAGCAGGACTAAGACAGAATATATGTGTGTGAATGAGAGGGAGGATAGAGGAATGGTGAGGATGCAAGGAGTAGAGGTGGCGAAGGTGGATGAGTTTAAATGCTTGGGGTCAATAGTTCAGAGTAACGGTGAGTGCGGAAGAGAGGTGAAGAAGAGAGCACAGGCAGGATGGAGTGGGTGGAGAAGAGTGTCAGGAGTGATGTGTGACAGACGAGTACCTGTAAGAGTGAAAGGGAAGGTCTACAAGAGGGTAGTGAGACCAGCTATGTTATATGGGTTGGAGACAGTGGTATTGACAAAAAGGCAGAAGTTTGAGCTGGATGTGGCAGAGTTAAAGATATTAAGATTTGCACTGGGTGTGACGAGGGTGGACAGGATTAGGAATAAGTATATTAGAGGGTCAGCCCAGGTTGGAAGGTTTGAAGACAAAGCCAGAGAGGCAAGTTTACGTTGGTTTGGACATGTGCTGAAGAGGGTTGCTGGGTATATTGGGAAAAAGATGCTAAGGATGAAGCTACCAGGTAACAGGAAAACAGGAAGGCCTAAGATAAGGTTTATGGATGTGGTGAGAGAGGACATGCAGGTGGTTGGTGTGACAGAGCAAGATGCAGAGGACAGGAAGAAATGGAAACAGGTGATCCACTGTGGCGACCCCTAACGGGAACAGCCGAAAGAAGATGATGAGTGTACTTGCATGTACTTGGTGATACTGCACAAGCCACTCCAATAGACTTGCTGTTTGACACACTTACCATTTGGATAATAACATTGTACAGTAGAACTGGACACCCTTTGGTAAGGGCCTTTTATAGTAGCTGATAAGAGTAGTTGGTGGGAGTGATTATTACCTTATAGCCTGGGAAGAAGGGGGCATAGCTAGTGAACCTGTGCCAGCCTTCCCCAGGAGTGTCTGTGTGTTTGTATATAAATCAAATCTCAAAGTGTGTGTGTGTGTCAGCTACTTGGGCAGGGACACAAAGCACTGGTTGGACAGAGTGGGTACTGGAGGTTTTGGCTTGACTACTCAGCTGAGATCTGAACCCTACAGCTGTGCCAGTGGGGAGTCTTATTGAGGATCTGGAGAGAAAGGGAGAAACCAGCCCCAGACTGACTGTGATCTCTGTGTGCGAGTAAGGGAAATTGTACTTTACTGTGTGTGTACTTGTTATCTTCCCAGTGTGCACATACCTTACTGGTATTAGTGGTGAGGATTAAGCCTCCTTGACTACTGGGCCAGTGCATGGGCATCACAGCATGTACTTTAATACTTTAGTAGAAAGTCCCTGTCTAAATGGGCCTGCAAAACTGAATTCTGCCTGAGAAGGGTCAGTGTTCTTGCTGTGACACCAGATAGAAAATCACTTCCATTTTGCCAGTTATGATTTTCTTCTATTGGGTTTCCTGATTTTCTTCTGTTAGATTTCCTTGACTCCTTTCAAATGGAAAACACTCCCTTGGGATAGGTAACATTTCTTGTTGCCAAAACCCAGCCCTCTAGACTGTTAATCCCAGTGTGGCTAGGTTAGGATGGAATACAGACCCCCCCTGGCTTGAGTGAGGACATCTATTTCCTTCACTAGAATGTGGACTCTCCCTCACTAATGGTCAAGTGAAGGGAGAACCTGTGTTGCCTCTGTCAGAATTGGGGCATTAGTATCATGCTGGGTCTGTCGGCCCTGACTTTTATCAATACTCTGGGAATCAGAGGCAGGGGTGGAAATTCATACAGGAATACATCTGTCCATCTGAGAGAGACATCCTCTATTTTCCATGTCCCTGTTTGTTGAGTTCTGGCACAAATGAACTTTCGTAGTTGCCTGTTTTGATGAGAAGTGAAATGGTCTACTAAGGGGACCCCCACTGTAGAGTTAAGTCCAGGAACATCTCTCTCTCTTCAGCATTCTTTCAATGGGGTCTAGAAGATCCCTGCTTAGAGAATTTGCCAGGGTATTTTTCTGAACCGGAATACAAGATGCTATGCGAATCCATCTTAGTGCTTGAGCTAGCATCCAAATCTTCCTTGTGAGACTGCTCAAAGAGTAAGTTGGGGTACCTCCCTTGGTTGCTTATGTACCACATCGGTTTACTATCATTTATGCGATCCTGCAATATGCGTGTTAAAGTCTGTGTGAACCATATGGGCAAATATGGGAAAAATTTATTTGAAAAATGTTGAATGCAGAAGTGCTGAATTCGAACATTCACCACACTTCCGCAACTGTACGTGCGCAACAACCCACAATAAAGACCGTTTTTTCAGGGAGGCAAGCCCCCTGCACCACACACATCCCCTGCTACTTATATATACAAACTCCGAGATCGCACTACCTTGAGGGAAAGAGTACACTTCCCGATCACCACTATAGTGCGATCTGCATTAAAATGTAGAAAGTCAAAAAAGTGAATGCTGTAGTGCATTCCTATATTTCTATGTTTGTTCATTCGATACTATCGAATGGGGAGTTTCAGACTGCTGTGAATCTAAGAAAGTCCGAATGCCCATCTGATAGTAAACCTGCCACATCACTGTGGTGTTGTCTGTCTAAATCTGCAAGGTCCCTGGGCTTAAATTCTGCTGAAAGTCATTTATAGCCAGATAAACTGCTAATAACTCTTTCTGGTCTATATGCTGTTTTCTCTGCTGTGTTGTCCAGATGCCCTGCACGTTCATGGAACCTAAGTGGGCCCTGCAAAGCTATGCCTGAACTGTCTGTGGTGATGGTCTTGTTGGCTTCTGGTAAACAAACTTGCTCCTGGGTTCTACAGTATGGTGTTGTTCCACCAGAGCAGCTCCTTCTTCAGGCATGGAAAGAGAGGCAATAGGGTATCCAGGGGTTGATAATGCTGTTCCCAAGCATTTTTTAGGAATCACTTAAGTTTCCTGTGTGTAACTTTGCAAGTGGAATCATGAGAATGCAGGATGCCATGTAACCTAGAATACTCAGAAATTCCATTGCTGAGATGTGTAGTTTTGACAACGGACTGGTTAGGTAGTCTGTCAAGAAGGATATCTTGCCCTGGGGAAGGAAGGCTTTCTGTTGGGCCAAATCTATGAGGGATCCCACAAATAGAATCCTTGACTGAGGAAGAATTTCTGACTTTCAAAGATTTAATGTGAGACCTACTATGCAAAGCAGCGAGGGTCTCTGCTGTGGATTTTCCCTGAATCAGACAGTCATCTAAGTAGGAGTAAACACGAACTCCCACAGTTTGACAATGTGCCATCAGAAGAGCACAGTATTTTGGGAAGAGCGAAGAAGCAGTGGACAGCCAACATGGTAAAACAAAGAACTGGAATAGAGAGCCTGCTGCTACAAATCTTAGGCATTTTCTGTTACTGTCTGCCATGGTGGCATGAAGGCAAGCATCCTTTAAGTGAAGAGTGACCATGAAGGTATCTTGGATATCACGGGATGTCATTTTTGTAAAGTAAGCATTCTGAATTTTGGGATACTGAGAAACGTGCTTAGTTTTGAAAGGTCTAATATGGGCCTCTAGATGCCCTTCTTTCTTGAAACTAGAAAGATAACCGAGTAGAAGCCTCTTCCTTCCTGACCTGGAGGAGCAGGATGAATGGATCCTTGATGAATTAGTCCCTGATGATAGGTGGTAAGGGGCTCTACTGTTCTTTTGGTGTTTTGGGGATGCGTAAGAAGGGTGAGATTTCTCTGAACTGGATGTAATATCTCCTTTCTATGATGTTGTGGACCCATCGGTCCCTGGTGATGGTTTTGAATGATTTAAAGAAGGAGCGTCTTACAGCCAGAAGTTTGGAGGGAAGGGTGGGTACAAGTATTGGGGGCTGGGGTTGAACATAATCACAGTTGGTGTCTATGTTATGTGGGCTCCTTGGAAATCCCTGTTCTGAGTGACTGTTCTGGTTCTCATCTCCTGGATTGTCTGGACCTCTTGCCACAGGGAGGCCTCCCCCTCATCTTATCTAGGGGAAAAGGCCTACACAAGGAGTAATTTCTACTCTAACTTGTTTATAGAGACGGATATGTTTCATTCAGTGTTTTTATATGCTTTCCTTTCTTATGCATCTTTTCAAAAACCTGTTCAGTTGGAGGCCCGAAAAGGAATTATTTGTCTAACTGAGCATCTAGTAGTTCAGCCCTAACCTATTCTGACAGGGGCTGGGTCCTCAGCCATTAACTTCTACAGATGACAAAACCTGTAGCAGCTGCTCTGCATGATCCATCAAAGGCATCATAATTACACTTTAGGGAGTGTCTGGAGACTTGTAAAAATTATCTTGATGTCTCCTGAATTTCCTTTGAAAAGGTTCTATCCACAAAAAGAGTACAACTTAGATATTTTTTTTTCTGTAGAAATTCAAGGTACTTTAGTATATGGAATTGGCAATTCAATGCTCTCACTGCAAGGGTGGCAGAAGTATAAGCTTTTTTCCCAAATCTATCTAATAAGTCTACTTTGCCTACCATTAGGTAGAGAATGTCTAGTTGGCTCCTTAGGTACAGCTTTTGTGGATTCAGAAGAGACTATTAAGGGGTCAACCTTGGGATTTTTATAAAGATGCTTGCAAGAGTCAACCACTCTATAAAACCTATATGGCTTCCAAGGAACAGGTAGTACAGAACCAGGATGTAAAGCAATGTCTTCAAAGACACCACTGAGTATTACATGTACAGGAAGAAAAGCCAGTGGCCTGGGAGAAGTCAAACTCAGCAGTTCCCTATAATGAGTCCGAGCTTGTGAGATCTGTCTGCTTTCCCACTTGAAAGCATCTTTCTTTCCATGAAGAGTATTCCCAAAAGATGCACCCTCTGGGGGAGAGACAGTGTCATCTGAGCCTGAATTTGAATAAGTACGTGATGGAAGGTGCCCAGAACAAGAGGAATCTGAATCTTCCTGAAAGGCCACCTCCCTGCTTCTTTTACATGGCATGGCTTCAGGAGCAGAAGTATGGGGGGGGGGGGCTCCTTGGATTTCATGAAGGCCAGGAATTCCTGTGCTATTTTAGAAGGTCTTAGACTTCACCCTCTGTTGAAGTAGTTGAGGGCAGAGGTGAAGAAAAACAAAATGGTTCTCTTCAGTTTAGGTGTCCATTTAGAAGGGATGATCAGAGGTTGAAGTTGTCCAACATCAACTTCAATGAAGGTCTGTGCAGCTGAGGTAGACAGAGTGTCTCCCTCGAGACCCACAACCCGAAAGTCAGAAGTGGTGGTCTGCTGAGCAACCTCAGACCCAACTGATATCTGTGTCATGGCAACAGTAGATTAAAGGTAGGCCAGGAACCATGGCAGCCTCCAAAGGGGTCACGCCAGAGAGTTTGGATCTAGGAATCGCAAGACTAGGGGGCTGCAATGACACCTCACCTGGGTCATCAGTTGACACAGGAACTCGAGCCAGAGCTTTATCGGAAACATAAGAGTCCTTGACTTTTTTTTTGGCTTTCCTTTTCTTTGGAATCGTGCTAGCAAAATCTGGTATTTGCAAAGACCCAGCAGCAGCCATGATTTGTGAAGCCAAAGGGGGAACTGAAACAGAGGACTCCACATGGATGGCTAACACCTCAGCCCTACATTTGAGGGGTTTTGATCAGAATTTAACACAGTTGGGACAAATGAGACCTTGTGCAGAGGCCCTAAGCAGAAGAAACAAAACAAATGAAAATCTTTATGCTGGATTTGCTTTGCACACTTCAAGCAATTATTGATCTTTTAAAACATTAAATTACTAGAGGAAAATCCCCAACAGGGTACTTATCTGACTGGAAGACTCTGAAAAAACAAACCAAATGATGGACTGCAAACATTTTCAACACGTGAAGTATATTGGACTGTGCAGCTAGAAAAGATGTATGTACTCCCTTCTTATACCCTGATGCCCTGATGTCAGTCTTCAGACGTATGTCACCTAAGGTTGATGCAAACACTCTGGAAACTGATCTAGTCACTGGCTTCTGCATGGCAGGAAGGTCAAATAAACAGCACTGCAACACTGACGATGAAGAACATATACTGTTACAAGTACAGTGAGAGATTGCGGACATAAATCTTATCACACCATCAAAGGTTGCTGAATGTTCAGCAACATAAAAAATATGATTCACTGTTAAGAATCATACTCAGCATGCTCACCAATCTCTTGCATAGATGGTCCAACACCCTGCCTTTCTTGTCACCAGGTGAAGGGCTGGTGTTCAGTACCAATCTACTCCCAGCAGTAGATGCAGTTGATATTATAGCTGGGTCTGATCTGTGGTGAGAGAAAAGAAATGCACTTTATACATATTATCTGCCTTTTTAGGGGCTAATGGCTGGGTATCAGGATGATTACAGACAGCATTCAACACATCCTCCAAGGATGGCAACGTAGAAGGGATGGGTGAGGAATGAGGAATATCTATTACTAACATATCATAGTATCTCCTCAGTTCAGAGTGAAAACCTATTTGTTCCCATTATTCATCCTGTCTGTGGTCTAATGAAGAGGGAATTCTTTCACATAAGGAAAATAAATAGTATTTTCTTTGCAGTTATAAAGCTGGGCTTGTGAATCTAAAGAAGAAGCAGCCCCATCTCTGCCATAATCAGAAACATCAGACCCAGTTTTCTCTGGAATTTCTTTGTAGGGGATGATCACCTGTAATGGCTTTTGGACGCCAGGATCCATAGCCTTAATGTATGCTTTGCTATGGTAAGGAAATAACCTTTCTTAACTGAAATTACCTCTTGAGATAAACAATGTTTTTTTTCTTTAAAGGAGTCCCTGTGGAAGAAGACCAACTCAAAGGAGGGTCATCTGACCAGTAAATTGTTTCTTTTCTTAGTTACCCTGTGAAGCATCTCACAACCCTTGAGAAGATGGTTCTCCCATGCTTGTACTGGACACTGGAGAGGATGTAGCTGACCCCTAGCTTATAGTGTTGAAAGGACTACAACAGTGAAAGCCAGAGAGGTTAGTGAGTTGCCTGAGGAACAACCAATTGCGTCTGCAGGTTCACCTACTATTGGCTGAGACATACACTGAGCCCACGACAATGGTAAGTACGCCTTGGTAAGTGCTTTTGTCTTTAGGAACAGTGGGAGTGGAATCAGCAGAACTGGGGTAAGCATCCATGAAGTAGCCAAGGAAGAGAAACCAAAAGCAGTAAGCATTACTGGAGTGATTCGTAACAAGTGTACACAAGCAATATACTTACACTCACCCTTCTTCGCCCAGCCCTTTCACAAACTAAAAGCACAAGCAGCACACAATTTTCCTGTCAGTATTCTTTTTATTAAGATAAAAACACTGACAGTAAAATTAAAATGGCAGGTAAGTTGCCACAAAGTGAACATAAGCACTATACAGTAAAACACGTGTCTGCTCATCCCAAAATAAATCTTTTAGTCACAGTTCTAAGCTTACATAAGTAGAACATAACACAGGTAGCTACAAACAAAGGTCTATGCCATGGATTAAAATGCAATACCAAGAAATGCAGTATAGTACCTTTTGTGAAGTCTACCACCCCGGGTAATTACGTCATCAATCGAACACCCTTCAAAGTTGATTTGCTAGTCAGGGATCTGGGAACTCATGTAGACAATAACCTAGTCTTTGACCAACATGTGTCCAAGGTAGTAAGACAACCCTTCTATGTTGCTCAATTTATAACCAGGGGTATGACATCTAGGTCCAGAGAGGTCATTATACCACTGTACTCGGCCCACATCAGACCCATTATAGAGTATAATGCCACCTTCAGTATGTACCTGACCAGAAACATACAGCAACTAGAACGTCAACAAAGTTTCTTTACAAAAGAATACAGGGAGTAAACATAATGCCCTATGCTGTTCACCTCAAAGTCCTGTCTCTTTACTCGGTATCATACATACTTCTGGCAGATGAAATTCGCCTGGCATACAAGGCATCCCTGGACCCTACTTTGACAAACCTTTTGCACATCTGCAAAACAAACAGCATCAGAACTTCAAAGATTCATAGGAGATTACTAGGCTAACAGATTAAGACCCCTTATAAGCCTAGCCAACATCACCTGATTTTACCCAATATATGGCCTCTAAGGGCAAGAGGATGGCATAGGTTTGTGCCTATGCCTTCAATATTTTAAAAATTGCCCTATCAATAAGGGACACAGGTGCTACCCCAGGTGCGATTTTGTGAGTCCCCATCCATTGATTAAAACTCCATTTGAAGAGGGCCACGGAAGGGCTCTGTCTAACGTGAATAGGAAGCCTGTTCCAAAGAAGGGTTAATCTCCGAGACGCATATCTGTCTCTCTACCATGTTTTGTTTGAGTAACTGACTAAGTTTAGATCTCTAGATTGGGTGAAGCTCATGCTGTTTATCTTGAGGATGTGTAGCAGCTCCATCAGGGCTAGATGTTTGTGTGCTTTGTAGATTAGGCACAGCTCACCCCTTAACAGTCAGTAGAAGACAGACTAAAGGGATAGGGTTTATACTCTATCTGCATAGGACATGCTGTGTACACCCTGCATTTTCTTTGTGAGGAACTTCTGTGGTCCCCCCAGCTGCTTTAAGTGCCTAATCAAGTACATACCAAATTGCATATTGTACTTGATTATTGGTCTTATGAGGGTTGAGTACATTGGGACTATAACATCCTTGGATCTGGATGCCATACCTTTACTTGTAAGGTGTGCCACACAGAAAGACTTCCTCATCATTGTGAACAGAATGCAGTCAAAGTTCAGACTACTTTCTGTCTGTGTACTTAGATCTCTCACTTCTGAGTCTACTCTTAGGAGTGTGCTATTAATGTTGTAAATTTGCAGGGGTATTTGACTTTCCAAAGGGTATGATAACCCATTTTTGTTTTTGAAATTAGTTTTAGGCCATGGCTCTGGCACAGATCATTTGTCTAATTTAGACCCTCCTGAAGGATATCTTCATCACTGAGAGATTCAATGATTGCCCCCAGATTGCAGTTGTCTGCAAATTTCATCATTCAGAGGCTTTCCAAATTAGTCTTGACTTAAGAGAAGTATGTTCCAAACAGGAATGGTTCCAGCACTGAGCCCTGTGGCACACCACTAGTAAATGGCATCTTGCTGGATCAGGACTCACCCACTTTAACCACGTGTCCTGTCCATGAGACAATTGGCTATCCATCTGGTGACATAGGGATTTATGCCCCATCTTGTGAGTTTATTTATAATACCTGAATAAAGAAATGTGTCAAATGCCTTGGCCAGGTCAAGGTAGGTGGTATGCACTGTTTTACCCTCATCAATGGCCTTAGTGACTTTCTCAAAGAAGTTTACCAGATTTGACATGCAAGACCTGCCCTAGACAAAGCAAAATTGGGTAGAGTCCAATGTTTGGAGGTTTCCTATATCATTATTTATCAGGTCCATGATTATTCTTTCCATGGTCTTACTTGTAAAGACTAGTCAAGCTTATGGGTCTGAAATTTCCTTGGTCAGTTGATGGTCCCCCTTTATACAGAGGGATGGCTATTGCTGTCCTCCACTCTATTGGGACAAAGCTGGTTCAGAGGTTGTGATTAAATAAAGATCATAATGGATCTGACAGGGCCTGATTCAAGCTGTTTAAGAGGCAACCTATATACTGTCGGGCCCCAATGAAGCTGTGTTAATAGCTATAGAGAACACACCGGTAACCTGTTTTTTGGTGATAACTGGTTGGGGAGTGTTGAAGAGTACTTCTTGGGGGAGAACTGGAAGTGATTGGGAGGCGAAATATGAGCAGATTTTAATGGCCAGCAGATTTGCTACACCTTCTGGCTGAGTACAGATGATGCCGTCTGCAACTAATTCTGTACATTGCTGGGTGCTACCTTTAAGATTGCAGACATAACTGTAAATGCCTTATGGTTATCCTTAGCTTTGGAGGCTATTTTTACCTCATAGTCTGCTTTCCTACACTTGACTGGTTTCCTGATTCGCTTTTTTAGACTAATGATGGACTGTTTGCTCTATTGTGCACATTCTCTCTTACTTCTTGACACAATTTTCTTTCTTTTGTTGCACAACCTATTAATACCAGGGGCCCACCAGGGTGGCTTGCTTTTGTGGTTTGACCTGGGTTTATTTCAGTCTGGTACTGCCATTTCTATGTGGTTGTTTACATAATCATACAGGGCCTTTGTATACACCTCTGCATAGGCTTCTGTGTTTTCTGGATTGGGGGAAATCTAGCTATGCCATCACTGAATAGGAGGTAGCTTGCCTTAGAAAATCCTTAGAAAAAACACCAAGTAAGAGGCAAGCAGGTGAGATAAAAAGAAGATTCCTTTAATCCATACAAAAACTTGCGTTCTGGTACCTCGGCAATTCGCCTTCAATGGAACCAGTGGTTTCTATCTTAGAAAATCCTTAAAAGTTTTTGAGGTTATGTGTGAGGTCTAGTTTTAAAAGGAGATTGCTTTGTGATCTGATCTTACCAGTGAGGACATCAAAATTTGGGAGGGGAGGGGTGCAGCACTCTCCCATATTTGTGAGTACCAGATCTAGGATATTTGTTCCCCTAGTGGGAGTGCAAACTACCTGCGCCAGGGCAAAGAAATCTTTGGGCCTGCATGTTAGTAGTCATGTATGCCTCCCAGTTAAAGGATGGATAGTTAAAATCACCCATGAGTATGGTATTGGGCTGGAAGGTGAGTGTTTCAAGTAACTTCAGGTATGACATATGGGTTTCCTGGTTCATGGTGGGGGACCTACAGCTAGCAAAACTATGGTAATGGATTTTTCCCATGTCATATTTCTTGACCAGCCTTGTGGGGTGCTTACCCTTTATGCAGATAGACATGCCTCCTCCTTTTTCTCTTTCATGTTCAGTGGACGGTTGGAACGTAAGATGGCCATTTACTGCTGGCATGCCTTCCGTGGCTTTGAACCATGTTTCAGTAACTGCACAGGTGTCAGCATTCTCCAGGGTGAGGAGAGCTTCTAGGGAGTGCAGTTTCTTGTTGCGACTCCTAGCATTGAGCAGTAACACCATTAGCTTGTCCATCGTAGCTTTTGTTATGTTGGAACATTTGTTTGTTTGGCAATTCCTAAAAAAGTCACTATACAGGTAGATAATGTTTTGATCAATATCACCTCCCAGGTTACAAGTACTGGATCACTTAAGAATGACATCAGTAGATAAGCCAATTGTTAAAGTTGATCATTTTCTGTTCATACTGTGGCATTATCCTTGGAGACAGTAGAATGCTGCTCAATTCTAAGCTCATACCTGCCTGTGACACATATTATGAAAGCTCAATCATGTCTCTCTTCATATAGTCCAAGGAGATGCATCTTAGGTCATTCAAGCCCAGATGAACTATGACTGAGTCATACTGGTACTTAGGTAAGTGACCCGAGTGCTTGTGTGATCTGGTGGATCCTGGCCTCTGACAGACAACTAACTGTAACCTTCTCCTTCTCTAGCCTGGTAAGAGGGACATCAGTGTGTCTCACAAAGGAGTCTCCTATGACCAAAATATTGAGTTGTGGATTGTTTTGCCTTATAGACTTGGAAGCTGGGACACAATGAGATGTGCCCTTATGTGTTATGATGGAAATTGTCTTGTTGGTGTGCATGTGGAGTTTCTGATGACTGCGCCTGAGAGGCCTTTGAGGTATGGGCAAGTTACATGTGAGCACCTCAGCATATGTGGGTCTATGTGTGTGTGGTCCTTTGTGGGTGCAAAGAGTGGTGTATGTGAGTTGCTGACAACATGTTTGTTGCTTTTTGCATCTGTACACGAGGGTCTATCCTCCACTGTCAATGTGTAACTACATCTCTCACACAAACTGTATTTGTCTCTTCAAGAATTAAGTGGATGCCAGTATACATAAGGCAATTGCTACATTGTATCTGAATGTCCATGTCCACCAACCTAAATGCAGAGATAGCAGGAAAGTGCCTATCTATGGTTGCAGGTCCTAATGTGTACTTTGAAAATGATAGGGATGGTGGGTGTTTGTAACCAGATGAGGGATGGGTGCTTACTTGGTGTTATCTGCAGCTAACCTAATCAGCAATGCTGCCCAGCACCTTAACTAGATACTCTTTGAGCAGTGATAGTCCCAGATGCTGTAATAAGGTAATGTAGACCTGAATAATCCTAACTACATGTGTAAATGCTGCTCACTGTGCAAACTAGTTGTCCCATAAGTAGTACAGGACTCAGGTAAAGTTCTGAGGTAGTTTTTATAGGGAAGTTTCAGCTTCTGGTGTTTGCTTGTATACAAGGCACCACTAAATACTGCTGTGCAAAGAGCAGCTCTGCACAAAAACGAGGCTTGTATACGATCAGAAAAAAGCAAGTTCTACACTAACTATGATCCAAGGTCAATCAGATACAGACAGAATAAGCTTTCCACCAGCAATTCCCAGCTCATATAAGTGAATTCATCCGTCTCCTGCCAGGAGAGTGCAAACTTTGACCCTCTTAATGTAAAATGACTAGTTTGGAGCCCAAGCAATAAGGAACATCAAACAGATGCTCAATACTAACTACAAATCACTAGATTGTATGTATTTAAATGCAGAACAACAGCCTTTACAGAAGTTTGAAAATGCAACTTTAATTAGATTAAAAGACCTAATTTTCCTTGCAACATAAATAGGACATGTTGGAGAGAGAGAGAGATGTTTGTTTCTCAGAGATTTACATCCATGTGAAGCAGAGTTCCTCCCTATCCCTATTTAACTGCAAGTTGGACAACTAGATGGGATATCGGAAATACAGATTGATCTACCTCCTATGTCTCTGATGGACAGAGGTAGTCAGTAAATCACAACCTATATAAATCGAATTTGTGGGTCACATCTGGGTTACACAGCTAGGCTTATAAGGGCCCTAGTGATCATTAGCCTAGTTTAGAGCTATGAACCTACAACAGAAAACTTCTGATACTGATAAAAAAACACTAGGTTTCTTACAGAGAAAATACTATTTTTTTGGTAAAAATTAAATAATATTTTCTTAAAATGGTAACAATCTCTGTTTGGAGGAGTTCACATTGATGTGGTAATCAGTAGGGGCCATGTTTTTGCCGAATGGTATGATAATACATTTTTTGTGTTTAACTTAAAGCCATGATATTGGCACTAGTCATTTGTTGCTGTGAGACCCTCTTGCAGTATGTTAACATCATTTAGGGAGTCAATGACAGCACCCAGCTTACAGTCATCCACAAACTTGATCAGCCACAGGCCCTTGTCTTTGCCTGGACCTCCGAGAAGTAGATGCCAAACAGTAGGGGTCCCAGGACAGATCCTTGGGGAGCACCACTAGTGACAGGTCTGCTGTCAGAGGTGGTGGCGGCTATTTTGACATTGTGGGTCTTATCAGTGAGCCAGTTGGCCACCCAGCTGATGAGACAGGGATTTACGCCAAGTTGAGTTAGCTTTTCGATGATGCCCAAGTGGGGGATTGTGTCAAAGGCCTCGGCCAAGTCAAGGTAAGCTGCATATACTGAATTTCACTCACCCCAGGCCTTGCAAACAGTCTCAAAGAAGTCAACCAGGTTCAGCAGGCATGATATGCCCCTAACAAATCCGAATTGGGTAGGGTCAAGTGCTTGGAGATTGCCTATCTCCTTCTTTATGATATTTGTCAAGTTAATGAGGCGATAGTTTCCCGGGTCAGCAGTGGCACCACCTTTGTGCAAGGAGAAGACAATGACAGTTCTCCACTCTGCTGGAATGAAGCCTGTAATTAGGCTGTGGTTGAATGGGGTGCTCAATGGCAAAACTAGTTCTTGCTGGAGATAATGCAGAATACAGCCTGGGATACTATCAGGTCCCATGGAAGCTGTGTTATTTGCCTTGGATAGGGGCTTTTAACATTTGATCTACAGAGAGGTGAGGTGTGGGACAAGTATCGGGGATGTCAAATGGGCCTTTGGTGGGGGATAGGTCAACAGGATCAGTGTAAGTGGTACCGTTAAGTACTAAATCAGAACAAGCCTGGGCTTTACCGTGGAGGTCCCTGACATAGCTGAAGAAGACTTTGTGGTTTCCTTTTGTTTCGGAGGCCAGTTTCAATTCATAATTGGCTTTGGAGGTTTTCACTAGTGATCTAATCTGCTTGTTGAGACTCAGGAGGGAGTTTTTACAATTTGGAATTTATTCCTTTTTATCCTTGGACAACAGTTTCTTCCTTTTGTTGTAAAGTTTGTTGATAGAGCATGTCCACCATACAGGTTTGTGTTTCCTTGAGGAGCAGGTTTTAGCTCTGCTGGGTATGGCTGAGTCCATGCAGTTGTATAGATGCTCATATATTGCATTGGTGTACTGTTCAGCATAGTTGTCTGAAGGGGATGTGGTGTGAAGCTACTGATACTCTCCCCTTAGGAGGTTGTAGTCAGCTTTTGAGAAGTTTTTTTAGCCTGGTTACGACTGGGGGGGGGGGATAGAAACTTTGAATGAGACAGACGTATGATCTGATCTCACCAACGAAGAACACACTATGGGAGTGGTGCAGCGGTCACCCATGTTGGTGAGATCCAAGTCCAGAATGTTATATCTCCTTGTGGGGGATGAGACAAGCTGGTCTAGTGCGTTAGAAGTGATGAAGTCAAGGAATCATTGGGTGAGTACATTAGTGCAAGAATAGTTCACCCAGTCTATGGTGGGGTAGTTGAAGTCACCAAACATCAGTATGTTAGGGGGTACCTTGATGGTGTCAAGTAGATTGAGGTAGGAGGTGTGGGCGCCCAGAGACATGGAGGGTGGTCTACAGCTGGCTATAAGTTGGATGCATGTCTTGCCAACTGTCGGTTGCACCTGGGGTAATTCCAGTACGTCAAGCTGGCAAACCAGTCTGGAGGTGTGTCCATCTTTAATGATAACAGAGACTGCACTACCCTTAGTCTTTCCGACCTCATTTTGGGGTCAGAAAGTGTGAAATGAGGTACAGCCTGGTAAGGCAGGAGTGTTCTCCGCAAACCTGAACCAAGTTTCTATGACCGCACAAACATTGGCATCTTCTACTGTGAGGAGAGCCTCCAGTGAGTGCATTTTCAGGTTAAAGCTCCTAGCATTAAGCAGCATGACCTTCAATTTGCTTTTTGATAGATCTTTTATGCTGGAAGATTTGTCTTTGGGATATAGCCTAAAAAAGGCACAATGGGATAAGCAACAGCCTTGGCCAGGATACGAAACCCCAGGGGTGACAGTTGGAGGCCATCTCTGGCAAAGCACTGAGGCCTGTCAACCATGGAATCCCAGGTAGACAGATACTGGATCTCCTTGGACAGACACCAGAAACTAAGCCAATTGTTTAAGTCAATTATTGTTTGTTGGTATTGTGGTTTAATTCTTGGTGAAGGTAGGATGTTGCTTAGGGCTAGTGTCATACCTACCTGGGACACATACTCAGATAGCTCAATTAAGCCTCTCTTCATATAGTCCAGGGAGGTATGTCCCAAGTCATTCACACCAACAAGGACAATGACAGAGTCATACTTGTACCTGTTGTGGAAAGACTTAAGTGCATGTGTGATGTGACGGACTCTGGCACCTGACAGGCAACTGACTGTGACCTTCTCCTTGTCAAGCCTGGTGAGGGGGTGGTGTCTCACTACTGAGTTGCCAGTGACCAGTATGTTTGGTTTACTGTTATGCCTAATGGGCTGTGTTTGTGAGACAGTGGTGTGTTGTCTGCTGTGTGTGATGTGTTTGGTATTGTGTGTGGAATGTTTGTGAGTGTGTTTTGGGGTCTCTGTTATTTAGGTAACTTTTTTATTGAGGACCCTGCATAGGTGGGTGCATGTTGTGCTTGGCTATGTGATGTAAGTGGTATGGTGTTTGTGCTGGCAATCTCCTCTTTTGCCAGGAGTACTGACTGTGGTGCGAGAGAGCATGGATTCCAGGTTACTGATATAGATGCATTTCTCACAAGTAGAAGAATTATATGCTAGGTGAAGAGTACTGTCTGTGAACATGAGGCAGTTGCTACACTGTCTCAGTATGCCCATGTAAACCAGGCTCACAGGTGAAACTGGTGGGAATTGTCCAGACATAGTGTTCTGAATACATGGTGGACTTGTGGAGAGTGGGTTTTGATAAGGGTTTGTCCACAAGAGTGTAGACCACAAAAACCTTAAATGTTAAACAGCTGGCCTGAAGCAGCTAAAACCAAAACTAAGATGCTAAGAATATCAGATAAATCAAATCAGGCTACTAACAAGCAAGCAGTAATAAATGCAGAATAAGAGCACTTGAACACTCAACACAGAACAACAAAATAAGGTAATAAAGTAAATAGAACACAGTGACAGTAAGAGCAGTTGAATAAAGCGCAAAACAATTTTTTTGGTCAAGTGGACAGGGAGGAAACAGAACAAGACTACGAGACTACGGGGGTTGTCCTTCCCAAATGCTATCTCTGTGCATAGTAGAGAGAGTTGATGAGATGGTGATATGAGACTGGTATGAGTGTCTGAAATCAAAGAAGCAAGGGGGTAGTCCTTCCTAAACTATCTCACCGTACTTAGCCAAGTGAGCAAGTGACGTGGGTCCAAGAGGAGAATCCGAAAACAAACTTACAGCAGGGCAGCAGGCAATTCCAAAGCTACCAAGTTTAACAATACAACAACACTGGGGAAAGTGGGTGGGATACAAACTGAATGCAGAGAGAGAGACCACAACATTCAATTAATATTCAATGAAACAGATAAATAATTGCAGTACAGTTTTGTTAACTATCACTGAAACAATGCAAGTGCAAAAAAGAATACTTAAATCAACTTGTATGTCCAGATGGTTGTAGATCGGTCACAGCCAGAGCACAAATACACAATCACTGTTAAACTCTAACCTGGCATCTAGCATCCTAGCCACTGGAAGGACTACAGCAGGGCAAAGTGGGAGAATGTGGCTAATATCCACTTGCCCATTCTGCATGGAAGAACTGGTGTGCCTAATGTATGCCTGAACTCAATTAGAGGGGTTGAGTTACTACAGGTAACAGTTATGGAGTAGGTCAAGCTTTCCAGATGCCAAGAGATGGTCCTGTGTGGGCAAAAATCTAACCTCAGGGAGTCCCCTAAAGCAGTTGCAGACAACATGGTCATCAGTCAATGCATAGATAAGAGGGACTATTTAGTAGGTACCACCCTTCAGAATGCCAGTCCACCTCTATGTCAGACTGTTACCTCATTGGAGAATAAATAAACACATCAGAGGCCTATTGCTATGGTTTGAAAACAAATGTGGTCAGCTCTTACCCAATGGGGAATGAAGAGGTTGATAGCGTATGGAAGGGAAGGAAGAGTTCAAGGATAGTGACTGGATGCTGAGGCACTAAAAAAAGTTTTACCTGACATCTTTTATGTAGACTTTCACCTGCTTGATGCTAGTAATATCTCTGCAGGCTCCACTTTCTTTGATGTCATCTCTTTCAAGCACTAATCCCCCAGCACTGGCTCTGCAAACGCTGGGGTCAATGCAAAGGCATCTTGGGTTGGGTCCCACAGTCCCTCAGAACTCCATCACCTGAACCCAGTTCCATTAGTGTCATTCCCACTTCAACAACTTGTAATCTCTCTTAGGAAAATTTCTACAGGCCTGTTGGGAACTCTGCACATGATCTCTTTTTTTCAAATTTGAGTTAATCTGAAAATGAAGTCCTGAAAAAGTGGTTAGTTTAGCACTACGTGTCTCTCGATTCATTTTGCACACAGAAAATGATCAGAAAACTGTTGGTAAGAATTTGTGAACCATGTGCTATGAAAATAAGCTGTTAATACCTTGTAGTGTATTTTAAATATTGGAGATTACAAATTAATTTTATTGCTTTTTGTAAAAGGGGCAGGACTTGAATCGATTATTTAACTGTGTGTGTGATTTGACATCACAATTCTGAAGAAGTGTATTAAAAATGAAAGAGCTAAGCAAGAATATTCAATGTTTCATTTATTTGTACCCTTAGTCTTTTATTTCTTGTTATATGCATACATAGTTTGGTATTTCATTGCATTTTTATGCTATGCAGCAGCCCTTTCTTCTTTAGCAATGATTCAGTAATACCACGACTTAAAGTAATTTTCAAAATAAGGCATTTTACCAGCAACAGCTAACTGGCAAACTGGTTCAACTAAGAATACAGGACTCTTGTTATTAACAGTTATACTTCTATTTACTGTAGCGCACTACAAGGTTTTGTATACCACAGAAGACTTCCGCGGTGGTGCAGCGGTAGCATTGTTGTCTCACAGCAAGAGGTTCTCCCATTCAATTCTCGGCTGGAGTGAGGGGAGTGCCTTCTGTGTGGAGTCTGCATGTCCTCCCCGTGGTTGGGTGGGCGTACGAAAGACATGCGTAAATGGGCATACCTTTGTTGAAGGTTGAACGTCGAGCTGGCACCTCGGCATTCGTGAAAATCTACTGCCAATCATTAGCGGACCGGAGTTCCGTTGTGGCTACCCCTAACCGGGAAAAGCCGAAAGACAACAACAACATGCTCTTTCTGATTCCTTAACTTTCTGAAACACATCACAACAGGAGGGTCTATCTCTAATTAAAAAAAAAAAAAAAAAAAAAAAGTTATAGCCAATGAAACAAAATGGAAAAATAACATCTTTTGAATACAGTACTTACTTTTTGTAGTCTGACTTTCTTTTCCAACTGTAAACAGGCTCCTATTTTAAAGAAGGATCATTGTAGTGATGTTAAAAGGCCAATAGGTGGCACTGTTGTTCTTTGCACGGTGTTTCTCCACAAGTTAGCATGAAAGGTGTTGCAGTCTCAAGGCTGTATCTATCCCATTTTTTAGCATAAGAAGGGCCATTAGAATGCAGATTACTTAATGTGTAAAAAGCTCTTTATTGCTTAACATTTACAGAAGTGCTGCCAGAATGTGTAATGAAGAGTAAAACAGTGTACAGTACACCTAGCCAGGATGGGGATTTTCCCTTGCAAGACTGATCATACACTAGGGTTTAGTTCATTATGGGCAACAGGACAAACAGAAAAAAAAAACTAAACTGTAGTAGTACAGAAAAGCAGACTACAAAGACTACGAAATGTTTTGGGATCAAAATGGTAAACTGGTCACAAAAACAGGAACAAACAGTTTGTGTGTGTGTGTGTGGGGGGGGGGGGGTAAATAAATAAGGAAAATGGGTACAGGAAAAATGCAAGTAGAAGAAAGGCCAAGGTTTTGGTCCCAGAAGTTATGTGGGAACTGCCCTGATACCTTGGAATTTTGGATTAAGTGTTTTCAGCTACACCTCATGTGAAAGTACTTGTATAAAGAAAAAATAATGTGTACAACATTCTTTCATGGCACAGGTGAAAAGCCATCAAAATATTTAACATTTTTACCTTTAAAGAACAGGAGCAAAACAAGGTCTGTGTATTAAAAAGCAAACTTCGAGTATGCTACAAGCCAAATACGAATCTATCATGAGCAAGGTATTTTTTTCTCACTAGAAATTAGATGGCTCAGAAGCATACAGATGCTTAGATGACTGATTTTCAGCATAGAGCAACACTGAGTTTGGTAATCAGACTGATTCAGTGACGAGAGGTAGAATTGTGTGTGGAATTAAACATTATTTAAGAGACACTACAGGGAAGCATACATGATATTGGACATGAGCAAGTGAGCTTTCCAATACTTTGTTTAAAAGCAAGAATAGAGTTGGAAGTATACAAAATGAGGACTACAGTTAAAAAAAACAAGAGCAAAATGAAGCCTAAAACAGCTAAATCTACTAACTAAAAATAAATAAATTAGTAATAAGAAATCCAAAATGGTGATTGTAACAAACAGGAAGTCAAAAATGCACCTAATGAAAACACCATGGCTACCTGTACGAGAGAGCACTTTGCAAAGTATTTAATACAATGTGTAAGCTTGGGGGAGGGTCATGATCTTTTTTTAAGATTCAGCAAAAAAAAAAAAAAGTAATAAAGGGCTGGAGCAAGTTATTGATTTATTTCTAAATAGTTTTTTACAACTGACTACATGTCCATGGCCTTCTCTTGGATTTTCTGGTGCATTATGGCCCCCATCATTTTCTCTACCCCTATGCAGGCTTTTGCTATTTGCTTTTATGCTATAGCAATATCCTTATGTCACATACTATTGAATGCTGGTGAGTAGTAGCATGATCTCATGCTGTTGTGGTTGAAGGCTGGATACCAGGACACCTTCCCTTATATCTACGTTCTGAAAAACACATGGCAACAGTGTCATGGTGACATTAATAGTTCAGTATCCATCCACCTAATACACCTTGCCATCAACCGTTTCCCTGACCACAGGTCCTAGAAGTCATTTTAGCTTCCAAAGCAGGTTAAGGCAGCATGGCCCCCTAGGGGGTGTAAAATCTCATCTAGTCCCCCTCCCATTGGCCTTCCAATTCCCCAAGTCCATTCCCAACCTACGTTACCAGCTATGTAGCTGGATGACTTGCCACTCCATCAGCAGGTGTTTTACAGGTAAAATACCAAAGTAAAACTGAAGTGTATGCTGATATAGTAGAGTTGAAGTTAGTGCACTGCATGTTTCAGTCTGAAAGCACCTGGTAACTTTAGTACTAAGCAAGTGCCTTTCCGTTCAAGCTGTTAACAAATGCAAGGGAAACATTTGGTCAGAACAGCTGCAGATTAATGGCCATACCTCTCAACTTCTGAACATTAAAAATGATAGTACTTGCTTTTAAAAAATCACAGCAGAGGGCCCAGAAGAGGAACTCTTTCTTACTTGTTTTATTTTTTGGACTGGAAGGCCTTTAGAAACTAGACCCCATATAGTTAGTGATAATGAACTTTTGTATAAGCTTATTTCAGTTAATTTATAAAGTAACTACACTTGAACATGTCTCTCTTTTATGACAAAAATCAAAAGTAAATCTAGGACAAAAAAGGTAAAATCTGAGGCCAAATATAAAACCGTTCATTCCAATATGGCAGCAGCAGAGGTATATGCAGCTAAAAACAGAGCTCTGGGCAGTGAACAATTTAAATAAGTAAAAACTTGCAAACTGTTGTAAACTGTTAACAGAAACTCCTGGGGGCGGCCACGATGGTGCAGTGGTTAGCGTTGTCGCCTCACAGCAAGAGGTTCTCCGGTTCGATCCTCGGCTGGGGTGCCTTCTGTGTGGAGTCGGCATGTCCTCACTGTGGTCGCATGGGTTTCCTCCCACATCCCAAAGATATGCTGTAGATTGGACATGCTAAATTGGCCCTAGGCGTGAGTGCATGCGTGTGTGTGCCTTCCGTGGAAGGTTGGGCGCCGGGCTGGCAACTCAACACTGTAAAACTCCACTGCCAATCATGAGCAGACAGGTGATCCGCTGTGGCGACCCCTAACCGGGAAAAAGCCGAAAGAAGAAGAAGAAGAAGAAATTCCTACCTAAAGAATATGTGGTTGAGAAGGTCAACAAGGAAAATAAGTGAACTAAAACGGAACGTACATGTGAAAATTCAGACAGAGATTAAAATCATGGTGGTGGAGCAGAGCTGGAAAAAGCAAACGATAATGGCAGCAGCAGGAGGGAACGCTTCACTTACCCTAGAGAAAAACTAACCAAGCGCATTCTGTGAGTCCTTGTTGGAGTAAACAGACACAAAGAAAAGAAGGCTACAAAAATCACCCACTCTGAGGAAACAGTAGATATGCAAACCGCTAGAAAGGAGATGAAAGAAAAAAGGTGGAACAGCAATTATAACATGAACAAATGGCACAGAAGCCAACCAAACTCGAGATTATGTCATGCTGAGATGCTTCAAGGTACAATACAAAACAAACTGAAGGGAATGACTGTAAAGACTTTATGAGAAAATGCCTCAGCACATGGACCGGACTTACTACTGATAATATTAAAATAGGGAGAGCATACAACCCGAGTAGTAAATATTCTCAATTTGAGATCGAGAAAGCATCCAAAACCTACACTGATTAAAATGTAGACCCATCAGCTAAAGGAGTATATTCTTTACATTTTGCGGAGGAAGGGAACAATCTCAAAGGTTGGAGAGACAACTGACTTTACATTACAAACACTCAGTAACAGAAATGCTTTTCTTCATTATATATGACTATTCAGAGAAATGAAACTTCATTCCAAGTTACTGTGTCCTGCTTTACTTTAAGATTTCTATCCACTTAGATTAAAAACCTACAAAGACCTTTGACAGGCACAAGATGAACTGGCAAAGAGAAAACAAGGTAGCAAGAGCAAAGGTAACCAGCCAACAGGTGTAGAAAATCAAACACTGGACTCCTAATGGGAATGATTTCCTGCAAAGCCTTTTTCTGTTTTGCAAAAGAAAATGACAGAGAAAACAAAGGAGATGAAACAGTTTCCAAAAAAGTGAGACTATAAAAAACAATGTACTAGAAACACTGAATGTGGACACTATAAAAAAAGATAATGTTTATATAGTAAACAAGGACACAGTTTCAAAATGTGAGTTGCAGTCTAAACAGCTCCTTAAACCCAGTGCAATCAGTAAACACTACATAGAAATAACTAAGATTAATTTAAATGTAAATACAATTCAAAATTTTAATTAAAAGGGAAATGTATTTTTAACTGAACATGGGACCGATGCTACAGGCTGACAAAAGTCCTTCATTTCAAACTACTACTACTATCTTTATGTTGCTGTAAAAGGTAATATGGCAGTGCAGAAGGAAGAGAATTAAATGACTGATGAATGAAATATGGAACAAAACATTACATAATGGAAACCAACACACAATACTGTAAAGTTAGTTCTAGTAATGTATGCAGTAGATCTTTGAATCTTTACAAAAATGAGATAAATATCTTGTCTGAAAGTAAGACAGATAGGATAAGTCACAAAACAATGCAATAGAAATACTGACTGAAGAAAATATGTAAAATCAATATGTTATTACGTGTAACTAAAAATGTAAAACGTGCATAATGGAAAATATTTAAAAAATGTTCATATCTGCAGTTCTCAGTGAGAAAATAAATAGTGCATCTCATTTTCTTGTCAAAACTGAAGGCTTCTGAAGAAGCTTATACAGAGTAGCATGTCTCCAGTACTCTTGGAATACAATTCAGCTTCCTTGACAAGCTACGCTAGATTGCAAGAGGGTGAAGGTGCTGTGTCTGGATAAAAAGGTTTAATGTCTTAAAAACAGCAACAGCATCTGAAATCCTTAATGGTCATCTAACAATATAAAAAGAGGGAAAGCTTTAGAATTAAAATGCTGCAAGCAAAAAAAGAGCAGACCAGTGAGTTAGTTTTTCTACTACCTAGAGTTTAGCTGACAGAGAACTGGAAAAAACTTTACACGGCTGTTTGTATACAGCACCAACATGGCTTTGCAAAAATATATACATAGTTAATATGTTGCTTATTCCTTGGCTAGAGAGGGAACTGTGTGTTGCAATAAGCGATCAGGTTAATTTGAAATATTACACAAATATATATGTGTGTGTGTGTGTGTGTGTGTGTGTGTGTGTGTGTGTGTGTATACACACACACACATACAGATACATGCACACATATATCCACACACAAGTATATACATATACGTGGGAGCATAAAACTAATAAAAACAGACTATGAAGGACCAGTCTGCAAACAAGCCAGATAAACAATACATCAAGTCAAGTAGAATATAAATGGGTTTGTCGATAAGAAAAAAAAAGATACTGATCTATATTTACAGTAGTAATGCACATGTATTAATGTTACAGGAAACACACAGTAATCATAAAAAACATGAAAGTTTTGTAAAGAAAAGTGGAAAGGAGGGTTTCTTTGCTGGATTAGAAGCACAGCAAAAGAAAGGGGTCTTAATTCCAAAAAGATATCGGAATGAAAACTAAGGAACAAATGAACAGAGAAGATTTACACTAATGAAAGGCTGTTGACAAGGTATAAGAATTACACTGGCTTCACTATAGATCCCATCGAAAGTAGTGAGACAAGATATAAAGAATATTATGGGAGAAGTTATAGGCTTTCATCAAGAATGTATGACAGCATGAGATTCAAGTATTATAAGAAATATAGAGGGGTCATGACAGGATGAGATACTTGTAGATTTAACTGAAACGGGTAAGAAAATGTGGGAAGGAATTATTGAAATGATTACAAGTAAGATAAGACTATGAAAACTGATACTTATGGACACTGATAAGATACAAGCAATTTAGATGTTTTTGGTCCAGCTGGATCTTTACACAGGTCATGCTTATATGTATCAATGGAGAGACAAAAAATGGAAGAATACGAGAAAATAAATCAAAGACTTTCTTTGGGATAGCAAGAGGGGAAGAGTGCAATGAGAAAAATAAAGGCTGACAAAGAAACAGGTGCTTTGGGGCTTCTACATCTGGAGGCATAGTAAAAGGCCACACAACTTAGATTAATACATTTGATTCAGGATATAGAATATATGCCCTAATGGAAGCACATGACATCCTTAACACAGTAACAAAAGAATCACACATTGGCATTCAAGCAGATATAGAAAACACATAAAGAACATTATGTACAGCCATATACATAAAAGTATTAAGCAAATCTTTATGTTAATGGAAGCTAGACCTTAGAAAAATAAAATGACATCAACAGGTTATACATTATATAGTTGTAAGAAAGCCACAACAGAGAGAATGGCATGAAGATCTGGAGAAGAAGAAAGAAACAATATTTTAGGAGCAGAAGATGAAAAGGACATGACATAATACAATGGTATGAAGCTAGACACATTTTTTGGGTAAGTAAACTCAGATCAACTTGTATATACAGGTCTAACGTCAGAGTTCAAGGGAAATATGCATAGGTAGAGTAGTAATTTTGTTAAACCACAAACAGTAGATTTTATACTTGAGTAATAAGTAGGGTATAAAAGCTGAGAAGACAATACAGTACAAAGGTAAAAACAGCATGGAGTGAACAAACGAATAAAGATATTGGAGATGATTAATTGAGGAAAATAAGTCAATTTCACGGATGTAACTAAATCAAGAAAAATTAGATTTTTTTGTATGGAAATGTTTGCACAAACATTTTTATACCTCTATAACTCTTGTAAAAAAATGTTTCTGCAAACCAGAAGGCTATGTTGGAGATATGGTGGTTCAGAAAGCATATACCTGGGACTATAGGGAATTGCTTCAGTACAAATATGACTTAAATCCCCATATAGAGATGTCTTTGTTGATTTAGTGCTACCTTTACTGGTGATCTGGAAAATGGAAAAACAAAGACAAACCATCAATAAGAAAGGTAAGCATGATTACAGAAATTACAAATATGGAACTGAGAACAAACGAGATTAGAAACAACTTTATAGTAAAAAAAGTGGGCTGTATGAGATGCTATATTGGAACTTAAGCGTGAAGAGGTCGTTAACAAGGAACAAAGTACCTAATATCTGTATCCATTAATAAAGTAGACTCCAATACAAGAGAAGACATAACTTGCAATACAGTATAAATAAAATAATATGACCACTAATAAATTACTTATCTCAATTCAGGTGGTAAATAGTGTGTGTTTAAGTGTTTTTTTTAATGAGCAATGTTAAATTAAACATGGGGCTGGAAAGAAATCTGATTTCGTTATTTGGATCTGTAGCGTAACAATGGCAAGTTATTGGTAATTAAATGCAAACATTGACTATCTGATGTAAGGCTGCTTTATCAGTACTGTATAAACATATACTTATAAAATGGTTGTTAGAGTAAACTGTAAGAAAACTGATTTATGTTAAGTATTATTTCACATAAGTGTAGTTCATATAACACACGTTGGGCACAGCAGTACTGATTCTTAGCATCTACAGGTTTACCTTTCTAGACTGTTCTACACTGCTCTACACTTTTCTTCATGGGCAGCATGAGACTGACACGAGGAATTCTAGAATGAGGAGCTGATTCCACTGACAACAGTATAAACAAAAAGGCGCTCACTGGGTTGTAGTTTTTCTGAGGAGATTTTTCTGTGGCAACTTCAGTGGCAGAAGTGGGAAATAAAAGGAAAGCTACCAGATGGGCAACAGCAACAGGCACTGGCTCAAATGTCAATTTATAAAAAGACTTTGATGCGTTTATGTTGTCTCAACAGAGAGTATTTTAAAGTCAGTTGGTTAATGCTTATTGTGGTTTAACTGAAATAAATATTTAGACTAAAACCCAAGTCTGTTTCTATTCTGCTCCTTGCTGCTTTAACAGTTGTATCGGTAATCAGTATCAAAATAACAAATGTTCCACACATGTGGACTGCACTGTATGTCACATTGAAAACATGTTACAATTAATTTTCTACACTGCTCACAAAAATCACAAACTTGTGCCTAAATTGCAGCAGTTGAGAGGTATACTAAAGGCAAATGAATGTGAAAATGTTACCCCATTCTCAGCAAAACTCCATGAAAAATACCTCATATAATATTCATCACTACTCCCAATTTGCACCCTCACTATCAACTCCAAGATCATCCTTTCGGTCCACAACTTGCGTCTTCTCCATACTTGCTCCCTCTCTTTGGAAAATCCCTTCCATCCCTACTAGGATGAACCTCCAACCTCTTCAAGTTTAAAAAGGATATTAAATTCCACCAGCATCTGCAAGCTAACTGCACCTGTCCCACTTATGGGCACATCACCTCATTTCCCACTACTATCTTATCATTTATAACTGCCCCGCAGTAGCGGCCTTAGGTCAACTGGTGCCCTAGGCAAAAGGGCTCCACGGCACCCCCACAACACCACCCAGTGCCCCCATCCTGGTCTACCTACACCAAATAAACACTGAAAAAGTGCCCCTGCTAGACCGGCGCCCTAGGCGGCCGCATAGTTGGCCTATACCTAAGGCTGGCTCTGCTGCCCCGCCCCTCTATCACACTCCTGTGAATATTTATCTACATACAGTTTTGTCTTATTCTGTAACAGTAGCCAAAAAATAACAAAGCTTCCACCACGGCCAATGTAAGAAACCAGATAAAAACTTTATTCCACAGGATAAGTGCTTTCACACACAGTGCTTCATCAGATCCACAAAGAAACATTGCAGGTGTACATATACATAAGGAGCGTTAGTCAATTAATCAATTAAGATAAATAATGTTATGCAGCGGTGGTAGCATTGTTACCTCACAGCAAGAGGTTCTCCCATTCGATTCTCGGCTTGGGAGTGCCTTCTGCGTGGAGTCTGCATGTCCTCCCCATGGTTGGGTAGCATTCGAAAGACATGCGTGCGTAATTAGGTGTGCCTTCGTTGAAGGTTGGGCATCGAGCTGGCACCTCGGCATTTCGAAAAAATCTACTGCCAATCATTAGCAGACCAGAGTTCTGCTGTGGCGACCCCTTACCAAGAAAAGCAAAAAGACAAACAACAACCAATTACTGATGTATACTCCGTTTTTTCAAGGCAGGTTTTAAAGGTACACAACTGTACCTTTAAAACCTGCCTTGAAAAAATGGAGTATACATCAGTAAATGGTATTTATCTTAATTGATTAATTAACTAATGCTCCTTTTATATATATATAAATATATATATATATATATATATATATATATATAAACATATATACATATATATATATATATATATATATATATATATATATACACACATATATATACATATATATATATATATATATATATATATATATACACACATATATATATATATATACATATATATGGGTCTACTTCTAATGACCGAAACGATTCACGACAGTGAAATCACCGACACCAAACGACCGACAACGCGGTTGGCGACACGCCGAATCCCGACAGACGGAAGACCGACAAGGGGAATGTGTAAGCGACCTGGTAAGTATGCGATAGTGAGGGATTTAGGAGTAGGGAGCGGACAGGTAAGTGTGCAATACTCAGGGATGTAGGGTTAGGGTGTGTGATAGGTGAGTGTGCGTAGTGTCGGAGCTTGGGGTTAGGGGTGTAAGTGAGTTAGGGTTAGGGTGCAGGTAGGGAGAGTGTCTACTGTCGGAGCTTGGGGTTAGGGGTGGGTAAGTGAGTTAGGGTTAGGGTGCAGGTAGGGAGAGTGTGGTAGTGTCGGAGCTTGGGGTTGGGTGTAAGTGAGTTAGGGTTAGGGTGCAGGTAGGGAGAGTGTGCGGTAGTGTGGGACCTTGGGGTTAGGGTTTGGGTTAGGGCAAGTGGATATGTGTTGTAGTGTACTGTGTTGTTTACGGTAGTGTGTCGGTGTTATGGTGTTCGGTGTTTAGCGTTGTCGGGTTTGTGTGTTGTCGGTTTTCTGGCCGGTGATTTCACTGTCGGCGAATCGTTCGGTCATTAGAAGTAGACCCATATATATATATATATATACATATATATATATATATATATATATATATATATATATATATATATATATATATATATATATATATATATATATATATATATATATATATATATATGTATATGTATATATATATATATATATATATATATATATATATATATATATATATATATACATATATATATATATATATATATATATACATATACATATATATATATACATATATATATATACATATATATATATATATACATATATATATATATATATATATACATATATTTATATATATATATATATATATATATATATATATATATATATATATATATATATATATATATAAATATATATATATACATAGATATATATATATATATATATATATATATATATATATAAACACACACACATATATATATATATATATATATATATATATATATATATATATATACACATATATATGTACACCTGTAATGTTTCTTTGTGGCTCTGACGAAGTACTATGTGTGAAAGCGTTTATCCTGTGGAACAAGGTTTTTATCTGGTTTCTTACATTGGCCGTGGTGGAAGCTTTGTTATTTTTTGGCTATTTTACCATTTTACTCAGCAACCTTTAGTTGCTTGTATATATTTTTTCTACTTTACTTTTATTCTGTAACAATGTTAGCATTACTAAATTGTTTTACATCTTACTGTTTCATACTATTTTCAGTGAATTATTTTTACTTTAGAACAATTCTAACACTGTTAGAGATTTTACTTCTTAATTTATTGAAATTCAGACTTTTACTCTTTGTACTTTTTCTCATCTTCTATATTCTATTTGAGAATGTTTTTTCCAACTGAACCGAGCCTGCAAAATGGTCAGTTGCTGACCAAGACACTACCCTGACATATATTTTACTTAAAATCAGGACTGAAGGAAGTGCATGCAGTACAATGTCAAATTCTTAACAACTGGGGGGAATTAAGCCAGGGCACTTGAAAACTTCCCCTACTCTTTTGTCTTGCTGTTTTTGATCATAACCACTAGGTGACACCAGAGGGTTGCTGCTGACTTGGTTGTGAGAAATCCAAGACTGAGGATGCCATGAGAGTTACAGCAGAGTGTGCGTTTTGGAAGAAGCTGATTGAGAGACTTATGAAACCACTGAACTGAGGAGAGTTAGAAGGATGTGGCTTACCAACACATGATTCACTGAATTTGATGGAACAAAGTGAACCAGAAAATGAAGCATAAGCAAGCTGAAGTGAACTAGCTGATAGCCTTATGGAAGCAAATGAAATGACAGTTTCAGCAAGAAAAGCAGTGAATTTTTTTGAAATAAAGGAGCAGAAAAAGTACAGTTTTGTACCTACCATAAATGTAGATGTTCGAGTGCTAATACAGCTGCAGTCATAACAGATTGGTTTCTCCTGCCGTCAGACGGGTCCTCGGTCGGCCGAATTCCAAAGTCTAGGTCCGGCATTGGTTGTCGTCACTTTCTTTCCTGACGTCAGCGCGACAGGGGTATATAAGACACAGCCGACGCCATTTTCTTCAATCTTTCTTGCCCCAGATGTCAGGTGCCCCCAGAAGGAAGGCAATATATATAAAAATAAATATATATATATATATATATATATATATATATATATATATATATATATACATACATATATATATAATATATATATACATATATATATATATATATAATATATAATCATGCATTACAACATAATCAAAAACCAGTAGTTGCAAGCAAATACACCATAGAAGGATAACCCAATCAAGTTGTAAGATGAGGAGTTAGCCACTAGGTCTGTACCCAGAGGGGAAGGAGGGAGGGAAACCTGGACTGCAGCTGTATTAGCACTCGAACATCTACATTTATGGTAGGTACAAAACTGTACTATGTTCATCGTGCATACAGCTGCAGTCATAACAGATGGGTAGAATCCCAAAGCTACGCACAGGGTGGTAGGCACTAGGTGGAACTGGGAGGAGCCAGAATGCCCTGCAACACAGCAGTAGCAAAGCCTGCTCTAGTTTTGGAGTATAAAGGTAGGTGGTGGTGTTTAGTGAAGGTATGCACAGAACTCCAAGTGGCTGCCTCCAAAATATCTTTGGTAGGGACTCCTCTGTGGAAGGCTGCAGAGGTAGCTGTGGCCCTTGTGGAGTGGGATCTGATGCCTGCAGTTACAGATTTACCATGAAAGGAGTAACAAAACCGTAAGCAGTGGCCTATCCATTTTGAAATTGTCTGTTTGGAAATTGGCTTCCCTTGAGCTCCTACAGCATAGGACACAAAGAGTTGTTCTGATTTCCTGAAAGGCTTTGTTCTGTCCAAATAGTAACGTAGCTGTCTATGGATGTCTAAGGAATGTAGCAGCCTTTCCCCTTTGTTTTGAGGATTGGGGTAAAAGGTAGGTAAGTGTATGGCCTGATTTAAAGCTACCCTGGATACTACCTTAGGCATAAATGACGGGTTGGTTCGTAGGGAAACCCTGTCCTGATGGAAGATGAGAAAGGGCTGCACAGCCATGAGGGCTTGTAGTTCCGAAACCCTACGAGCTGAGGTAATGGCCAGAAGAAAAGCTGTTTTCCAGGACAAATATTGCAAATCTGTTGAGGCAGCTGGTTCAAAGGGAGGCAATGTTAATTTTTCTAGAATGTAATTAAGATCCCAGGCTGGTATTGTTTGTTTCCTTGGAGGTCTTATATTTTTAGCCCCTCTGAGGAACTGTCTTAAGAGTGGGTGAAAGAATAAGGGTGGATCAGTGTTGTATTCTGCAGAAATGGCTGAGGCATGGATTTTGATGGAGGAAAATGAAAGTCCATTGTTCAACAGCTCAGCTAGATACTGTAATATCTGAGGCAAATTCAGTTTTCTAGGATCCTGGCCTTTTTTCTCATTCCAAGCGCAAAACCGTTTCCATTTTGCGGAGTAAGCCTTTCTAGTAGATGGCCTTCTGGCCTCCAAAATGACATCCTGCACCTCTTTGGAGAATAGGGTCTGTTGTAGTGTTAAGGAATTTTCCATGCAGCCAGATTGAGTGTTTTCAGCTGACTGTGAAGAGTTTTGTAGTTGTGCTGAGTCAGTAGAAGAGGCATTAGAGGTAGGGTCCAGGGAGGAGTATGTGTTAGGCTCCTCAGGAGTGGGTACCAGTGTTGTCTTGGCCAGTCTGGAGCAATCAGTATCATCTTCGGTCTGTCTGCTCTGGCTTTCAAGAGCACCTTGGGCAGAAGAGGCAAAGGTGGGAAGGCGTAAACTGTCCGTGCTGCCCAACTGAAAGAATGGGCGTCCACTCTCCAGGCCTTTGGATGGAAGGTCCTTGAGCAGAACTTTGTCAATTGATGATTCCTGTGGGAGGCAAAGAGATCTATGTCTGGCCTTCCCCACGGTTGGATTATCTTTGTAAACACTTGAGGATGCAACTTCCATTCATGTGGGTCTGTCATATTTCTGCTTAGATTGTCTGCCAGCGTGTTTTCCAATCCTGGCAGGTACTGTGCTTGAAGTTTGATTTGCCATTCCAGAGCCAAGTTCCAAAGTGACATGGCTAGCCTGCACAGGGGGTATGAATGTGTTCCTCCTTGTTTGTTTATGTACCACATTACTGTGGTGTTGTCTGTTCTTATCATTAATTGCCCTGGATGCAGGAGGCCCTTGAAAGTTGTAATTGCATTTATCACTGCTAGCATTTCCTTTTGATTGATGTGAAGGTGCTTTTCCTTTTGGGACCATTTGCCCTGAATGCACCTGTCTGTCATGTGTGCCCCCCAGGCGTAGTCTGAGGCGTCTGCTGTGATGACTTGATTTGCTTGAGGCTTCGGTAGACCTGTGTTTGTTTGGCATGCTTGGGCCCACCATAGAAATTCCTTTTGCAAACATGGGATTATTGGTATTATTGTTTCCAAACTGTGGCGGTGTTGAGACCATAGGTTTTTTAGGTACCATTGAAGTTTCCTCATATGCAACTTTGCACATGGGATTAGAAGAATGCAAGATGCCATGAAGCCCAGAGCCTGCAGGATTTTCCTTGCAGTTAGCCTGGTACAATTTGCTAGTATTTTGAAGTACTGAGTTAGTTGCCCCTGTTTTTCTGGCGTAAGATAGGCCATCTGGATGTTTGTGTCCAAGTTGGCACCCAGGAAAGTTATTTTCTGAGATGGTGTTAGCCTGGATTTCTCTTTGTTGACTGTGTATCCCAGAGAATTCAATAACCGTGTTACATAAGCCAGATGTTCCAGAAGTGTGTGTTTGCTGTCCGCTTGGATCAGGCAATCGTCCAAATAAGGGAAAATTTGTATCCCTTGAAGTCTGCAGTAGGCAATTACTGATGCCAGGCATTTTGTGAATACTCTGGGCGCAGTAGATAAGCCAAAGGGCAATGCAGAGAATTGATAGTGGATTGAACCTGCAAGAAATCTGAGATATCTTCTGCAGCTTAGTCTGATTGGGACATGCAGGTATGCCTCCTTGAGGTCCAATGTTACCAGCCAAGACTCCTTGCCCAGCATGGGAAGAAGCTGCTGTAAGGTGAGCATCTTGAATTTTGGTACGAGTAGAAATGTGTTTAGGATGGATAAGTCCAAAATGGGCCTCAAGTCGGTTCCTTTCCTTGGTACCAGGAATAGTCTGGAATAAAAACCTTCACCTTGTTCGTGAGTAGGTACCTCTTGAATAGCTTTCATGTCCATGAGCTTTGAAATTTGTATTTGAGCCTCTACCCTTTGATTGTGTGGCAGGTTCGGCATGCCTCTCATTTTTGGAAGAGTGTGAAAATGAAATCTATGTAGCCTCTGTTTATAATGTCCAGGATCCATTTGTCTGTTGTGATAATATGCCAATTTCTTGTAAATAATGCCAGCTTTCCTCCCAAGGGTGCTGCCAGCTGAGACTTGCTTGGCATGAAAAGGGGGAAGTCATTGGGATTGTTTCCTGTATTGTTGTGCACTGTCTTCGCCACCTCTTGGTGCTGGAGTTTGCCATTGTCTGCCTCTATATGATCCTTGAGATTGTCCTCTGCCCCTTGTGCCTGTATCTACCTCTTTGGGGCTTGTCCGTGGCTGGAAAGGACCAGTTTTTTGAAGGCCAATTTCTGCTAAAACGTGATGGTTGAACCTGTAGAAAAGCTTTGACAGTTTGCATAGATTTAGCTTTTTCTTCCATTTTCCGTAGTATCTCCTCAGCATTAGTACCAAATAATACATCCTTTTGTAAAGGAGCATCTAGTAGTTTAGCTTTAACATGATCAGGCAAGGTTTGTTCCCTAAGCCAGGCATGTCTACGAATGACTGATCCTGTAACAGCAGCTCTACTTGAGGCCTCTAGAGCATCATAGCCACATTGTAAGGTGTGTTTACCCACTTGTTCTGCACTATGCATCATATCCTGCAACTCCTTCAAATCTGGTTGTTCAGGTTGTGACATTTTATTCCTTAATTGTGATAAAAGAAACTGCTGATATTTAACATATGGAACTGACAATTTAAGGCCCTCATGGCTAGGGTGGCCGAGGTATATACCTTTTTTCCCCACCTTTCTAAGGATCTAGACTCTCTTTCGGAAGGTAGTGGATTCTTAGCAGTAGAGGCCTTCATTCCCTTGGGGCCTTGAGAAATGGTTTCAGGGTCAGCATTATGGCTTTTGTAAAGAAATTGGTGAGAGTTAGGAACTCTGTAGTACCTATCAGGCTTGACTGGGGCAGGAGGCAGGGAATCCGGATTACGGCAAGCCTCCGAGTAAACATCATCAAGTATGTCCAAGACAGGAGGTATCACCAGAGGTCTGTGCTGAGGTAGCAAAAGAAATTCCCTAAGTCTTTTCTTGGAATCAGAAAAGTCTTGGCCTTCCCAATGGAAGTGTTCCCTCAAGGTATGCAAGGTTTCCCCAAAAGAAAAATCCTCTGGGGGAGATACAGAAGGAATGGACTGCTCTGCATCAGAATCTTCAAAAGGGGAGTACGAGTGTTCCTCTTCATCAGAATGTTCTGAAATAATGGAGCCCTGGTCAGAAGAGGGAGAATCTTCCTCCACTCTGGGTCTCTTGTCCGGAGGGGGTTGTGAACCCCTGATAAGAGTAATTAAATCCTCGGCCATTTTTAGCATCTGCTTTTTAGGCATGGGGCCTGGAGATGGGCCCTGTGCAACAGGCCTCTTGGGATGCATGGCTGATTTGGACTTAGTAAAGGCCTTTATGGAAAAGGAAGATGAGGGTCTAAAGACACCATGGGTGGAAGTGGACCTGTCCACATTAGGAGGCTCAACACTCACAGTGGCTTCGGAAGCTGTAGTCTGGGTATGGGCCGAGGCACCTGTGGTCTCGGTTACAGAAGACACCGCCAGAGAAGTGTCGTCGGTAGTCAGGGGCTGCGTAGGCGCCTCGCTGAGAACCGGACCACGTGTAGCCGGTTTTGGCGTGGTGTCGGTGGAGACCGCGGACCTCACGTGTCGGCCTTTGTCCTTGCGTTTTTTGGACAAAATGGTAGTCGGAGTCTCCGACGACATTTTATAATCAAAAGCTTTACCAAAAAAGTGCTGGGCGAACTCCGCCCGACGCTTAATAGTGCGTTTATTGAAAGTAGCGCAAAAGCGACAGCCCAAGACGTCGTGGTCTGGGCCTAAACAAGGTATACAGAGGGAATGGAAATCCTTATGCGGTATTTGCTTCCCACAAGAAATACAATTGTTAACTTTGTCTGACATCGGTCTGAGGCAAGAAAAGTTTCCCCAACGGGGTACTTAGCTTTAAAGAAGACTTCGGTTTCCAAATTTTCGTAATTTCATGAGCTGGCCGACCAGCACTTGCGAACTGCTTCTGCTTCGGGCACCACGCGGCAAAAAAGACTGAAGAAAATAGCGTCGGCTGTGTCTTATATACCCCTGTCATGCTGACGTCAGGAAAGAAAGCGACGACAACCGACGCAGGACCTAGACTTTGGAATTCGGCCGACCGAGGACCCGCCTGACGGCAGGAGAACCCATCTGTTATGACTGCAGCTGTATGCACGATGAACATCACTCATGTGCTTGACTAGTGCAGTAACTAATTTTAAAGGCACACATCAACAACAGGGTATGAAAAAAAACTTATGCTGATGCTCTTAAGAATGGGAAGACAAGCAACTCTGACAACAGAAAGAAATATGCAGCAACAGGTTGCAAGTGAGTAACTTAGAAGCATGTGGTAAGAATTAAAACAAAAACAGACAAGATGTTTTACAGATTTAAGCTTTAGTACTGAAGATGTTAAGAGCATTAATTCATTTGGATACAGAGGACTTCTCTGCAGTGACTTTTGAAACATTTTGCTTATTAGAAAAATAATTCCTGAAGTAAGAAGACAACAGAATGCACCATAAGGACTATATATTTACACACACATATATATATATATATATATATATATATATATATATATATATATTTACATATATATATATATATATATATTTACATATATGTGTGCATATATATATATATATATATATATATATATATATATATATACACACACACACACACACACACACACACACACACACTGTAATTTTTTACTGCAACTTAAAAATAAAATGCATGTACAAATCAGAACTTCTGACACTGACATCGTTGAAATTAAGTCTTTTTTCTTATCTGTTTGTAATGAAGCACGACATAAAAAAGTATTTGATGAACGAAATGTGTGGACTAGGGGAGGGAAGTATTAGTAACATTAAATGTGACAGAAAGAAGGGATGCAGCAAGTTCTGTGAGATACTGGGACCAGCCAAAGGTCTGTTTTTTTTTTTTTTTTTCTTTTGTGAAGATGAAAGACATTTAGTACATGACTGGTGGTGCTGTGGTAGCGTTGTCACCTCACAGTAAGATGCTGTCTGGTTCGATTCTCAGCCAGAGCGTCTTCTGCGTGGAGACATGCATGAATGGGCATACCTTCGTTGAAGGTTGTGCAGCAGAGCTGGCAACTCGGTACGTAAAAATCAACTGCCAATCATTAGCGGACCGGAGTTCCGCTGTGGCGACCCCTAACCGGGAAAAGCCGAAAGACACAACAACAACTGTGACAAAAGAAGATACCATGGACACAGGGGCCATAAAGCTAAAATTTGAACCACAGAGTACTATATTCACTATCCTATGTTACAGGATAAAGGAAAAGCTGAAGAAATACTGAAAATAATAGCAAAGAAGATGAGATAGATAATTATGTGGGAGAAAATACAGAAGAAGAACATACAATAAATTCAGAAGAAATGGAGTTAAATATTGGGGAAGATGATACTGAGTAAGAGAACGGGAATGAACTAATGAACTACTGGGAAGTTAGGAAGGAGAGGAGTGGGATTTTGACACAGGAGAAGAGCAAGAACAAAATAATAAAAAGTCAACATGAGGGTTGGAGGGAACAAAGAAGGCAATAAAACACAAGCTGAAAAAAGAAAAAAAAAGGAAAGAAATGATGTAAAGATACTAAGTGTTACCTCATTTCCTCCGATGGAGCTCTGGAACTTTGAACTATAACTTCGAATGTGCTCAGCCTACCCTTTTTAAAAGAATAAAATTATGTCCTCACATTTCAAACAAATGTTCATATCTCTGGAAAGTACAGTTGTGTAAAATCTTACCATAACGGTAGATGTTCTTGCCTTCACTGCTGCAGCATTCATTACAAATAGATTTCCTGCCATGAAGCCCACCATCCGGCCAGTTTACCAAAGTCTACCATTTCTTTAAGGTACACTGAACGTCATCTACACACTCCTTGAGTAGCGTAGGGCATAAAGGTGATGTTCAGGCAAACCATCCTCAGAACTGATTGCCCCAGTAGGAACAGCAGTCCAAGGAAAACCGAGGAGAACCTGCACATCCAGGAAGGAAAAAAACACTAGGGGGATGGAAGGAGGGAATAAATACTGCAGTGGTGAAGGCAAGGACATCTACCGTTATGATAAGATATTACACAACTGTACTATGTCCTTACATTCACCACTGCAGTATTCATTACAAATGGGAGAGTGCCAAAGCTCAAGAAGAAACTTGGGAGGAGGAAGCAGCAGCAGAGACCTCTAAGAAGCCATGAAGAATGTCAGCAGCAAAACCAGCTCTAGATCGGGAGATACCATCCAACTGGTAATGTCTGGTAAAGGTATGCACAGAAGTCCAGGTAGCAGCTTCAAGAATAGAATTAGTGTCTAAGCCTTTGAAAAAAGCACCAGAAGAAGCCACAACTCTAGTAGAATGAACCTTAACAGAAGGAGGAAGGCTCTCGCCATGAAAAGTGTAACAAAAGGAAATAGCCTTTGAAATCCAAGTGGAAATAGTTTGCCTGGAAACAGCAAACCTAAAGACCTAGGATGAAATGAAACAAAAAACTGGTCAGATTTTCTGATAGCTTTAGTTTTTTCCAAATGAAATCTTTGCTGTCTATGCACATCTAAGGTAATCAGCACTCTCTCACTGTCAGATTGTGGAGAGGGGAAAAAGTAGGCAAATTAAGTGACAACTCATTAATCACCTTGGGCATGAAAGAAGGATTAGTACACAAGGACACCCTGTCCTCATGAAATATCAAAAAAAAAATTGGACAAGCCATACGGGCTTGCAACTCAGATACCAGTCTGGCAGAAGTAAGAGCTAACAAAAGAACTGTCTTCCAAGAACAATGTTGCAAGGAAGCTGAAACAGCAGGCTCAAAAGGAGCCCGAGTCAATTTTTCCAGGACGAAATTAAGATTCCAGGGAGGAGGAACAGGCTTTCTGGGTGGTCTAACATTAAGGACATCTTTAAGAAATTGCTTAGCCTCAAATCTAGAAGCTAATGGGGGAGTTAAAGGCAGACATGCAGAAAGAGCTGATAAGTGGGCCTTAATAGAAGAATAGGCCAAGCCAGCATTGAGCACCTCACACAGACAAGAGAGAACCAAAGGAACATCCACAGAAATTGGGTCCAGGTCACGAGAAAGACACCAAATAGACACCCTCTTCCAAGCAGGATTTCCTAGTAGTAGGTTTCCTGGCCTCCTGCAGGACCTGCAGCACATCCTCAGAAAAAAGGTGTCTATGAGGGATCAAAACCCTATCACCCACAGTGTCAGTTGAAGCGTGGACAGGTAGGGATGGATGAGAAACCCTTAGTCTTGTGTGAGGAGATCCATCCAGAGAGGTAACTTGTGATGATTGCTCTTGGCTAGATGCAGAGGTAGAGGGAACTAGTGCTGTCGCAGCCAAAAGGGAGTCACTAATAAGATTTTGGGAGCATCCTGTTGAATCTTGAACAGGAGTTTTGGAATGAGAGAAAGGGGAGGGAATGCACAAAGAAACACCCCTTCCAAGAAAATAAGAGGGTGTCCACCTTCCATACCAGAGGACCTGGGACTCTGGCACAAAACAGAGGAAGTTGTCTGTTCAGAGGGGAGGCAAAGAGATCTACTTAAGGAGTACCCTACTGGTGAACAATGTCCAGAAACACATCCCTGTGAAGTATCCGTTTGTGGGATTGAGTGAAGGACCTGCTCAGATTGTCTGCCACAATCTTCTGATCTGACAGAATATAAACTGCCTGAAGAATCACTTGATACTTGAGAGCTAGATCCCATACCAGAAGATATGGTAGCCCCGTTTATCGATATACCACATAACTGTACTATTGTCTGTGAGTACCTTAAGCGGCCCCAGAGATAAGAGAGGATGAAAGGCCTGAAGAACCAGCATAAGAGCTCTCATTTCTTTTATGTTGAAGTGCTCATCTGCTGATGAGGCGACCACACTCCCTGAACCCTCAGGCAGCCAAACGTTGCTCCCCATCCCACATCTGAAGCATCTGTGAACAGATCCCAAGAGAGAAGAGGAGGGTGAAAAGGGAGCCCTGGATTCAGAGACAACTGCTGAATCCACCACAGAAGTTCTTTCTTGAGACATGGGAGAAGAGGAACCGGAAAGTCTTAGAGGATGTGCATGCTGAAGCCACACCGACTTCAGAAACCACTGGAACCTCATGTGGAGTTTGGCCATTTGGCCAGAGGGAGCATCGGAATGGTGGAAGCCATGAACGGCAGAGCTCTCGGAAAATCCCTGCCTGTAATGGAGGCTGGGGGAAGAAGAGTTTGAAAGAAAGAAATGAGAGTTAAGGCCTTTGGAGGAGGCAGGGATGCCAGCATTGGCACCGTTTGAATCCTGCAACCCAGAAAGACATGATCTTGAGAAGGAGTCAGGGAAGACTTTTTGAAGTTTATCGTGAACCCCGGGCTCTGAAGAAGAGAAATGGTAAAATAAAGATTTTGCAGAAAGATCTCTAGAGATGATGCCTGAATCAGCAGATCATCCAAATAAGGAAAGATTTGGATCCCTTGAAGCCTGCAAAAAGCAATCACAAGAGCGAGGCATTTGGTGAATACCCTTGGGGCAGTAGAATGGCCAAAGGGAAAAGCATAGAACTCAAAATGCCAGGAAGCAACAGAGAAATGCAAAAATCTCCTAAAAACAGGATGGATTGGAATATGGAGATAAGCATCCTTGAGATCCAGAGACACCAGAAAGGCATGAGGGAGCGATAGAGGAAAAGGGGACTGAAGGGACAATATCCAAAAGGAAGGCACCTTCTTTTCTGGGCATTAGAAACATCCCCCCCTTTGAGACACAGGCACCTCTTGAATAATACCCTGAGACAAGAGGTCTCGAAGAACCTCTGGGAAAAAAGGAAATTGTTTCAGAGCAGGCTGAGGAATGCCCATAAAAATGAGGGCAGAAAGTCCAGACCATGAAGTACTCCTGCCGAATGACTGACATAACCCAAGAATCCAGGGTGATTCGGAGCCAAAGAGGAAGAGAACGAGAAAAGCAAAGAAAAAGAGGAAAGTGGCTGAGAACAGGTGGATGGTCAGACAGCACCTGGTGTGTCAGGAAAGGAAGGCTTTAGAATCCCTGCAGTCTGAGTGGCCTTATCAGGAGGAGTCCATTTACCACCCTTTTTACCTTTAGGAGGAAGACGAGATTGCCTATCAACAAAGGCTGGCTTAGAAAGGTAGTTTCGCTGAAATTTAGGCACAGGAGAAACAAAGACATGTTTAAGCTCCTGAAAGCCTTCCCCTTGTCCTGAAGAACCTTAAATAAACCAGCAGCCGCTTCCCCCAAACAAAAGTTTAGTATCCAGAGAGGCATCCATCAACTTAGCCTTAACATCATCGGGTAAAGGTTGAAGCCTAAGCCAAGAATACCTCCTTAGTACTGAACCAAAAGCAGCAACCCTAGAAGAGGCATCTGCTGCATCATAACTACATTTGATAGAATGACAAACTACCTGAGAGGAAGTCCCTAGAAAGAAAAGATCAGAAGATTTACACTCAGAGTCTGGAAGATCTGAAAAAAGCTGACAAGCCTGAGAAAGAAGAGCCAACACATACTAGAGATATGGGTTTAATAATTAATAGTCCTGAAAGCTAGGGTAGTAGAAGTATAAACCTTCTTACCCAGCCTATCCATGGTTCTACTGTCCTTGTCAGAAGGCAGTAACTTGGACGAAGGAAGCAATTGAGACAACTTATCAGAGGCTGGAGACACCACAAAGGGATCAGCAGCAGAACATTTAAACAAAAAGAAACAATCCTCAGGCACCATATAAAACCTATCAGATCTCTTGGGAGCAGGGAGCAGAGAATCAGATGCTTTACAGGCATTGGAAAAAAATCCAATAAAGCAGCCAAGCCAGGAGGAATGGCCACAGGTTTAGGCGATTCCATCTGCAGTAACTCAAAGTACCTCTTATGGATATCCAAAACTTGGGCACAATCCCACTTAAAAAAATTCCATTATCCTAGAGACTGTGTCCCTAAAGGAAATTCCTCAGAAGGATTATCTGGAGTATGAGAGTCCTCCTCCTCAGATCCGTAGTCTAAAGGAGAAGGAATCTGGGTAGAATAAGCAAGGAATTCATCATCAGAATCCAACTCTTTCTCAGAAGAATTCAATTCCCTGGGCCATTTAGGGAAAGAAGAGGGCCAAGGAGGAGCAGGAACCAAAATTCATTGAGGAGACCTTAATGACAGTAAAGCATTAAATAACCCTTGAGTAAAGGCCTGCCACTCACTTTGTGGAACCCTAGAAGCAGATGAAACATGATTAGTTGTCCATTTCTTTTTAAGGGGACGTCCATCCTACAGAGCTGAGAAGGCCCTGACTCAGGACAGCATTCCACAACTGTAGTAGGAACTTCTTTCATAAAGAAAAACTGCAGACCCCCTCTAGACCTCTCAGAAACAATCAACTGTGGTTCCCCCTGAACGCCCGAAATGGACGCCTGCAAAGCCTCATCAGATGTGCTGCCCACCTGATTCTCACTAACCTCCAAACCAGAGGCAGTAGAGGAATCTGACAATACAACCAGGCGAATCTCCGATTTGTAATAACCTCAGGAGAAACTTCCAGCAGAGACTGGACAGCGGAAGATTCCAGTCTTACCTTATGCACCTTCTTCTTCCCTAATGGCTGATCCTTGGGGCAGGAAGTTCCATCCATAGTATCTTTAGTAAGAAGCTTAAGACGCTGGTTCTCAAGATACAATAAAAGGGAAGAAAGTCTACTACGAACAGTTTTGGGGACAAATGCCTGACAAACTGAACAAGATGTATGGTCCTGAGCAGCACCTAGGCAAAAAAGACACTTATTGTGACGGTCTTTATGGGGAATCAGTCTCTAACACTGGCATTTACCCCCAAACACCACTAAACAAGCAGAAAAAGAACAACAACAAAAAAAAAACAACTGGGTACTTATCTGCAACGGTGAGGACTTCAGCAAACAGGAATATCGCCAGAATGCCAACAAACAGAAAAATGGCAAAAAAACAGACAGAGGTAACATACTGACACTTAAACACAGCGTTCAGACTGACGGCAAAGAAGTTCTGAGGATGGTACACCTAAACGTCACCTTTATGCCCTATGCCACACAAGCAGTGTGTAGGTGACATTCAGTGCACCTTAAAGCAATGGTAGACTTTGATAAACTGGCCGGACAGTGGGCTTCACAGCAGGTAATTCCATTTGTAATGAATACTGCAAACTCGTCAGCACAAACTGTTTTACAGAGGTAGTATTCTGTATGTTCTAGGTCTTAAACGGGATTTCATAAATCACAGTAAACACAGTAACTATTATGATTGTAATATTTTATAAACAGCTTACAATATTTCAACAGCCACTCAGGTTACACACATACTGTCATCAACATCTTGTTCATTCAGCTGAGAGTTTCATATGAGGCTAAGCAGTTCTGTCTGTGCTACTTGGCAGTCAAGATATTTAGAAAAACATGACCATATAAACAAACAAACAGCAACATCTCTTTTCTTGCAATACAGAGAGGTCAAATATTAATGCAGTTGTGTTTGCCATTGCATAAGCTTAAAGATGAAATCTTGCAATACCTGTTTTGCAGCATGGTTTTGGAATTAATGCAAACATGAACAGGCAATATTTGACACCTAGAGGCATCGGTAAAATGTAACAGCAGAAGCACCTGGAAGAGTTACTTGGCTGTGAGGAGTTATGTGAACAGTATCAGATATGATATCAAGAAGTTAATAGTAACTGAATGGAGTAAGATGGATATGATGTGTTATATAAGAAAATTAGAAAGATGTCTAAGATTACTTGCAATTTATGAATACACAAACATGACAGGCAGTTAAATATGTTTGTAGCCTTAAAATAGGTTTTGGTTAATGTTTATTATAATCATAACAGTAATTTAAGGAAGGAGAAGGGAAAACAACATAAGATGTTGAGTACAGAAGAAAGATATAAAATGTGGGGAACTGCGAGGAGAAAAAAAGAACAGAATGGACTTATCAAAGAGGGATATGTTTACTTATGTATTTGATGTTTAGTAACTGGGAAAGTCCAACCGGGTCAAAAAGATCCATTTTCAGCAGAGGCCCAGGAAGAAAAGCTCCATTACAAAGAGAAATAAAAAACATCAAATTACAAATAGGAAATAAATATTATAAGATGATGGTACTAATTACTCCAGTTTAATAAAGTAAAATTATATACACATGTTTAGCAAAGATTGAATTTTCAAAATCAAGATGTGGGTTTTGTATGGGTAAAGATATCAAGATGCCAACACTAGCATCAAGGCAGGAAAATTATACATGTGAGGCAATGGTGCTTTGGTATGTTTAAGGCGACACTGGAAATTGTGTATGCAAGGTTGGTACTGTGGTGAAGAATGAGGTTGTTAGGTAAGGCAGGAGAAAGACAAGGAGCAATAAGAACAGAACAAATGACACGGACAGTTGTGTGGTAGTTAGGATAGAAAAACAGATAGTAGGTGAAGTGAAGAAGAGGTGGTGTCAAGAAAGAAAAGGAAAGGGGGAGGAGGGATTTTTGTGAAGCGAGAACTGCAGGAGTGGGAAATGGTATCATTATGAGAGAAAAAGGGGCAAAGTATAGTTAAGTGGGCTAAAAAGAAGGAGAACAGGGGGAGTAAGGGGGGTCCCAAACCTCTGGAGGTTAGGTGTAAGAGGATTGAAACTAGTATGTGAGGTGAGACAGAAAGAGAGTGTGTGGGGGGGGGGGGGAGAAGGGAAATAAATCTAGAGTGGGGATGGATGGGACGGGAAGGGGGACTAGAGTGGGCATGAAAAAGAAATACTTAATGATGGTCTGGGTGGTTGATAAGGATAAAAAAGGGAGGGATAAAAAAGGGAGGGATAAGTGGGTTAATACATTTGGGGGGTTTGGTGCACTGGCAAATATGTTTGTTGAGAAGGAAGTTTTTCTTGTGTGTATTTGAATTTGGTAAGATCTGATATGCCTCTAATACCCAGAGGCAGCAGATTCCACAGTTTAACAATACAGCAGGAATATAAGCATTGGCCTGCTTTTTTGTTTGATCTATATAGACTTAGAAGTTGTTCATCTTCGGAGAGCAGGGTCTTAACTGGTATACAGGTTTGGAGAGTGGATTTTACGTTGGGGCAATTTTCGGGTTTAAATATTATATTTTGTGGGTGAAAGTTAGTTGAAGGTAGTTAAAATTATGAGGGAATTTGAGCCAGTTGAGTTTTACAAGTGCTGTACAGTGGTGCCTGTAAGTATGATGCAGAGGTTGCAAATTTGGCAATCTTATTGTAGTAGGATTCGAGTTTGTGTTTTAGCGTGATTTTGAGGTTTGTTAGTATAGGGGCACCTTATAGTAACCAGGGGAGTAGGTAGGTGGTAGCCAGTGTCAATTTGGTGGCTATTTAAAACAGAGATTATGTAATATGTTCTAATGGAATGGAAGAAATAAAAGGATGTGTAGAATTTGTTGAGTTTTCTGAAAACAGAGCTGTGTCGGCAAGAAGTGGTGAAAACAGAGAATAAAAGGGTTTACAGGTAAAGTTAGTTAAACAAAAGAAATGAACTTAGAGAGTAAAAATTATGGGAAGAACATATGACAATGAGACACTTTTGTAAAAATTGGTCTATATGGTGGGTAGTGTTTAAAGAAAGTATAAAAATGTTTTAATGGTAGAAAACGGAAAGAAAAATAAACAGGAATACAAATACATACTGGAAGAGTTTCAAGCAGAAATTGAGAAAAAAATGATACAGAATAAGACAAAAAAAGTTATATGGCAAAGACACAGAGAAAGTTAAAACTATGTTACTTAGGCAAACTTTTTTATTAAAATGTAAGAAAAAGGAGGTATCACCTTGTTTAGGAAAACAAGTAAGAATAAAAGAAGGTAGAACTGATGCATTACTTCACGAAGAGGATGGTGCAATATGTAAACAAAAACTTGTGAAATAACAGGACATGTTAGTGAAACATGTATGCCTCTTAGAAGTCTTCATGCTCTGGAACAATCTCCCCGTCCATATGAAGCAGAATCCATCCTTAACCCTATTTAAGCATACGGAAATTCACCCAAGGCCTGGACCCCATGTCTCTGATAGACAGAAGCAGACAGTAACTATACCTAAACTAACATACTCCCCACATACGCACACACACATAACCTTTAGAAACTTCCTATCTAACATAACCCTCCTAATAAATGCCCATGACACAGGGACACAATTGGTTTGGGTTGTGCGGCTATGCTTATAAAGGCCTTGGTGGTAGTTAACCTAGTATATACCTATGAACCTATAAATAATAAAAGTAGTGGAAACATTTGTAAGTTAAGTGTATGAAAGCGATTAAGCTGAGAGCAGCAATGGTGCATTAAAAATATCTGAAGGCACTAAGGCAGAACTAGAAAAGAGGATTATAAATCAGGAAGTAATAAGAGAAGGCTACAAGGAAATCAATATATAAAAAATATGCCCCTCAACCTGAGCCCCTAAGAATAAACACCTTGCCCAATACACTAATCATAGGTGACTCAATAGTGAGGCAAACAGCTGTCCCACTCACCAGGATGAATAAGGAGAAGGTAACAGTCAGCTGCCTATCAGGTGCCAGAATCCGACACATAACACACACACTGGGTCACTCCACAACAAGTACAAGTATGAGTCTGTCATTGTCCATGTGGGTGTGAATGACCTGGGATGCACCTCCCTGGACTACAGGAAGAGAGACATGGTGGAGCTCTCGGATTATGTGGCCCAGGCAGGTGTGACCCTAGCCCTCAGCAGTATCCTACCATCACCCAGAATAATACCGCATTACAAACAAAAACTGACCGACTTCAACAATTAGCTAAGTTTCTGGTGTCATTCTAAGGGGATCCAGTATCTGTCTACTTGGGACGACATGACTGACAGACCTCAATGCATTGCCAGAGATAGCCTGCATCTGTCGCCCCTGGGTTTCCAGGTACTGGCTAAGGCTCTTGCCACCCCTACAGTGCCTTTTTTAGGCGGTGTTCCAAAGACCAAATTACCACTGTAACACCTATAAATAAATGCAATCTGAGGGTCATGCTGCTCAACGCTAGAAGTCTAAATCTCAAGATGCACTCACTTGAAGCACTGCTCAAAATGGAGAACATCGACATTTGTGCTGTAATGGAGACATGGTTTAAAGCGGCAGAAAGCACCCCTGTACTACCAGGCTATAACTCATTCCACACTTTTTGGCCCCGAAACATGCACCATAGCTCCAAAGGCAGTGAATTCTCCATATTCATAAAGACTAGTAGCCCAGCATAATGCATCTGAGATACTTCAAGTACAACTAACATTGGGTAAGATGGCGATCCAAGTCATAGCCTGCTATATGTCCCCAACTATGTCCCTAGACTCTCACTCCACATTCCTAAGCACCCTGGAATCTATCAAGGTTCAACCCAACACTCTCATACTAGGAGACTTCAACTACCCCTCCATCAACTGGGAGAACTACTCAAGCACCAACACACTAGCCCAATGCTTCTTGGAATTCATCAGTTTCAATGCCCTGGACCAGCTCATTCTGACCCCCACTAAAGGAACCAAAATCCTTGACCTGGTTATTACTAACATGGGCAGTCGTTGCTCTGCACCAATATTCAATCCCTCCCTGGTCAGATCTGACCATAAACTAATCACCATGGAAATCCACATCTCACCCACACACCCCCCCCCCCGCAAATGTAACCACATTGTAAAACTTCTCCAAAGCTGACTTTGGGCTCCTAAAAACAGAAGTGGCTAACTTCATGGCACCCATGCCAATGGAAAATAACTGCATGACTGCTGAATCATACACCAATGCACTGTACGAACATGTACATAAATGCATGGAACTAGCCATACCCAATAGAAACAAGATGCTCTCCTCCAAAAAAAGGAAGCCAATCTGGTGGTCCCCAGCCATTAATAAACTCTACAACAGAAGGAAGAAACTGTTTGCAGAAAAAAGTGAAGTCCCAAGAGTGGGAAAACTCCAATATTAACCTCAACAAAAAGTTGAGATCCCTCATCAAATCCCCCAAAGCCAGCTATGAAGGCAGAACTGCGGCAGACACTAAAAACAATCACAAAGCCTATCTTTATCTGTCTATAGTTATATTAAGAACCTCCACAGCAATACCCAGATTTGCTCCGAGTTACTGCACAATGGTACCTCCTATACTGAGCCAACAGATACTGCCAACATACTGGCCGACAGATTCAGTGGCATCTTTACCCCCCCCCCCAAAGGGCCAATCAC
>NC_056745.1:989146975-989193334 GCF_019279795.1 Protopterus annectens | reverse complement strand
GATGCTGGAAGGGTTTGTCAGAAAGAGACTCTCTGCTACCCTGATTTTGCGGACCTCCTCTGCCCCTAGGGCAGCGTCTGTTATTGTGTCCCCCCCTGCCTCTAGAGGGGAAAGTACAGTTTTGTACCTACCATAAATGTAGATGTTCGAGGATTCCCTTGCTGCAGTCCTGACAATTGGGTATAGTCCGCGTCCCAGTCGGCCCGAATACCAGAGTATAAGGCTGACGTCGGTCATGGCGCCTTAGACTGACGTCAGTACGTCAGGGTACTAATGCGCATGACCGACGCCATTTCCTCAGTCTTTTCTTGCCCCAGATGTCAGAAGACCCAAAAAGACAAGTCCCAAAAACAACCTGCACCAAAAAACATGTACAATATATACAGTAATATATACAAAAATATAAGCATGTAAACTCACCTACACAACCACCCTGAAACACAGAGGGGAAGGAGGGAGGGTAAATTGGACTGTAGCAAGGGGATCCTCCGACATCTACATTTATGGTAGGTACAAAACTGTACTATGTTCTTCGTCTTCCCTTGCTGCAGTCCTGACAATTGGGTAGAATCCCAAAGCAGAGGTAAGGGAGGCTGGCAAATTATAAAGTAGCAGGAGCTGACAACATGCCTTGTAAAACAGCTGTGGCAAAACCAGCTCTAGTCTTAGAGTATATAGGCAGGTGATAATGCCTAGAGAAAGTATGCACTGAACTCCAAGTAGCTGCCTCCAGAATATCCTTAGTTGCCACCCCTTAGAAATGCTGTTGAAGTGGCAGTAGCCCTAGTGGAATGAGGCCTAATCCCAGCTGGAACCTCTTTGCCATGATGGGAATAACAAAATGCAATGCAAAAGCCAATCCACCTAGAAATAGTTTGTTTTGACACAGGCTTGCCCTGTGAACTTAAAGCAAAAGAAACAAGTAACTGCTGAGACTGCCTAAAATCTTTAGTCCTGCTCAAATAATAACGGAATTGCCTATGTACATCTAAAGTGTGTAAAATCTTTTCCCCTTTATTTTGAGGATCTGCAAAAACGTAGGCAAATGAATAGTTTGGTTTAAAGCCACACTAGAAACCACCTTAGGCATAAAGGAAGGATTAGTACGTAATGATACCCTGTCCTTATGGAAAATCAAGAAGGGCTCTACTGCCATAAGGGCCTGCAACTCAGACACCCTTCTTGCAGAAGTAATAGCCAACAGAAAAGCAGTCTTCCATGACAAATATTTCAATTCAGCAGTAGCTGCAGGCTCAAAAGGTTGTAGAGTAAGTTTTTCCAACACAAAATTGAGATCCCAAGCAGGAGTAGGAGCTCTACGGGGGTCTTATATTCTTTGCCCCTCTAAGAAACTGCTTGAACAAAGGATGCGAAAACAAAGGTGGGTCACAATCATAGTGAGCTGAAATTGCTGCAGCATGAATCTTTATGGAAGAGAAAGACAAACCTTTGTCCAATAATTCAGTAAGATATTGAAGAGCCACACTCAAATTAGGCTCTGAAATCTCCAAATTCTTTGCTGTACTCCAAAATAAAAATCTCTTCCATTTTTCATGACACTCTCCTAGTACTAGGCCTTCTAGCTTCCATAATCACATTTAAAACTTGTTGAGGAAGCTGAGACCTACCATGCTTCAACACAGAATATGCCAAGCCGTGAGATGAAGAGATTGAAGCTTGACATTGAGCAGATGACCGTCCTTCTGAGATAACAGATGAGGAATCAGAGGTAAAGGCCATGGAGGCTTCTTTACAAGACTCCTTAGAAGTGGGTACCAGTGTTGCCGAGGCCAATCTGGAGCTATCAAAATCATCCTTGGCCTGTCCTGTCTGACCTTTAGTAATACCTTTGGAAGAAGAGGTAGAGGTGGAAAGGCATAGACATGAAGGTTTTTCCAACTGAAAGACAGAGCATCCACTTTCCAAGCTGTGTGATGAAACCCCTTTGTGCAATACTTTGGCAGCTGGTGGTTTAGTGGAGAAGCGAACAGATCTATGTCTGGAGTTCCCCATGACACTGTCAATGTCTGAAATACATGAAGATCCAGTTTCCACTCGTGGGGATCCATGATTTGTCTGCTTAATACATCTGCTAGGAGTTCTGTGCTCCTGGCAGAAACCTTGCCTGAAGAGTCAGTTGCAGGCTTAACGCAGTCTCCCATAAAATCATTGCTTGCCTGCATAGAGGATAAGAATGTGTTCCCCTTGCTTGTTGATGTACCACATGACAGTTGTGTTGTCTGTCAGAATCAACACCTGCCCTGGAAGAAGTAACTCCTTGAACGCCATCAATGCAAACTGGACTGCCAACATCTCCTTCATGTTGATATGTAGATGCTGTAGTCTGGCAGGCCACTTGTCTTGTATCCACTTTCCATTTAGATGAGCTGCCCAAGCAGTGTCCGAGGCATCCGTCGTTAAAATCTGACTCGCCTCTGGCCGGGTCACAGAGAGTCCCTTGTTTAGGTGACATTCCTGAGCCCACCACAAGAATTCCTTTTGAAGGCAAGGTATTATTTGAATGACAGTGTCCAAATCTTGGCAGTGCTGTGTCCATACATTTTGAGATACCATTGCAGCTTCCTCATATGCAGTTTGGCATTGGGAAGCACCAGAATACAAGATGCCATGAACCCTAATGCTTGAAGGACTGTCCTTGCAGTCAGCACGGACTGATGAGATAGTTGATGGAAGTAAAGTGACAGACTCTTTTGTTTGTCCGGGGTTAAAAGGCCATCTGGGCTGCTGTATTCAGTCTCACACCCAGAAAGCACATGTCTTGAGAGGGTACTAGACTGGACTTTATTTCGCTCACAGAATACCCTAGGCATCTTAGCACTGCTATGACATATTCCAGATGCTGTAGAAGGTGTTCCTTTTCTTGAGCCAGAATCAGGCAGTCGCCCAAGTAAGGATAAATTTGAATGCCTTGAAGCCTGAAGTAAGCTATCACTGGAGCCAGAACCTTTGTGAATACTCTGGGCGCAGTAGATAAGCCAAAGGGCAATGCAGAGAACTGATAATGAAAATCTCCAGTTCGAAACCAAATACTTTCTGCAACTTAGCCTTATGGGCACATGAAGGTAAGCTTCCTTGAGATCCAAAGTTACCATCCAGTGATCCTTGCCCAGCAGAGGTAACAGTTGCTGTAACGCCAACATCTTGAACTTGGGAATGTCCAGATAAGTGTTGAGGATAGATAAATCCAAAATTGGTCTCCACGTGTTCCCCTTCTTTGGTACTAGGAACAGGCGAGAATAAAATCCGAGCCCCTTTCTGACACAGGGACTGGCTGAATAGCCCCTATCTGGAGTAACTGAGAAACTTGCTTGTGAGCCTCTTTTCTTTGTGGAGGAGGAACATCTGGCATGCCTTTGAAAGGGGGCAGTGTGTGGAAATAAAATCTGTACCCGTGATGAATGATATCCAGCACCCATCTGTCTTGAGTGATTAAATCCCAATTTTCTTTGAAAAGAGACAATCTTCCTCCCAAAGGAGCTGCCAGACGAGAGTCCACTGGCAGCTGAAAAGGCAGGTCATTGGTTCTGCTTACGAAAGGACTGACCCCTGCCCTCACCAGAAGTCTGAGCAGGTGAACTGTCTGATCTAGGCCTAAACGAACCTTGAGCCCTGCCCCTACCACGCCTAGACCTACCCCTAGACTGGGAACCATAAGCAGGATATGTCCACCCCTTAGCAGGCCAATTTCTACTAAACTTCGGAGGCTGCACCTGCAAAATCTTTAACAGTCTGCATAGACTTAGCTTTGTCCTCCATTTTCTTTAAAACTGCTTCCACAGGCGGTCCAAACAACACATCAGACTGTAAAGGAGCATCCAAAATCCTGGTCTTAACATGCTCAGCTAAATTCTGATCCTTCAACCATGCATGTCTGAAGAACAGAACTAGTAGCAGCCACCCTCGAGGAGGCCTGAACAGCATCAAAACCACACTGCAAAGAATGCTTACCCACTTGTTCAGACACATGAACCAAATCCAGCAATTCTTTACACTCAATACCTTCCGCCAAAGCATCCACCTTAGATTTCAATTGTGAAAGGAGATAATTCTGATATTTCAGCATATGAAATTGACAATTCAACGCCTCATGGCTAGAGTGGAAGAAGTATATACTTTCTTACCCCACCTATCCAAAGCCCTTGCCTCTTTATCAGAGGGTACAGGATTTTTAACCACAGAAGCTTTAACACCTTTAGGCCCCTGAGAAACAGTTTCTGGGTCCGCCCTGGGACTCTTAAACAAATACTTATGAGCTTCGGGCACCCTATAATACCTATCAGGCTTAACAGGAGCAGGAGGCAAGGAATCAGGGTTCAGAGAAGCCTCTGCAAAACATCCTCCACCACATTCAACACAGGAGGAATAGCTAAGGGCCTATGCTGGGGCAAAACAAGAATTCCCTAAGCCTTTTCTGGAGTCAGAGTAATCTTGGCCTTCCCATTTAAAGTGCTCCCTCATGGAGTGAAGAGTCTCTGAAAATGAAAAATCCTCAGGAGGAGAAGCTGAAGGAGTGGAATCATCCACATCAGAATCAGAATAAGTAGGAAACTCTTGCAAGTCTTCCACAGAAGACTCTGAAGCCTGTGAACACTGTTCAAAACTATCAAACTCCTGTTCCACCCTAGGCCTCTTATCAGGTGGGGGCATAGAACCTCTAATCAGAGTAATCAAATCTTCTGCCATTTTAAGCATATGTTTCTTAGGCACAGAGCCCGAAATGCTAGGAGAAGCCCCTACAGAAGCTGAACTTGGCCTTCCTCTAAAAGAAGCTTTGGCAACAGAAGGAGAGGCCCTAACTACCTTGGGAAGAGAGGGAAGAACAGTGACCTGAGAAGCCCCTCAGCCTGGCCTACCTCCTGAGAGGGCACATCCTGTAACAGTAAAGTATCTGCCTGAGACTCCATAGAGACTCCTGGCAAAACCTCTGGCCCCCCTGAGCCTTCTAAAGGACCGACGTCCGGGACTGCCGGTTCCTCACCCCTAGACTTCACTGTTTTGTCCTTGCGCTTCTTAGCTGAAGCAGGCGCCGGAGCATCCGACGGCATAGTATAATTGCAACGCTTCCAAACACTAACCTAGCACAATCAAGCCTCCTCTTAATAGTGCGCTTGTTAAATCTAGCACAAGAGCGCAACCAACAACGCCGTGCTCAGGCCCTAAACAAGGTATACACAATGTATGATAATCCCTATGCGGTATCTGCTTCCCACAAGAAATACAGTTATTCACTTTTTCTGACATCCGGTTAAATACTGAGGCAAGAAAAACCAAAATGTTCTAACGGGTTACTTAGCCAACTCTGTATTCGGTCTGAAACTCCGGTTTCGGAAAATCTCAGAACGCCAACCTGCACTCGCAAAATTGCTTCTGCATCGGACCATGCGGCAAAAAAGACTGAGGAAATGACGTCGGTCATGCGCATTAGTACCCTGACGTACTGACGTCAGTCTAAGGCGCCATGACCGACGTCAGCCTTATACTCTGGTATTCGGGCCGACTGGGACGCGGACTATACCCAATTGTCAGGACTGCAGCAAGGGAAGACGAAGAACATCTGACCTCTTGCGTCAGGCGCGACCTCTTGTGGTTTACGGAACCACATCTTCCCACCCTTCTGACCATTAGGATATGGTCTAGATGGGGTGGAAAAACGGACTCCCACGGCAGAGAGTCTTGCCTTCTTGCTCGCATCGGGTCAAAGTATCCTTCACCTGCGGTCCAAACAAAGCTGAACCGTCAAAGGAGGAGTTAGTGAAGGACGCCTTAAAGGGGTCTGCAAAGTTACAAAGCCGCATCCAGGCGTGAAGCCTTAAGGCAACGCCTGTGCCTGCAGCCCTACTCGCCCCATCGTCCGCATAGGAAATAAGCCGCATGGAGGAGTTGACAATGGAATTCAGGGTTGCCAGCTGGGAGTTTATTTTGTCTCGAGACCCCGCAGCTGTTGGATCCTGTAAGACCTCACCCACTTCTTTGAGCATGTCTCTTTGAAGGCGGGTGAAGTGGCACAGATAATTCAGCGACCGCATGACAAAGGCCGCTGAACAAAACATCCACTTGCCGTACCTATCCATAGTCCTAGACTCTTTGTTAGGAGGATGGACAGGTACTGAAGGATCAGCCAGTTCCTTCTTAGTGGCCGCAGCCACCACCATGGCGTCAACCGGGACACCCCTGGCTAAAAACTGTCCGAAGGGGCTGTTGTGAATTTGGAAGTCCTCCGTGGGGTAGGTTCCATCGTATCAGGGGCCGTCCACGCCTTCCGCGCCACCACTTCCATGAGGGGGTCAAAGGGCGGAGACACCCAGGAGGTGGAAGGGCGAGAGCCAAAAGCCTCTAGGTAAACCAACTCGTCCTCGGAAGGATTAAGGGTAGACCAGTTCCCCCTCTGCTTCAGGATTTCAAGGATGTCTGAAAAGGAGACATCCTCAGAGGGGGACAGTGGGGACCCTTCCGACTCATCCAAGTCGGTATCCGATGTAATGGACTCAGGGGAGTCCACATGCTTCCTCTTACATTTCCTCTTCCGTGGGGGTTCCCCTGACAGATCAGGGGAAACCTCGGAAGAGGAGGATATTCTCAATGGGGAAACCTGAGGTGTTGGATCTCTACGGTCAGGAATGAGAGGGTGGGTAGTGACCGCAGCAGGCACTACAGAGGGAGGAGCTGAGGGAGCCGACCGTGGAGCAGCCACAGGGGCCAGCACGCTCCTCATGACTTCGAAGGCGCCCCTATCAGGCAGGGTAGAAGGTCTCCGCTCCGAAGAGATAAGGACCCCTCCCGGCACAGAGAGGGACGGCTCCGAAGCCGATGTCGGGGCCGAACTTACCAGTGCTGAAGCTCCAAGAGGGAGAACGGGGTCGGACAAGGGTCCGATGCCACTCGCCCTCTCGGAGCAGACGAGGAAGTCAATGCACCCGGATCCCTCCAAGGATGGGACCATGGAAGAGACCGGAGCTGACTGAGCCGAAAGGTGAGGTATCGGCTCCGACGTGTCGACGGCCACGGCTCTCACAAGCTCCGGCTCCGAACTCAGAGGAAGAGTCGGAAGAGGAATCGAAGATGGGGTGGGGATAGCCACTGTCTGTTGAGAAGGGCTATGGAGCATTTGGGCTAGTACCTGAGACTTAAGAAGTCTACTAACCACCTTCTCGAGGTCGTGGTCCGAGAGCCTGGAAGACCTGGAGGAATGGATTCGATGACTCCGCTCCGAGAGTAAGGGAGACCTCGGAGCAGAGTGAACAGATTCCAAGGACGGAGATCTGGACCTTTTATGGCTAGCAGATGGTGCCGACACTACTATCGGTGCTGACTGAGTCCTAGAATCATCGGCTCCGGTTCGAGCCGATGTAGAAGCCTGAATTTCCCAGCCAGAGCCAATGATGAAGACTGTGTCTTGGAAACATCGGCTCCAGCCGGAGCCGATGTGACAGCAGTCAGAGCACCACCAGTCGAAGGCTCGGAGCCGACTGCTTAGATGGCTTCCCCGACGATGACTTAGTCGGGGAACCTTCAGGCTTTAACAAGCCCCTCAAAATTAACTTATTCCTGCGTTCCTGCAGGACTCTTGGACTGAACGCATGACAGACCGAACAAGAGTCCTGCAGGTGCAGAGGGCCCAGGCAATAAACACAAGAAGTGTGACCGTCTGTCAGCGACATTTTCTGACAGCATGAGTCACACTTCTTGAAGCCTGAGACCCTGGTGTCTTTTGACATCCTAAAGTACAAAAAATACAGACACACACACACACACACACACACACACACACACACACACACACTTTAAAACAAGCTAAGCCAGTCAAACAAAAATTAAACTGACAAGTTAAGAAGCAGAATAGGCCCAAAGGCCTAACCTTATAACTAAAGGGGGTTAGGAAAAAGATTAAAATGGACCGGAAGGGGGATTAGCTATGAAGGGAAGCTAATGGGATGGTCGCTAACTAAAAACTAACTAAAAATCTGACTAAAAGATATAAATTTTAGAATTATAACTTCTAACCTGTAGAGCCAGTAATAAACGCACCTCGCAGCTGTAAGCGGCAAACAAGATCTGGGTAGTTAGCGCCTAGCATTGTGGGACATAGGGTAGCCTCGAGCCGGTATAAATAGCTCTTGAGCTTTAGTATAGGCAGAGTTGGAGCCGAGGGTCGGCTCCGAACCCATCCAGCAAGAATGAAGGCGAGATTGACAACTTAACATCATTTGTTTTATGTGGATTTTACTGTGCTGCTTAAGACAGAGTGGCTGAAACATAAAACTATCAAGTTTATCAGGGCCTAAAATTAAACAAGAACCTGCAAGAGATGCCTTACAGAAGGGTTTGATGTTGCTGGCAACCGTATACTCATTTAGCCAAGAAATGAGCAATGATTTGTAAGATCTGAGTAATTTACAGTTAACTATAGTGTATATTTTTCTTGGTTATTCACACATAAATAGATGTACTCTGAAGCTCTGGACTCTGGGTTTGCACCCCCCCCCCCCCCGCAAAAAAATCCTGCAGGCACCCATGCAAATCAGGTAATCCTTAACAAGTTTGCTCTATGAGGAAGATCAACTTATCCCACTTAACTCTTGCCCTCTTCCCTCCCAAATAAATTTCTTCAACTCTATTACCCACAGTACCTCTCTGCTGGATAAAAGAAGATACACCTAACCTGCATCGAAAACTAAAGGGACCAAAATACTGGATTACTTGTAGTTTTGGATTTCTCATATTTTAAAGATATTACTAAGCTGGGTGGGCTTAATTCTTTTGACAGCTAATCTTAGAAAATGGCCCGATGAATCTTCTACATTGGGGAAACCGCAAATGCCCTTTAAGCTAGGGAGAGCAAACACCAAAAGTAAACTCTCGTATAGAATATCTTGGAAGCAGAGTATAACCCAAAAAGAAAAAGGATGTTTACCAAAATTACTGTGTCTCTGCAATAAACCAAAAATCTCCCAAGCATCCCAGAGATGAATGTGAGTGCATAAGCATCTTCCATACCCAGCATGACCACAAGGGCATCTCAACAACAGAAAAGCAAAGGGGGAACTGAAGGTTTAACTTTTTCAAATTTTTACCATCTGGAACCGGTTTAAGCTTGGAGATCTAGAAAGTACAGTTTTGTACCTACCATAAATGTAGATGTTAAGAGTGCTAATACAGCTGCAGTCATAACAGATGGGTTCTCTGCCGTCAGGCGGGTCCTCGGTCGGCCGAATTCCAAAGTCTAGGTCCAGCGTCAGTTGTCGTCGCTTCTTCCCTGACGTCAGTGCGACAGGGGTATAAAAGAACCAGCCGACGCCATTTTCTTCAGTTTTTCTTGCCCCAGATGTCAGGTGCCCCCAGAAGGAAGGCAATACATAAATTTATGTAATACTGCAATGCAATATAATCAAAAAACAGTAGTTGCAAGCAAATACACCATAAATGAATACCCCAATCAGGATGTATGAGGAGGTGTTAGCCAACAGGCTGTCCCAAGAGGGGAAGGAGGGACTGCAGCTGACTCGAACATCTACATTTATGGTAGGTACAAAACTGTACTATGTTCATCGTGCACACAGCTGCAGTCATAACAGATGGGTAGAATCCCAAAGCTAAAACAGGGGTGGTAGGCACTAGGTGGAACTAGGAGGAGCCAGGATGCCCTGCAAGACTGCGGTGGCAAAGCCTGCACTAGTTTTGGAGTATAATTGTAGGTGGTAGTGCTTGGAGAAGGTATGCACTGAACTCCAAGTGGTTGCTTCCAAAATATCTTTGGTAGGAACCCCTCTGAGGAAAGCTGCAGAGGTAGCTGTGGCCCTTGTGGAGTGAGATCTGATGCCTGCAGGTACAGGTTTCCCATGAAAAGAGTAGCAAAAGCGTATGCAGTGGGCTATCCATTTTGAAATTGTCTGTTTGGAAATTGGCTTCCCTTGAGCTCCTGTAGCATAGGACACAAAGAGTTGTTCTGATTTTCTGAAAAGCTTTGTTCTGTCCAAATAATAATGCAGCTGTCTGTGGATGTCAAAGGAATGTAGTAGTCTCTCCCCTTTGTTTTGAGGATTAGGGTAAAAAGTAGGTAAGTGGATAGCCTGATTCAAAGCTACCCTGGATACCACCTTTGGCATAAAGGACGGATTGGTTCATATGGAAACTCTGTCCTGATGGAAAATGATGAAAGGCTGCACAGCCATGAGGGCTTGTAGTTCCAATACCCTGCGAGCTGAGGTGATAGCCAGAAGGAAGGCTGTTTTCCAGGACAATTATTGCAAATCTGTTGAGGCAGCTGGCTCAAAAGGAGGCAAGGTCAGCATTTCTAGAATGAAATTGAGGTCCCAAGCAGGTATTGGTTGTTTTCTTGGGGGTTTTATATTCCTAGCCCCTCTGAGGAACTGTCTTAACAGGGGGTGAGAGAATAAAGGAGGATCAGTGTTGTATTCTGCAGAAATGGCTGAGGCATGGATTTTGATGGAGGAGAATGAAAGTCCACTGCTTAGCAGCTCAGCTAGATACTGTAATATTTGAGGTAAATTCAGTATTCTGGCCCTTTTTCTCATTCCAGGCACAAAACCGTTTCCATTTTGCGGAGTAAGCTTTTCTAGTAGAAGGCCTTCTGGCCTCCAAAATGACATCTTGTACCTCCTTGGAGAGTAGGGTCTGTTGTGAAGTTAGGGAATCTTCCATGCGGCCAGATTGAGTGTTTTCAGCTGACTGAGTAGTTTTGAAGCTGTGTTGAGTCAGAAGAAGAGGTATTAGAGGTAGGGTCCATGGTGGGGAAAGCGTCATGCTCCTCAGGAGTGGGTACCAGTGCCGTCTTGGCCAGTCTGGAGCAATGAGAATCATCTTTGGTCTGTCTGCTCGGGTTTTTAATAGAACTTTGGGCAGAAGAGGAAGAGGTGGAAAGGCATAAACTGTCATTGTTGTCCAACTGAAAGAGAGAGCGTCCACTCTCCAGGCCGGTGGATGAAAAGTCCTTGAGCAGAATTTTGTCAATTGGTGATTTTTGTGAGAGGCAAAGAGATCTAGGTCTGGCCTTCCCCATGCTTGAATTATCTCTGTAAAAACTTGAGGATGCAACTTCCATTCGTGTGGATCTGTTATATTTCTGCTTAGGTTGTCTGCCAGCGTGTTTTCCTTGCCTGGCAAGTACTGTGCTTGAAGTTCGATTTGTAATTCCAGTGCCATGTTCCAAAGTGACATGGCCAGCCTGCATAGGGGGTATGAATGGGTTCCCCCCTGTTTGTTTATGTACCACATTACTGTGGTGTTGTCTGTCCTTATCAATAGTTGACCTGGATGCAGAAGGTCTTTGAAAGCTATAATAGCATTTATTACTGCTAGCATTTCCTTTTGATTGATGTGTAGGTGCTTTTCTTTTTGGGACCATTTGCCCTGAATGCACCGATCTGTCATGTGCACCCCCCAGGCGTAGTCCGAGGCGTCTGTTGTGATGACTTGATTTGCTTGAGGCTTGCAGAATGGGAGACCTGTGTTTCTTTGGCATGCTTGAGCCCACCACAGAAATTCCTTTTGAAGACATGGAATCAGTGGTATTATTGTTTCCAAACTGTGGCTGTGTTGAGACCATAGATTTTTCAGGTACCATTGAAGTTTCCTCATATGCAGCTTTGCACATGGGATAAGTAGGATGCAAGATGCTATGCTATGAATCCCTGAGCCTGCAGGATTTTCCTTGCAGTCAGCCTGGTGAAATTTGCTAGTTTTCTGAAATATTGAGTTAGTTGCCCCTGTTTCTCTGGCGTGAGGTAGGCCATCTGGGTGTTTGTGTCCAAGTTGGCACCCAGGAAAATTATTGTTTGAGAGGGTATTAGCCTTGATTTCTTTTTGTTGACTGTGTATCCCAGAGAATTCAACAACATTATTACAAAAGCCAGATGTTTCAGAAGTATGTTTGCTGTCCGCTTGGATCAGGCCGTCGTCCAAATATGGGTATATTTGTATCCCTTGAAGTCTGCAGTAGGCAATTACTGATGCCAGGCATTTCGTGAATACTCTGGGCGAAGTAGATAAGCCAAAGGGCAATGCAGAGAATTGATAATGTGTTGAACCTGCAAGAAATCTGAGGTATCTTCTGCAATCTTGTCTGATTGGGACATGCAGGTATGCCTCCTTGAGGTCCAATATTACCAGCCAAGACTCCTTGCCCAGCATGGGAAGAAGCTGCTGTAATGTGAGCATCTTGAATTTTGGCACGAGTAAAAATGTGTTTAGGATGGATAGGTCCAAAATAGGTCTCCAATCTTTTCCCTTCCTTGGTACCAGGAATAGTCTGGAATAAAAACCTTGACCTTGTTCTTGTGTAGGTACCTCTTGAATAGCTTTCATGTCCATGAGATCTGAAATTTGTCTTTGTGCCTCTGCCCTTTTATTGTGTGGCAGGTTTGGCATGCCTCTCATTTTTGGAAGGGTGTGAAAATGGAATCTGTAGCCTCTGTTTATAATGTCCAGGATCCATTTGTCCTTTGTGACAATATGCCAATTTTTCAAAAATAATGCCAGTTTTCCGCCTAAAGGTGCTGCCATTTGAGCCTTGCTTGGCATGAAAAGGGGAAGTCATTGGGTTTGCTTTCTGAATGGCGGTGAACTACCCTCACCACCTCTTTGTGTAGGAGCTTGCCATTGTCTGCCTCTAAACGATCCTTGAGATTGCCCTCTGCCCCTCGGGCGCCTGTATCTACCTCATTCGGGTCTGTCCGTGGCTGGAAAGGACCAATTTTTGGAAGGCCAATTTCTACTGAAACGTGGGGGTTGTACCTGTAGGAATTCTTTTACTGTTTGCATTGATTTAGCCTTTTCCTCCATTTTCTTTAATACCTCCTCAGCTTTAACACCAAATAATACATCTTTTTGTAGAGGGGCATCTAGTAATTTAGCTTTGACATGATCTGGTAAGGTTTGCTCCTTGAGCCAGGCATGTCTACGTATGACTGATCCTGTAACAGCAGCTCTACATGAGGCCTCTAGAGCATCAAAACCACATTGCAAGGTATGTTTACCCACTTGTTCTGCACTATGCATCAAATCCTGCAACTCCTTCAAGTCTGGTTGTTCAGGTTGTGACATTTTGCTTCTCAACTGTGATAACAGAAACTGTTGGTACTTTAACATATGGAACTGGCAGTTTAATGCCCTCATGGTTAAGGTGGCCGAGGTATATACCTTTTTTCCCCACCTTTCTAAAGCTCTGGAATCTCTCTCTGAAGGTAACGGATTTTTAGCAGTGGAGGCCTTAATTCCCTTGGGGCCCTGTGAGATAGTTTCTGGGTCAGTAGCATGGCTTTTGTATAAGAATTGGTGTGAGTCAGGAACCCGGTAGTACCCGTCAGGCTTGACTGGGGCTGGAGGTAGAGAGTCTGGGTTAAGGCAGGCCTCCGAATACACATCATCTAGAATGTCTAAGACAGGAGGTATAGCCAGAGGCCTGTGCTGAGGGAGCAAGAGGAAATCCCTAAGCCTTTTCTTGGAGTCTGAGTGCTCTTGGCCTTCCCAGTGGAAGTGTTCCCTCAAGGTATGCAAGGTTTCCCCAAAAGAGTAATCCTCAGGGGGGGGGGGACAGAGGGAATGGACTCCTCTGCATCAGAATCTTCAAAAGGGGAGTATGAATGTTCCTGTTCATCAGAGTGCTCTGAAATAATGGAGGCCTGGTCCGAGGAGGGGGATTCTTCCTCCACTCTGGGCCTTTTGTCCGGGGGAGGTTGAGAACCCCTGATAAGAGTAATCAAATCCTCAGCCATTTTGAGCATCTGCTTTTTAGGCATGGGGCCTGGAGAAGGGCCCTGTGGAGCTTGTCTCAGAATGCATGTCTGCTTTAGACTTAGTGAAAGCCTTGATGGAAAAAGAAGAGGAAGGCCTGAAGACACCTTGAGAGGTGGCAGACCTGTCTAAACTCTGAGTTTCACCGCCTAGAGTGGCTTCGGTATCGGTAGTCGGGGTGTGGGCCGAGGAGCCTGCGATCTCGGGTACAGTAGACCCCGCCAATGAAGTGTCGTCGGTAGTCAGGGGCTGCATAGGTGCCTCACTGAGAACCGGACCACCTGTAGTCGGCTTAGGCGTGGTGTCGGTAGAAGCCGCGGACCTCGTATGTCGGTCCTTATCTTTGCGTCTTTTACTCAAAACTGGAGTCTGAGTATCCGACGACATAATGTAATTAATTTTTTTGCCAAAATAATGTTGGGCGAACTCCCCCCAGACGCTTAATGGTGCGTCTGTTGAATGTAGCACAAAAATGACAGGCTGAAACGTCGTGGTCTGGGCCTATGCAAGGAATGCAGAGGGAATGAAAATCCTTATGCGGTATTTGCTTCCCACATGAAATACAATTATTAACTTTGCCTGACATTGGTCTGAGGCAAGAAAAGTTTCCCCAACGGGGTACTTAGCTTTCAAGAAGATTTCGGTTGCAAAGTTTTCATAATCTCAGGAGCTGGCCGACCGGCACTTGCGAACTGTTTCTGCTTCGGGCACCGCGCGGCAAGAAAGACTGAAGAAAATGGCGTCGGCTGGTTCTTTTATACCACTGTCGTACTGACGTCAGGGAAGAAGCGACGACAACCAACGCCGGACCTAGACTTTGGAATTCGGCCGACCGAGGACCCGCCTGACGGCAGAGAACCCATCTGTTATGACTGCAGCTGTATGCACGATGAACATCAGGTATCTAGAATACATCCTTCCTGGAGACTAGACAGAGTCTTGAACAAACATGCTGTTCAAGTTCTCTTAGCAAATTTCTTTTCAAATCTCTTTCTATTGCTTTAGAGTACAGCATGCAATCTAGGATAACCTAACTATAGCCATATAAAACTGCAGTATGGTAGTGCCATTCTCATGGGGGAGGGGGCATGAATTTGAAATGTCAACCGTGGACAATAAGCCTCACCACCCCCAGTTCTCTGGTAAGTTCATGCCACTTCTAAAGTAGTAGTCTTCTTTACATGAGGTAGTGGAGGTCTGGGACAGGAAAGTAAAGCAAAAAGTGAGACATCAGCTTGACTACATGGAAAATCATCTACCTGCTTCTGCCCTACTGTGGGTGCGTGTGTTCATTTCCTCCTCGCCGCTTTTCCCAAAATCGCTTTTCTATTGCACTGTTTAGCCTGCAACAGCTTCCAGTAAAATTGGCACTGCTTGGTCAGAAAAGGTTCTGCTGTACTTTGACAGCAAGGGATGAAAAAGTTACTTAACTGAGAACACTAGCTTGCCTGTCCTCTCCAAATTTTTGATCTGCCATGGGAGAAAAAAAATGAGAGGGATGCATTTATAGTGTTCAGAAAATAATAAAGACAAGAGCTCTATTCCAAGTTGCACATTTTCTCATCACTGCAAAATAATCAGCAACCTTAGTTCAAGCTACACTGGACCCGCTGACACATTTAACTTTGTACCTGTTCACTTTAGGTATCATGAAATAAATTTTAAAAGTATTTGGTTTAAGGCTACATCAGGAATCCCCTCCATCACATCCTCCATCCACTTTAGGCTATTCCCCTTGTTAGTGGAATACAAGGATCCAAAGCCTGACTGATCAAATGCAGAACCCTTAAATGCATACCTTCTTCCAAAACCTATTAGTAAATGTCTCTGATGGGAGTGTTTAGTGTCCGTACAAAGTCTTTGGCTTCACTCAATGCAACTATGGAATCTACTCCTTCTGGGTTTCTATACTGGAATTTAAGCTACTCCTCCAGTCTAAGGTGAAGGTGGCTACAAAAATCTGTCTACAGAGAGGGACCCTTGAAGACATTTATGAATCCCTATAAAATTGCAAACAAGACCCATATGCATTGGTTCCCACATACCAACCAACTCAATCTCTTCTGATGAGCTCAAAACATCTTTGGCTCTCCACTTAAATTTCTAAATTAAATTAAGAAGTTTCCTGAAAGGAGAAGTCACCCACCAGAACTTTAAGACAAGAACTCTTTCTTCAATATCTCAGCTTAAAAAGGAGTACAGCTGCATAGAAAATGCATGCCGTCTTCTTCCCCATTATCTAACTCAAATGACCACTTAACAGTGATTGATTTTTTTCTGTAGTAGTAGTAGTAGTAGTATCAGACATAGCTGGATCTCCTAGTGTTGGTATGATTACAGACATTCTACCACGTTTCTTTGACAAAATTGTCATGGGAAAAAAATGTGTGGGAGGGGGGCTGACAGAGAAATGTTACTGCCTGGATAGGGTCCAGAGACTCCTGCATGAAAACAGAAAACATGCATAACGAAGGAATGACCTGCATTGACAAATACCTTAGACTGTCACTCTAACATCCAGCTATGATACAGGAATCTGTCACAGGGAGATGGCACCATTATAACAGGGCAGTAACACGGTCAACAATGTGAAACCCACACAGTAGGATGTCAGCACTGTGATGTCAGGATGGATAACACTACTGAGGATTTGAATCTCACCACTGCCAGCCACTGGCAACAAAGCACCCAAGTCTATTTCAGTAACTAATTCACATAATACAAGCTGGACATATTATAGACAGAACATTCACCACCGTGCTTAGTACAAGCTTCTAGGATCCGCATCCAGACTGAACTGCAAAAGGCCATCCTGTGTTACTGGCCAAGTACCCCAGGCCCCTTTCTTACCATTCACAATGTGAACTAAGGTATTCCAGTACCCCTTACAGTAACAAACTTTCACTAAAAGTTTCACATACATGTTACAGAAGGCTGGCAGAATTCTCCAATTTCATAAATAGACCAAATTAATATTTTTCACTGGTAGCAAACCTAAGCAGTCTAACTGAGAACAGGTGCCTATAGGATTATCCCCTTCTCAGTAAAAGAGCACTGCATATTATATACATTCACAAACACAAATTATATATCACTATTTTTTTCTTAAATGAAAAACAAACCAAGGAACAGCAATGACTCGAACATTTCAAAACTACACTCAAAATATGATCACTACAGAACTCAAATGGTAATTTAATAGCTCTTACCAAAAAGGAAAATTCACTATATGACCATTTGGGAAAACTCCACCGTGGAACTCAAAACACTTTTTATTGCATCTGTTTTTGAGCTATTTTAATGCCTCAAAATCACACCAAATGCTTCTTTTACAATTTTAATGCATTTCTCTCAAAATGGCGGATGATGGGGCCTGCCTTGGTAATGTGATCTTATTTTCTTGCTTTCATTCCTTCTTCCTAGAACACATTTCAAGTCCTCTTTATAGGACTCATGCCAGACATAAGTAGGGCTGTTTTCTCATGCCATTAAAATATAATGGCAGGACTATGAAGCACTGTAATATAAACACACCTTTTGCAAAACAGTTACATCCCTGTTTACCTGACTGAGCCTCATTTATCTGTCTGCCAGAGCTTGCTCTATGCTATAAATAACTGTTAGCTACTTGCAGCAAAAGAAAGCAGATATAAAAAGTACAGTTGTGTACACTTACCATATATGTAGGTGTTGGTGTGTATTCACTGCTGCAGTCATTACATTTGGGTAATCTGCTGGCAGGTTGCCCTCAGTCGGCCTGATAAACAAAGTCTTGGGTCCTGCGTCGATTGCTGTCCCTTCTTCCATGACGTCAGGGGTATAAAACATGCAGCCGACGCCATTACAATCAGTTTTTCTTGCCCCAGATGTCAGGTTCCCTCCAAATGGGGAGCAAAATAAAATTAAACACACAAAAATATACCTCCAACCAAAAGCAAATACACCAAAAAAGTTTTTAAGCATAGAAAAAAAAAGTAGAGGTATAGTCAGAGAAAAGCAGGGAGCTGGACGGAGGGTAACCAGGACTACAACAGTGAATACACTCGAACATCTACATTTATGGTAAGTGTACACAGCTGTACTATGTTCTTAGTGTTTCACTGTTGCAGTCATTACATTTGGGTAGATTCCCAAAGCAATGGTTAGGAGGAGGAATTTATACAGCATTAGAACCAGCTATAAGGCCCTGCAAAACAGCAGTGGCAAAGCCAGCTCTGGATTTAGAGAAAATTGGTAAATGATCATGCTTGATGAAAGTATGTACACAACTCCAGGTAGCAGCTTCTAGAATATCCCTGGTAGGAACACCTCTAAGAAAGGCTGCAGAAGTAGATGCAGCCCTGTTGGAGTGAGATCCGATCCCCTGATGAATAGGTTTTCCATGGTGCTTATAGCAGAAATGAATGCAATGGCTTATCCATTTAGAAATGGTTTGTTTTGAAATAGCCTTCTCCTCTGCCCCAGCAGCAAATGCTACTAGCAATTGTTAGGATTTTCTTCGAAATTTAGTTCTGTCCAAGTAGAATCTAAGTTGTCTGTGCACATCCAAGGAATGCAGAATCCATTCCCCTTTGTTCTGTGGATTGGGATAGAAAGTTGGCAAATGAATGGACTGAGTAAGAGCCACACTGGAAGCCACCTTGGGCATGAAGGATGGATTGGTCCTCAGAGATACCCTGTCTGCATGAAAGATGATGAAAGGCTCCACTGCCATAAGCGCCCGTAATTCAGATATCCTTCTAGCTGAAGTGATTGCTAAGAGGAAGGCTGTTTTCCAAGAAAGAAATTTTAAGTCTGCAGTAGCAGCTGGCTCGAAAGGAGGTAGAGTGAGCTTCTCCAAAACAAAGTTAAGGTCCCAGGCAGGGGTAGGGGCTCTGCTGGGTGGTCTCAAGTTCTTTGCCCCTCTGAGATACTGCTTGAGCAGGGGATGAGAAAAGAGGGGTGGTTCTGTGTTACAGTGAACTGAAATAGCCGAAGCATGGATTTTAATAGAGGAAAAAAAGACAGGCCCTTGTGAAGCATCTCAATTATGTACTGCAAAATCTGAGGTAAACTGGGTGCTGCTGTGCTCATCCCTAAAGACTGGTTCCAGGCACAGAATCTTTTCTATTTGTCAGCATAAGATTTTCTAGTACTAGGTCTTCTCGCCTCGAAGATGACGTCCATCACAGGATTGCTGAGGGATGCTAAGGGTGAATTTAAGTGATTATCCAAGCTGCAAGGTTCAATGTTGGGAGCGGAGGGTGCAGAATTTGGTTCTCCTGCTGAGACAGCAAGGAAGGTGTCTGAGACAGGTGCCATGGAGATATTTGTGACACTGCGCAGGAGTAGGTAACCAGTGTTGGTGTGGCCAGTCTGGAGCAATCAAAATCATTCTTTTTTTATCCTGTTGGACTTTTAGCAGGACTTTGGAGAGCAGAGGCAGAGGGGGAAAGGCGTAGACTGATGGGTTTTTCCAGCTGAAGAACAGAGCATCCAACTTTCCAGGCTTTTTTGTGGGGAGTCCTTGTGCAAAATTTGTCCAACTGGTAGTTCTGGGGGGAGGCAAAAAAATCTATGTCTGGGCTCCCCCAGTTGCTTGTCAACATGTTGAAATTCCGTGGTTCCAGTTTCCACTCGTGTGGGTCCATGAGATTTCTGCTTAGTCTGTCTGCCAGTGTATTCAATTTTCCTGGCAGGAATTGAGCTTGTAGGTGCACTTGGTAGCTGAACGCCGTGTTCCACAATGCCATGGCTAGTCTGCAGGGGGAAGGAATGTGTACCCCCCTGTTTGTTTATGTACCACATAACCGTGGTGTTGTCAGTCTTTACTATTAGTTGTCCTGGAAGAATGTAGTACTTGAAGGCTGTCAGAGCATTCTGTACAGCTAACGTTTCTTTTTGATTGATATGTAGGCACATTTGATTTTGGTTCCATTTGCCCTGAATGCACTTCCCTGCCAGGTGAGCCCCCCATGCATAGTCTTACTCTGATGCATCTGTAGTTAGGGTTTGGGCAGCAGGGGGTAGTGTGAATGGTAGGTCCCTTGTTTTGCTGGCAGGCCTCTGCCCACCACAGGAACTCCATTGTTTCCAGGCTGTGACAATGTTGACTCCATAGACTTTTTAAGTACCACTGAAGTTTCCTCATATGCAGTCTTGCATATGGAATTAGAAGAATTCAGGAGGCCATAAACCCCAAGGCTTGCAGTATTTGTCTTGCAGATAGTAGAGTTTTTGTGGCCATTTGTTTGAAGTAAGTTACCAAATGAATTTGCTTTTATGGCATGAGGAAAGCCATCTGGGCAGTTGTATTCAAGCTATCACCCAGGAATGTAATCTGTTGAGAGGGTACCAGTTGTGATTTCTGGTGTACCTCAGACAAGTTAGATCCATTTTTACAAACGCCAGATGATTTAGAAGTGTGGCCTGGTTTTCTGCCTGAATTAGACAATCGTCCAGGTATGGATATATCTGAATATTTCTTTGACTGCAAAAATGCAATTACTGGAGCCAGGCACTTTGTGAATACCCTGGGTGCAGCAGACAAGCCAAAGGGCAGTGCAGAGAACTGATAATGCAAGTAGCCTGCGTTGAAGCTTAGGTATCTTCTGCAAGATTAATAAACCAAAACAGTGGTCTGAGTGCCCAAAATTAAAACTAGTAAACCTGGAATAAGGCACAAACTGAGCTCAGCAAACTGACAACTTCTTTAACAGACACAAGCACAAATAAATCCACAGCAAACGAAATCACAGCAGCACAGCACAGCAAACGAGCTCACAGCAGCACAGTAACGCTGTACAAGTAAATCCACATACTTTTTCGGCAAAATAACTTCAGATACCCAACTTCTCTTCCTTTGATGAATAAATAAACTAATCTAGTTCAAATGAACCAATGGATAAACAGATTCAATTAAACATGTAAAATGCATTGAAACACATGGACCTTAAAAGTAAATGAATCTGAATGTTAAAATCAAATAAATATGTACATATATTTTGTTGTATAAATACTTCAAATATAAACCTGGGTTAAAAAAAAAAAAAAAATATATATATATATATATATAGAACGTTTCATATAGATATTACAAACACAAACCTGAAATGCTTCTAAAATGTTTTTTTGAAGTAAAGCTAAACTGAAACTAAATAAAATGAAATTACACCATCTAATGGAAATTAAATGCATGTTCATCTTGTTAAAAAAATATTATATAAAAATGAACCATGACTTACATATACTATATGAATAAATAAAACAATTTAAAAGTTAAATGTAAATATAAATATAATATTGTTATAAAAAATACTATAATTTAGCAGATCTCAATTTCAGCACAGGTTTCAAGGATAACATTTTATTTAAACCAGGGAAAGACCTTGCATCCAGAATAATTTGCCAATATAGCTCCCTATATTCTAAACGAGTCTCCCAAGGCCCTCCCCTGGGATCACGTGGGACCACTTAGATGACAAAAAACTGGAATTTAGCTTTGTCACAATTATTTTGATGCTTAAACAGAGCATTATTATTTTTTCTTTTCCTCATCTCATAAATGCTGATAAAATAAATGCTCAAATTCTCTGCCTCAGTTTCCTCTTGGTCTTGCCAACATAAAGAGACTCACAGAATTCACATTTAGCAATATAAACCACACCTGTGGTATTACAACTGGCAAAACCTTGAGTAGTAATATAGCTCCGTTTGTGCCTTATTCCAGGTTATCTTCTGCAAGATTCCCTGATTGGGATATGCAGGTAAGCTTCTTTTAAATCTAGAGTTGCCAACCAGGCATCTTTGCCTAGCATAGGAAGTAATTGGTGAAGAGTCAGCATCTTGAATTTTGGAATGTCCAAAAAGGTGTTTAGAGTGGATAGGTCCAGAATTGGATGCCATGACTTATCTTTTCTGGGTACCAGGAAAAGCCTGGACTAGAAACCTTGCCCCTTTACTACTTCTGGTACCGGGTGAATAGCCCGCATGTTTAAGAGGGAAAGCACTTGTTTTTTGGGCCTCTACCCACTGATTTGGGGGCAGATCGGGCCACCCGTTTGGTGTTGGCAACATGTGGAAATGAAATCTGTATCCCTGGGACACTATATTTAAAACCCATTTGTCCTGGGTTATGAGTTCCCAGTTTTTTGCATGAACAGCAATCTTTCCCCCAAAGGGGCGGCTAAAAGGTAAGCGCTTGGTAATTTTAAAGGAAAGTCATTGAGACTGTTTACCATAGGGGGGTGTCTTGTTATTTCCTGATTTAGAAGTGGAGGGCCCCATTGCTTAGTTCTGAGAGTCTCCTGGGACTGAAGCCTGGTGCTTTTAGTGCATCTGGGTTTGGCTTGAGAGGGTCTGGAAGGAGCTGGAAAGGACCAATTCTTAGTAGGCCAGTGCCTACTAAATCTAGGAGGTTGCACTTGCAAGAAATCTTTTACAGTTTGCATAGATTTAGCTTTATATTCCATCTTTTTTAGAACTTCTTCAGCCTTATTACCAAACAGGCGGTCCTGATTTAAAGGAGCATCAAACAATTTCGCTTTAACATGGTCAGGCAGAGATTGCTCCTTAAGCCAAGCATGCCTTTTAAGCACAGACGCAGTAACAGCAGCCCTGCAAGAGGCCTCTAAAGAATCAAAACCACATTGCAAAGTATGTTTTTCAACTTGTTCAGCAGAATGCAATAAATCCTGTAAATCTTTATTTTCCACACAGTCAGAGATCAACATAATTTTCTGTTTAAGCAGTCCAATGATATGCTGTTGATATTTTAACATATGAAATTGGCAGTTTAAAGCCCCGATTGCCAAGGTTGCAGAAGTATAAACCTTTTTACCCCATCTATCCAGCGCCCTGGAGTCTCTATCAGAAGGGGTAGGATTTTTAGCAGTAGAAGTCTTAATGCCCTTGGGCCCCTGAGAAATGGTTTCTGGATCTGCAACTGGATTTTTGAAAAGAAACTTGTGGGACACAGGAACCCTGTAGTATCCGTCAGTTTACTAGGAGCTGGAGCAAGGAATCAGAGGCCATACTGGATTCTGGAAACATACCAACAATGTCTAGTACAGGAGGTATAGCCAAAGGTCTATGCTGAGGTAGGAGGAAATCCCCAAGCCTCTTTTTTTGATTCAGAAAATTTGTGACTTTCCCAGTGGAAATGCTCCCTTAAGGTATGTAAAGTTTCCCCAAAAGAAAAGTCCTCAGGGGAGGAAGCAGAGGGAATGGAATCCTCTGCATCAGAATCCTCATAAGTAGGTATGAACAAATCCAAGTCATTAGAAGAATCAGAAGAAAAGTACAGTTTTGTACCTACCATAAATGTAGATGTCCGAACTGGATAGCATCTGCAGTCATAACAACTGGGTTGTCCTGTCGTCAGGCAGCCCTTCGGTCGGCCGGATTCCAAAGTCTGGGTCCGGCTTCGGCTGATGTCGCACTTCACCCGACGTCATCTCTGCTGGTCTTCGGGTATAAAGGCATCAGCCGACGCCATTTTCCTCAGTGTTTCTTGCCCCAGATGCCAGTTGCCCTCTTGGAAGGCTAAATTTTGGATAAATGCCAATGTTTCCAAAAAGATAGAAGGCAAACACAAGAAATAAGCATGTATGTACATATATACAAACAAATACACCATAAGAGACTCCCCACCAGCTAGCTATTAGGGGTAAATACCCTAGGAGTACCACAGAGGGAAGGAGGGAGGTAATCCTGACTGCAGATGCTATCCAGTTCGGACATCTACATTTATGGTAGGTACAAAACTGTACTATGTCCTTCATGGATGCATCTGCAGTCATAACAACTGGGTAGAATACCATAGCCAACTAGGGGAGGAGGAAGAAGAAATTATGGTGTGGTAAGGATCCCTTGCAGTACAGCAGTGGCAAACCCTGCTCGGGATCTGGAGTACAGAGGTAAATTATAATGCTTGGCAAATGTATGCACGGAGGTCCAAGTAGCCCTCAATAATGTCCTTGATTGCCACTCCTCGTAAGAAGGCTGTGGTAGTGGCTGTTGCCCTTGTGGAATGAGGTCTTATGTTCTGTGGAATTGGTTTTCCATGGAAGGAGTAACAGAATCGTATGCAATTTCCTATCCATTTTGAGATTGTCTGTTTGGAAATTGCTTTTCCTTCTCTTCCTGTTGCATAGGCTACAAAAAGCTGGTCAGTTTTTCTGTTACTTTTGGTTCTGTCCAAGTAGTAGCGTAGCTGTCTATGTACATCCAAGGTATGCAGCATTCTTTCCCCTCTGTTTTGTGGGTTGGGGAAGAAGGTAGGTAGGTGGATTGCCTGGTTTAAAGACACTCTGGATACCACCTTAGGCATAAATGTAGGATTAGTTCTCATGGACACTCTATCTTGGTGGAAGATTCGGAAGGGTTGTACTGCCATTAGGGCCTGAAGTTCAGAAACCCTCCTTGCTGAGGTTATTGCCAGTAGGAAAGCAGTTTTCCATGATAGATGCTGTAGGTCTGCTGTTGCTGCTGGTTCAAAAGGCGGGAGTGTCAACTTTTCTAGCACAAAGTTCAAGTCCCAAGCTGGCAGTGGTGGTTTCCTAGGAGGTTTTACATTCTTGATCCCTGAGGAACTGCCTGAGTAGAGGATGTGAAAAGACCGGTGGATCAAAGCTGTATTCTGCTGAAATAGCTGATGCATGTATCTTGATGGAGGAATAGGACAGGCCTGTATGTAGAAGCTCTGCCAAATACTCCAGAATGTTAGCAATATCTATATTCGACACGCCTTTTCCTCTTTCAGCACTCCAAATGACAAACCTTTTCCATTTTCCTGCATAGTTCCTTCTTGTTGAAGGTCTGCGGGCTTCAAGGATAATGTCTTTAACCCTTTGGGAAAGATCTGGATTAGTTGCTGCTATGTGATGTTCCATGCAGTCAGCTGCAAGGTTTTTAGGTTTGGATGCATGATGCTGTAGTTGTTCTGAGTTAACATCAAAGGCATCAGGGGTATTGCCCACATTTTGTCCCGAGACATGCTCCTCAGCAATGGGTACCAGTGTTGTCTTGGCCAGTTCGCAGCTATCAGGATTATCCTTGGACGTTCCTCCTTGATTTTTAGTAATACCTTGTGTATCAAGGGAAGAGGTGGGAATGCATATGCTGTCAGACCTTTCCAGCTGAAGGAGAGCGAATCCACCTTCCATGCAAGCGGGTGGAATGTCCTTGTGCAGAATTTTTGAGCTGGTGATTGAGAGGGAAGCGAATATATCTGTCTGGCATTCCCCATTTCTTTGTGATGGTCTTGAAGATGTCCGGGTGTAGCATCCATTCGTGAGCATCCGAGGTGGTTCTGCTTAATATGTCTGCTAGAGTGTTCTCCTTTCCGGTACAAACATTGCCTGTAACTGGATGTTGTAGCTGAGTGCCAGGTTCCAAAGGTCCAAAGTCATTCTGCATAGGGGTATGAATGAGTGCCTCCCTGTTTGTTGATGTACCACATGACTGTGGTGTTGTCTGTCCTTATCATCAAATGGCCTTCTTTGAGAAATGGGCTGAATTTTTGGATTGCCAGTTTTACTGCCAGCATTTCTTTTGGTTGATGTGCAGGTGTAGCTGGTCCTGAGTCCACAATCCCTGTACACATTTGTCCAGCATGTGAGCCCCCATCCTAGGTCTGAGGCGCCTGTTGTGATGGTTTGGCTTGCTCAAGGTTGTGAAAGGGTAGGCCTGGATTTGTCTGGCATGCTTGAGCCCACCATAGGAACTCCTGTTTTAGGCATGGGATTAGTGGTATTTCTGCTTCTAGGCTGTGCCTGTGTTGGGACCATAAATTCTTTAGGTACCACTGCAGTTTTCTCATATGCAGTCTGGCATGTGGGACCAAGATTATGCATGATGCCATGAAGCCCAAGGCCTGCAGAACTTTTCTTGCTGTTAGCTTGTTCTGTTTTGTTAGTGCCAAGAAGTAAAGAGGGAGCTCTTTTTGTTTTTCTGCAGTTAGGAATGCCATTTGTTTTACTGTGTCCAATTCCGCGCCCAAGAATGTCCTTGTTTGGGATGGTATCAGTCTTGACTTTTGAAAATTGACTGTGTATCCCAGGGCTTGTAGCAAGTAAATGACCCTTTGCAAATCTGTTGTCAGCTTGCTTTTGTTGTCCGCTTGTAGCAGGCAGTCGTCCAGGTATGGATAAATTTGGATTCCCTGTAGTCTGCAGTGGGCGATTACTGATGCCAGGCATTTTGTGAATACTCTGGGCGCAGTAGATAAGCCAAAGGGCAATGCTGAGAATTGATAATGCTCTGATCCTGCAAGAAATCTGAGGTATCTTCTGCAATTTGGTCGAATGGGGACGTGCAGGTATGCCTCCTTGAGATCTAGAGTTACCAGCCAACACTCCTTGCCCAGCATGGGAAGAAGTTGCTGTAGGGTCAGCATTTTGAATTTTGGGACAATGATGTATGTGTTTAAGATGGACAGGTCGAGAATAGGTCTCCAACTTTTTCTTTCTTGGAACTAAGAATAGTCTGGAGTAGAATCCTTTGCCTTGTTCTGTTATTGGTACTCCTTCCACAGCTCTCATCTTTGTTAATTGCATTATCTGCTGTAGAGCTTCTATTTTTGATTTGGAGGCAGGTTTGGCATTCCTCTTTGACTGGTAAAGTGTGGAAGTGGAACCGTAACCTTGGTCTATGGTTTGCAAAATCCACTTGTCTTTTGTGACATAGTGCCAATTTTTCAAAATAAGGCTAATTTTCCGCCTAATGGTGCTGCTATTTGTTCCCTGGTAGGCGGAGTTAGAGTCAAGTCATTGTGATTGTCCTGTTGCAGTGGTAGTGGCTGTGTCTGTGCCTCTGTTATTACCTTGCCACTGTCGCCTCTGTAGGCACCCCTCTGGATTGATTTCTGCCTCTGGAACGTCTATTCCTGCCCCTTTGGGATCTTGTGGAGTCAGGAAAGGACCAATTTTTGGCAGGCCTGTTCCTGCTAAACCTTGGGGGCTGAACCTGTAAGAAATCTTTCACAGTTTGTACAGATTTTGCCTTTTCTTCCATTTTCTTCATTACCTGCTGGGCAGGTGTACCAAACAAACTGGCCTTATCCATAGGAGCATCTAATAACTTAGCTTTAACATGATCCGTAAGGCCTGTTCCTTCAACCATGCATGTCTTCTTATCACTGTGCCAGTCATGGCTGATCTAAATGAAGCCTCCAGTGCATCATAGCCACATTTTAAAGAATGGTTACTAACCTGTTGTATGTTATTTACCATTTCTAATACATATTTCTTATCTATAGAGTCATCAGAGGATAGCTTTTAGTTAACTGATCAAGCATAAACTCTTGGTATTGTATCATGTGAAACTGACAGTTTAAAGCTCTAGCTGAGAGAGTAGCAGAGGTGTAAACTTTTTGCCCCATCTGTCTAAAGACCTGGATTCCCTTTCAGAAGGAATAGGGTTTTTTGCTGTGGTCGAGACTACTGCCTTAGGCCCCTGGGATATGGTTTCGGGGTCTGCCAGTGGGGCCTTGTATAGGTGGTGATGAGTGTCTGGCACCCTGTAAAATCTATCTGGTTTGGCAGGGGCTGGAGGTAGGGAATCAGGTGCAGTGCAGACATCATTAAATGCATCGTCCACAACAGAAAGGACAGGAGGTATAGCTAAGGGCCTATGTTGTGGTAAGTGCAGAAAAGTCCCAAGTCTTTTTCTGGAATCTGAGAACTCCTGTTGTTGCCATTGGAATTGTTCTCTCATGGCATGTAAGGTTTCCCCAAAGGAGAATTCCTCTGGTGGAGAGGCAGCTGGAATGGATTCTTCAGCATCGGAGTCTTCATAATTGGAAAAAGGAGCCTCTGGCTGGTCTGTAATATCGGAGTCATCCGCAGAATCATCAGAGGAGACAGGCTCGGGGGGCTCTGCTCTAGGTCTCTTTTCTGGGGGTTGAGAGGCCCTGTCTGGGTGAGATTGAGATCCCCTAATTAAGGATATTAAATCTTGTGCCAGAGTAAGCATTTGTGAACTAGAAGTGGGCCTGGTTGAGGGGGGTTTAACAGGCACTGATGTAGTAGATTTGGCTGCTTTAGCCCTGGCAAAGGCCTTAATAGACATGGCTGCAGGAGGCCTAGCAGCACCACGTGCTGGGGTAGAGACATCCAAAGGGATGGTGTCTGATAAGTCACTAGTAACCACAGTTGTAGGTATAATTTCTGAGGCTGTTTCAAGTAAAGTGGCAGAAACCTCAGTAGTAGTCATTGATTCGCTGTATTTTGATCAGTTTTCGGTTTCGCCGAAACCGAGACACTCGCGTTTGCTTAACCGTGGTTTCGCCGAAACCGCGGACCGCAGTGTCGGCCTTTTCTTTGCGTTTTTTAACAAATTTGGGTAGTCGGAGGATCCGACGGCATAATGTACGCAAAATCTGAGCCGAAAAACTGTTCAGCAAACTCCGACCGACGTCTAAGCGCTCGTCGGTTGAAGGAAGCACAGGCCAAACACGCTGCTACGCCGTGGTCTGGGCCTAAACAAGGCAAACAGTAAGAGTGGAAATCTTTATGAGGTATTTGTTTCCCACAAGTTAAACAGTTATTGACTTTTTCTGACATCGGCTGAGGCAAGAAAGAGTCCCCAACGGGGTACTTAGCTTTTAGAAGTCTTCGAAGTAGTATTCGGTAGTAGTAATCTCTGGATCTGACCGACCGGCACTTGCGAACAGCTTCTGCTTCGGGCGCCATGCGGCAAGAAAGACTGAGGAAAATGGCGTCGGCTGATGCCTTTATACCCGAAGACCAGCAGAGATGACGTCGGGTGAAGTGCGACATCAGCCGAAGCCGAACCCAGACTTTGGAATCCGGCCGACCGAAGGGCTGCCTGACGACAGGACAACCCAGTTGTTATGACTGCAGATGCATCCATGAAGGACATCAGAGTCCCGATCAGAAGGTTCATAGTCAAGTTCAGCCCTAGGCCTCTTAGAAGGGGGGGGGGGGGTTGACTACCCCTGATTAGAGTAATAAGATCTTCAGCCATTTTGATCATTTGTTTTTTAGGCATAAGGGCCTGAACATGTGGCCTGGGCGTAGGTTTTTTACACATAGATCGAGATTTAAGGCTTAGTATAGAAGGTGGAGTTGGTTTAATATACAAGTCTGTAGGCCTGAATACACCCTTAGAAGCCAGTGCCTGCACAGCGGCTTCGGACCCATCCAAGGTAGAGACATTCGGGGGTTCCATAGTTGAAGTATCTCATGGCATACCGGACTCCGAATGGGTCTCAGTAGAGGCCTGCGAGTCAGTAGCAGTGGGTATCAGGGGCTGGGAAAGCACCTCACTGAGTACCGGCGAACTGGCGACTGGCTTAGGAGAAGCATCGTCGGCAGTTTTGGACCTCGATGGCCTGTCTCTGTCTTTACCTTTGCGTTTTTTCAGAATCCCAGTAGTAGTCGGATGGCTAACAGACGTCATTTCTGGATAATTAAACTGAAAACCGAAATATTTAGAGGCAAAAATGTACTGACAACGGATAGTGCATTGATTAAATAAAAGCACAAAATCGACAGCAAGGTACTTTGTGGTCAGGGCCTAGGCAAGGAATACAGTACAAATGAAAATCTTAATGAGGTATTTGCTTTCCACAAGTAATGCAATTATTAACTTTTACTGGCATCGGTAAGGAGCAAGAAAAAGTTTCCCCAATGGGGTACTTCGCTTTAAGTTGAAGACTTCGGTTCTGAAACTCAAAAATGAAAATTTCAGGAATCGGACGACCGGCACTTGCAAAATGCTTCTGCTTCGGGAAAGTACAGTTTTGTACCTACCATAAATGTAGATGTTCGAGTGCCAATACAGCTGCAGTCATAACAGATGGGTTCTCCTGCCGTCAGGCGGGTCCTCTGTCGGCCGAATTCCAAAGTCTAGGTCTGGCGTCGGTGGTCGTCGCTTCTTCCCTGACGTCAGTGCGACAGGGGTATAAAGGAACCAGCAGACGCCATTTTCTTCAGTTTTTCTTGCCCCAGATGTCAGGTGCCCCCAGAAGGAAGGCAATACATAAATTTGTGTAATAATGCAGTGCAATATAATCAAAATACAGTAGTTGCAAGCAAATACATCATAAATGAATACCCCAATCAGGTTGTATGAGGATGTGTTAGCCTATAGGCCTGCCCCAAGAGGGGAAGGAGGGAGGGAAAAGTACAGTTTTGTACCTACCATAAATGTAGATGTCCGAGAGGTATGCATCTGCAGTCCTAACAAATGGGTTGTCCTGCCTCAGGCAGCCCTTCGGTCGGCCGGATTCCAAAGTCTGGGTCTGGCCTCGGCTGATGTCGCACTTCACCCGACGTCATAGCTGCAGTTCCGCGGGTATAAAGGCATCAGCCAACGCCATTTTCCTCAGTGTTTCTTGCCCCAGATGCCAGGTGCCCTCTAGGAAGGCTAAATTTGGATAAATGCAAATGTTTCCAAACAATAGAGAGCAAATAGAAATAAACCTGTATATACATATATACAAACAAATACACCATAATAGATTCCCCCAGCTAGCTACAAGATGGGCAAATACCCTAGGAGTACCACAGAGGGGAAGGAGGGTGGGTAATCCTGACTGCAGATGCATACCTCTCGGACATCTACATTTATGGTAGGTACAAAACTGTACTATGTCCTTCAAGGATGCATCTGCAGTCCTAACAAATGGGAAGAATACCATAGCCAAACTGGGGGAGGAGGTACTAAGAAGATTATGGTGTAGTTAAGATCCCTTGCAAAACAGCAGTGGCAAAACCTGCTCGGGATCTGGTGTATAAAGGTAGATTATAATGCTTGGCAAATGTATGCACGGAGCTCCAAGTAGCAGCCTCTAAAATGTCTTTGGTGGCCACTCCTCGTAAAAAAGCTGTAGTAGTGGCTGTAGCCCTTGTAGAGTGAGGTCTGATGTTTTCTGGAGTTGTCTTTCCATGATAAGAGTAACAAAATCTAATGCAATTTCCTATCCATTTTGAGATTGTCTGTTTTGAAATTGCTTTTCCTTCCATTCCTGTTGCATATGCTACCAGAAGCTGGTGAGTTTTCCTATTGTTCTTGGTTCTGTCCAGGTAGTAGCACAATTGCCTATGCACATCCAAGGTATGTAGTAGTCTTTCCCCCCTGTTCTGTGGGTTGGGGAAGAATGTAGGTAGGTGGATTGCTTGGTTTAATGATACCCTGGAGACCACCTTTGGCATAAAAGTAGGATTAGTTCTCATGGACACTCTATCCTGATGGAAGATAAGGAAGGGCTGTACTGCCATTAATGCCTGTAATTCAGAAACCCTTCTTGCTGAAGTGATTGCCAGCAGGAAAGCAGTTTTCCAAGATAAGTACTGTAATTCTGCTGTTGCTGCTGGTTCAAAAGGGGGAAGTGTCAACTTTTCTAACACAAAGTTCAAGTCCCATGTAGGCAATGGTGGCTTCCTTGGTGGCTTTACATTTTTAATTCCTCTCAAGAACTGCCCGAGTAGAGGATGAGTAAAGACTGGAGGATCCATGTTGTATTCTGCTGAAATAGCTGAAGCATGAACCTTAATGGATGAGTAGGTCCCGAGACATACTCCTCAGTCGTGGGTACCAATGCTGCCTCGGCCAGTCTGGAGCTATCAGGATGATCCTTGGGTGATCTTCTTTGATCTTTAGTAGCACTTTGTGCATCAAAGGAAGAGGTGGGAATGCATATGCTGTCAGGTTTTTCCAACTGAAAGATAGGGAGTCCACCTTCCAAGCAAGTGGGTGGTATGCCCTTGTGCAGAATTTTTTCAATTGGTGGTTCTGTGGGGATGCGAATAGGTCTATTTCTGGTAGTCCCCATTTGCTTGTAATGGATTTGAAGATGTCTGGATGCAGCATCCATTCGTGGGCATCCATTGTAGTTCTGCTTAAGATGTCTGCTAGTATATTTTCTTTTCCTGGCACAAATATTGCCTGGAGCTGAATGTTGAGGTTCAGGGCCACATTCAGAGGTCCATTGTCATCCGGCATAGAGGATATGAATGTGTGCCTCCCTGTTTGTTGATATACCACATAACTGTGGTGTTGTCCGTTCTTATCAGCAAATGACCCTGTTGAAGAAACTGTCTGAATGTCTTAATTGCCAGCTTTACTGCCAGCATCTCTTTTTGATTTATGTGTAGGTTCAGCTGGTCTTGAGTCCATAAACCTTGTATGCACCTGTCCAGCATGTGTGCCCCCCACCCGAGATCTGAGGCGTCCGTGGTGGTAGTCTGACTCGGGTGAGGGCTGTGGAAGGGCAGTCCTTCATTCAATTGACAGGCCTGGGCCCACCATTGGAATTCTTGCTTCAGGCATGGAATTATTGGAATTTGGGTTTCTAGGCTGTGCTTGTGCTGAGACCATAAATTCCTTAGGTACCATTGCAACTTCCTCATATGTAGTCTGGCATGTGGAATCAATATTATGCAGGATGCCATGTAACCCAGGGCTTGCAGGACTTTCCTTGCTGTAAGCTGGTTCTGCGTTGATAATGCCATGAAATAGAGTGGTAGGTGCTTCTGCTTTTCTGCTGTGAGGAATACCATTTGGTTTGATGTGTCCAGCTCTGCACCCAAGAAAGTTATCCTTTGGGATGGTATCAGCCTTGACTTTTTTATGTTGACTGTGTATCCCAGGGCTTGCAATAGGTGAATGACCTCTCTCAAATCTTTTGTTAATTTGTTTTTGTTGTCCGCTTGTAACAGGCAGTCATCCAGGTATGGGTAAATTTGAATTCCCTGAAGACTGCAATGAGCAATTACTGATGCCAGGCATTTCGTGAATACTCTGGGCGCAGTAGATAAGCCAAAAGGCAATGCTGAGAATTGATAATGCTCTGATCCTGCAAGAAATCTGAGGCATCTTCTGCAAATTGGTCGTATGGGGACGTGCAGGTATGCCTCCTTGAGATCTAGAGTTACCAGCCAAGACTCCTTGCCCAGCATGGGAAGAAGCTGCTGTAGGGTCAGCATCTTGAATTTTGGAACAATGAGATATGTGTTCAGCGCGGACAGGTCGAGAATAGGTCTCCATTGGCTTTCCTTTCTTGGCACCAGGAAAAGTCTGGAGTAAAATCCTTGCCCTTGTTCCATAGACGGTACCTTTTCTATAGCTTTCATCCTTAGTAAGTGGTCTATTTGTTCTAGAGCATTTGTCTTTTGATTTGGAGGTAGGTTTGGCATTCCTCTCTTCCTTGGTAGAGTATGGAAGTGAAACCTGTAACCTTTGTCTATTGTCTGTAAAATCCATTTGTCTCCTGTAATGTAATGCCAGTTTACTGAAAATAAGGCTAGCTTTCCGCCTAGGGGTGCTTCTAGTTGTTCCCTGGTAGGCGGTTTCAGAGCCAAGTCACTGATTGTCCTGTGGAAGTGGTAGTGGCTGGATCCGTAGCAGTACTTCTCTGGTTGTTAGGCTGCCACTGACGTCCCCTGTAGGCACCTCTGGATTGACCTCTGCCTCTTGGGCGCCTATTCCTGCCTCTCTGTGCTCTGTTGGTGTCTGGAAAGGACCAATTCTTGGAAGGCCAGTTCCTACTAAACCTCGGAGGCTGGACCTGTAAGAAATCCTTGACTGTCTGGACAGATTTTGCTTTCTCTTCCACCTTCTTCAACACTTGCTGTGCAGGGGAGCCAAACAAACGTTTTTCCATGGGAGCATCTAGGAGCTTTGACTTTACATGGTCTGGTAAGGACTGCTCTTTTAACCATGCATGCCTCCTGATCACTGTACCAGTCATAGCTGATCTAAAGGAAGCCTCCAGTGCATCATAGCCACATTTTAAGGAATGATTACTGACCTGCTGAATGTTATGTACCAATTCCTGAAGGGACTTTCGGTCTAAAGGTTCAGGAGAGGACAGCTTTTTAGTTAGCTGATCTAACAAATTCCTGGTACTGAGTCATGTGGAATTGACAGTTTAAGACCCTAGCTGAAAGAGTAGCAGAAGTATAAACTTTTTTACCCCATCTCTCTAATGCCCTAGATTCTCTTTCAGAGGGGAGGGGGTTATTGGCAGAGGCAGCTGCTACAGCTTTGGGGCCCTGAGAAATAGTTTCAGGATCTGCGATAGGAGCCTTATACAAGTGATAATGTGTGTCCGGAACCCTGTAGTATCTGTCGGGCTTAGCAGGGGCCGGAGGAAGAGAGTCTGGAGCAGTACAAGCATCATTATATGCATCATCCACAACTAAGTACTGGAGGAATGGCTAAAGGCCTATGCTGTGGCAAATGTAAAAAGGTCCTAAGCCTTTTCCTAGAGTCTGAAAAATCCTGGCCCTGCCACTGGAATTGTTCTCTCATAGCATGCAATGTTTCCCCAAAGGAAAATTCCTCAGGAGGAGAGGCAGAAGGAATGGAGTCTTTTGCATCAGAGTCCTCATATGGAGAATAAGGGCCTTCTGGAGGATTTGAATTTTCTGAATCATCAGAGGAGTAATCTGTAGAAACAGGCTCAGGGGGCTCTGCTCTAGGCCTCTTCTCTGGAGGGGGGTGAGAGGCCCTGTCAGGGTGAGGCTGGGATCCCCTGATCAAAGAAATGAGATCCTCTGCTAGACTAAGCATTTGAGTACTAGAGCTAGGCCTGTGAGAGGGGGTCTTAGCAGGCATTGTCTTTGTTGATTTAGCTGCTTTAGCCCTGGCAAAAGCCTTAATTGACATGGATGCAGGAGGCCTAGCAGCTCCACGTGCAGGAGTAGATATATCTAAAGGGATAGTATCTGATAAATCCTGAGAACCTGTAAGAGCAGGTGGAATTTTAGTAGCAGATTCAGCCATGCTGGATGAGGCCTCGGTGGTAGGAGGCATGTTTTCGGCCGAAGGAAGAACCGCGGACTCGGTTCCAGCCGAAACAGAGACTCGCGGTTGGCTTAACCGCGGTTTCGGCCGAAACCGCGGACCGCGAGTGTCGGTCCTTTTCCTTACGCTTTTTGGCTAATTGTGAAGTCGGAGTCTCCGACGGCATGTTGTAAGCAAAAGCGGAGCCGAAAAACTCCTCTGCAAACTCCGACCGACATCTAAGTGTCAGTCGGTTGAAGGAAGCACAGGCTAGGCAAGCTGCTACGTCGTGGTCTGGGCCTAAACAAGGTAGGCAGTAAGAGTGGAAATCTTTATGAGGTATTTGTTTCCCACAAGTTAAACAGTTATTCACTTTTTCTGACATCGGCTGAGGCAAGAAAGAGTCCCCAACGGGGTACTTAGCTTTTTAGATGTCTTCGGTAGTAGCAATCTCTGGCTCTGACCGACCGGCACTTGCGAACAGCTTCTGCTTCGGGCGCCACGCGACAAGAAAGACTGAGGAAAATGGCGTTGGCTGATGCCTTTATACCCGCGGAACTGCAGCTATGACGTCGGGTGAAGTGCGACATCAGCCCGAGGCCAGACCCAGACTTTGGAATCCGGCCGACCGAAGGGCTGCCTGAGGCAGGACAACCCATTTGTTAGGACTGCAGATGCATCCTTGAAGGACATCCTGGACTGCAGCTGTATTAGCACTCTAACATCTACATTTATGGTAGGTACAAAACTGTACTATGTTCATCTTGCATACAGCTGCAGTCATAACAGATGGGTAGAATCCCAAAGCTAAGAAAGGGGTGGTAGGCACTAGGTGGAACTAGGAGGAGCCAAAATGCCCTGCAAGACTGCAGTGGCAAAGCCTGCTCTAGATGTGGAGTATAATGGTAGGTTGTAGTGCTTGGAGAAGGTATGCACAGAACTCCAAGTGGCTGCTTCCAAAATATCCTTGGTAGGAACTCCTCTGAGAAAGGCTGCAGAGGTGGCTGTGGCCCTGGTGGAATGAGTTCTAATGCCTGTAGGTACAGTTTTGCCATGAAAGGAATAGCAAAAGCGTATGCAGTGGGCTATCCATTTTGAGATTGTCTGTTTGGAAATTGGCTTTCCTTGAGCTCCTACCGCATTGACCACAAAGAGCTGTTCTGATTTTCTGAAAGGCTTTGTTCTGTCCAAATAATAACGCAGTTGTCTGTGGATGTCCAAGGAATGTAGTAATCTCTCCCCTTTGTTTTGAGGATTAGGATAAAAAGTAGGTAAATGTATGGCCTGATTTAAAGCTACCCTGGATACCACTTTAGGCATAAAGGACGGGTTGGTTCGTAAGGAAACTCTGTCCTGATGGAAGATGTAAAAGGCTGGACAGCCATGAGAGCCTGTAGTTCTGAAACTCTACGAGCTGAGGTGATAGCCAGAAGGAAAGCGGTTTTCCAAGACAAATATTGCAAATCTGATGAGGCAGCTGGCTCAATGGGAGGCAAGGTCAGTTTTTCCAAAATGAAATTAAGATCCCAAGCAGGTAATGGTTGTTTCCTTGGAGGTCTTAAATTCTTAGCCCCTCTGAGGAATTGTCTTAAGAGAGGGTGAGAGAATAAAGGTGGATCAGTGTTGTATTCTGCAGAAATGGCTGAGGCATGGATTTTGATGGAGGAGAAAGAAAGTCCACTGCTTAGCAGTTCAGCCAAATATTGTAGTATTTGGGGTAAATTCAGTTTTCCAGGATCCTGGCCCTTTTTCTCATTCCAGACACAAAAACTTTTCCATTTTGCGGAGTAAGCTTTTCTAGTTGATGGCCTTCTGGCCTCCAAAATGACATCCTGCACCTCCTTGGAGAGTAGGGCCTGTTGTGATGCTAGGGAATCTTCCATGCGGCTAGATTGAGTGTTTTTAGCTGGCTGTGAAGAGTTTTGAAGCTGTGCTGAGTCAGAAGAAGAGGCATTAGAGGCAGGGTCCATGGTGGCGAATGCGTCAGGCTCCTCAGGAGTGGGTACCAGTGTTGCCTTGGCCAGTCCGGAGCAATGAGAATCATCTTTGGTTTGTCTGCTCTGGTTTTCAATAGAACTTTGGGCAGCAGAGGAAGAGGTGGGAAGGCATAAACCGTCATTGATGTCCAACTGAAAGAGAGCATCCACTCTCCAGGCCTTTGGATGGAAGATCCTTGAGCAGAATTTTGTCAATTGATGATTTCTGTGGGAGGCAAAGAGATCTATGTCTGGCCTTCCCCATTCTTGGATTATTTCTGTAAAAACTTTTGGATGCAATTTCCATTCGTGTGGATCTGTCATATTCCTGCTGAGGTTGTCTGCCATCGTGTTTTCCTTGCCTGGCAAGTACTGTGCTTGTAGTTCCATTTGTAAGTCCATGGCCATGTTCCAAAGTGACATGGCCAGTCTGCATAGGGGGTAAGAATGTGTTCCTCCGTTTGTTTATGTACCACATAACTGTGGTGTTGTCCGTTCTTATCAATAGTTGACCTGGTTGTAGAAGGTCCTTGAAAGCTATAATAGCATTTATTACTGCTAGCATTTCTTTTTGATTGATGTGAAGGTGCTTTTCTTTTTGGGACCATTTGCCCTGAATGCACCGATCTGTCATGTGCACCCCCCAGGCGTAGTCCGAGGCGTCTGTTGTGATGACTTGATTTGCTTGAGGCTTGCTGAATGGAAGACCTGTGTTAGTTTGACATGCTTGAGCCCACCACAGAAATTCCTTTTGCAGACATGGAATTAGTGGTATTATTGCTTCCAAACTGTGGCTGTGTTGAGACCATATGTTTTTCAAGTACCATTGTAGTTTCCTCATATGCAGCTTTGCACATGGGATTAGTAAGATGCAAGATGCCATGAATCCCAGAGCCTGCAGGATTTTCCTTGCAGTCAGCCTGGTGCAATTTGCTAGTGTTCTGAAGTATTGAATTAGTTGCCCCTGCTTCTCTGGCGTGAGGTAGGCCATCTGGGTGTTTGTGTCCAAATTGGCACCCAGGAAAATTATCTTCCGAGTGGGTATTAGCCTTGATTTCTTTTTGTTGACTGTGTATCCCAGAGAGTTCAACATTATTACATAAGCCAGATGTTTCAGAAGAATGTGCTTGCTGTCCGCTTGGATCAGGCAGTCGTCCAAATAGGGGTATATTTGTATCCCTTGAAGTCTGCAGTAGGCAATTACTGATGCCAGGCATTTCGTGAATACTCTGGGCGCAGTAGATAAGCCAAAGGGCAATGCAGATAATTGATAATGGGTTGAACCTGCAAGAAACCTGAGGTACCTTCTGCAATTTTGTCTGATTGGGACATGCAGGTATGCCTCCTTGAGGTCCAATGTTACCAGCCAAGACTCCTTGCCCAGCATGGGAAGAAGTTGCTGTAGAGTGAGCATCTTGAATTTTGGTACAAGTAGAAATGTGTTTAGGATGGATAGGTCCAAAATAGGTCTCCAATATTTTCCCTTCCTTGGCACCAGAAATAGCCTGGAATAAAAACCTTGACCTTGTTCGTGCGTAGGTACCTCTTGAATAGCTTTCATGTTTATGAGATCTGTAATTTGCCTTTGTGCCTCTGCCCTTTGATTGTGTGGTAGGTTTGGCATGCCTCTCATTTTTGGAAGGGTGTGAAAATGGAATTTGTAGCCTCTGTTTATAATGTCCAGGATCCATTTGTCCTTTGTGACAATATGCCAATTTTTTGAAAATAATGCCAGCTTTCCTAAGGGGGCTGCCATTTGAGACTTGGTTGGCATGCAAAGGGGAAAGTCATTGGGTTTGCTTTCTGAAAGATTGCGAGTTATCCTCACCACCTCTGTGTAGGAGCTTGCCATTGTCTGCCTCTAAACAATCCTTGGGATTGTCCTCTGCCCCTCTGGCGCCTGTATCTGCCTCTTTGGGGTCTGTCTGTGGCAGGAAAGGACCAGTTTTTGGAAGGCCAATTTCTACTAAAACGTGGGGGTTGTACCTGTAGAAATTCTCACAGTTTGCATTGATTTAGCCTTTTCCTCCATTTTCCTTAACACCTCCTCAGCATTAGCACCAAATAGTACATCCTTTTGAAGAGGGGCGTCTAGTAATTTAGCTTTGACATGATCAGGCAAGGCTTGTTCCTTGAGCCAGGCATGCCTACGTATGACTGATCCTGTAACAGCAGCTCTACATGAGGCCTCTAGAGCATCAAAACCACATTGTAAGGTATGCTTACCCACTTGTTCTGCACTATGCATCAAATCCTGCACCTCCAAGTCTGGTTGTTCAGGGTGTGACATTTTACTTTTCAATTGTGATAACAAAAACTGTTGGTATTTTAGCATATGAAACTGACAGTTTAAGGCCCTCATGGATAAGGTAGCCAAGGTATATACCTTTTTTCCCCACCTTTCTAAGGATCTGGAGTCTCTCTCGGAAGGTAATGGATTTTTAGCAATGGAGGCCTTAACTCCCTTGGGGCCGTGTGAGATGGTGTCTGGGTCAGCAGCATGGCTTTTGTATATAAATTGGTGTGAGTCAGGAACCCTGTAGTACCCATCAGGCTTAACTGGAGCTCGAGGTAGAGAGTCCGGGTTAAGGCAAGCCTCCGAGTAAACATCATCTAGGATGTCCAAGACAGGAGGTATAGCCAGAGGCCTGTGCTGAGGTAGCAAGAGAAATTCCCTGAGCCTTTTCTTGGAATCTGAATAATCTTGGCCTTCCCAGTGGAAGTGTTCCCTTAAGGTATGCAAAGTTTCCCCAAATGAGTAATCCTCTGGGGGGGAGACAGAAGGGATGGACTCCTCCGCATCAGAGTCTTCAAACGGGGAGTAAGAATGTTCCTGATCATCAGAATGCTCTGAAATAATGGAGCCCTGATCAGAGGAGGGGGAATCTTCCTCCACTCTGGGCCTTTTGTCCAGTGGGGCTGAGAACCTCTGATAAGAGTAATTAAATCCTCAGCCATTTTAAGCATCTGTTTCTTAGGCATGGGGCCTGGAGATGGGCCCTGTGTAGCTGGTCTCAGAGTGCATGGTTGCTTTAGACTTTGTGAAAGCCTTGATGGAGAAAGAAGAGGAAGGTCTGAAGACACCTTGAGTGGAGGTGGACCTGTCCACATTCTGAGATTCAACGCCAAGAGTGGCTTCGGTATCTGTAGTCGGGGTGTGGGCCAAGGAGCCTGCGACCTCGGGCACAGGAGACACTGTCAAAGAAGTGTTGTCGGTAGTCAGGGGCTGCATAGGCGCCTCGCTGAGAACCGGACCACGTGTAGTCGGCTTTGGCGTGGTGTCGGTAGAGGCCGTGGACCTAGTGTGTCGGTCCTTGTCTTTGCGTTTTTTAGACAAAACCGGAGTCGGAGTATCTGACGACATAGTATAGTTAAATGCTTTCCCAAAATAATGCTGGGCGAACTCCGGCCGATGCTTAATAGTGCGTTTGTTGAATGTAGCACAAAGTGACAGACCGAGACGTCGTGGTCTGGGCCTAAACAAGGTATACAGAGGGAATGGAAATCCTTATGCGGTATTTGCTTCCCACAAGAAATACAATTATTAACTTTGTCTGACATCGGTCTGAGGCAAGAAAAGTTTCCCCAACGGGGTACTTAGCTTTTAAGAAGACTTCGGTTTCCAAATTTTCATAATCTCAGGAGCTGGCCGACCGGCACTTGCGAACTGCTTCTGCTTCGGGCGCGGCAAGAAAGACTGAAGAAAATGGCGTCAGCTGGTTCCTTTATACCCCTGTCGCACTGACGTCAGGGAAGAAGCGACGACAACCGACGCCGGACCTAGACTTTGGAATTCGGCCGACTGAGGACCCGCCTGACAGCAGGAGAACCCATCTGTTATGACTGCAGCTGTATGCACGATGAACATCTGCATGGCAAGACAGACTGATGCAATGGCGTCAGCTGCATGTGCCCCTGATGACCTGACGTCATGGAGGAAGGGACAGCAACCGACGCAGGACCCAAGGCTTTGTTAATCAGGCCGACTGAGGGCAACCTGCCAGCAGATTACCCAAATGTAATAACTGCAACTGTGAAACACGAAGAACATCAGGTTTTTATAAGAGGAATCTTTTGTAGTCCTTAGAAATTTGACAAACCCTCCCAGACACTTTCATGCGGAGGTGTGAAAACCCTCACTGCAGTAAATGATCATTGCTGTACATTTACAAGTGACAAGTAGTAGGACTCTAAACTTAGTCTGTCAGCTACTTCCCAATGCCTTCAGTGGGAGGATTTTTCTCTCTCATGAATGATGCAGACTTAAAATGTGCTTTACTAGCTCCTCAATTATTTCGGTCATGTTCCCCCTCTTTTTTTTTTCTATTTCATATTTATTTATACTTTGGTAACCAGGAAAGTGAACTGGTCCCAGGACCCTTTTCAGCCACAACTTAGGCAACACCTGGAAAGACAAGAACAATTACTAAATACACTTATCAATAAAAAAAAAAAAAAAGTACTGACAAAGACAATGACCAAGATTGCATGTGCAACACATAGCCAATGTATGACAGTGAGCAAGTAAATCATTACTAGAACGTTTACATTAATAATGCTTAACTATACTATGTTTATTATAAAAAAAAATTGTATGCACACATATTGCATGCACACACACATATTATATATATATATATATATATATATATATATATATATATATATATATATATATATATATATATATATACACACACACATATATATATATATTAGTGTGTGTTTCTGTATATGTATATAAAGTGTGTGCATGTGTACGCGCGCACACGTGTGTGCATTTAAACACAGTTAAGTACTTCCGACTTCCTTTTCTCGGTGTTCTTAATGCAAGGGCACATAGTAAATGCATGTTAAAGCAATTTAGCTGTATACTATGGTTGCACTCTGACAATGTAAGGAGTGACTCAGTCAGTGGGAATCTCTTACAATGGATCTGCATGTACCAGATATGCACCCCCCCCCCCGAAGGATGTCACAAAAAAGCATTAAAGACCTTTTTCTGAACAGTATCAGTGCAACTAAAGTCCACTGCCAATCATGAGCGGACAGATGATCCTCTGTGGCGACCCCTAACCGGGAAAAGCCGAAAGAAGAAGATCAGTGCAACTAATTGATAATGTTGTCACCTGACTCTCTCTCTCTGCAGTTCTGGCGTGTGTGTGTGTGTGTGTGTGTGTGTGTGTGTGTGTGTGTGTGTGTGTGTGTGTGTGTGTGTGTGTGTGTGTGTGTGTGTTTATTTTACAAGAAAAAATATTTACAGACTGAACACAAACTATTATAAACATTTAAAGCTTATGATTTCAACTGTGTTGCTGCTTATGTAAATTTTTCAGAAGAGTTAATTACCTTTAAACCCCTGGCTGATCTAATTGCTTTGTTTTACTATGAAAGGGGAGTGTTAAGATCCCCACCCTCTGCAATAAAAACAGTGGAAAACAGTTCCACAGCTTTCTGTCTTTTTTATATCAGCTGCTGTGTTTCTGACATTAGCAGGATTAATCGCCCATCTAAGACTGGCAGCAGTACTTGACAGGGTAAACTACAGGCAGCAGTACTTGACAGGGTAAACTACATATTTAACTGTGTATGATATGTCATGCAGGTGGAGACTAATTTCTCTGCAAAGTATGTGAAGTTGAGTTTACGTAGGTGGGCTTTCCCTTTCTTTGACTGCAAGGTAATAAAAGTTTTAAAAAGTACAAGCAGGTTTCTGGTACCTACACAATGCTGGAACCATATTGTAGGGAGAAATGAAACCTAACAATTGAGTTAAACTGTATGAGAGGGTGGAGTTTTCCTTTAACACAGATTTGGATGTTACTTTGACCAGACAAATCCTACTGAAAAAAAAAAAAACAGCTGCATGGACTGCTCATACCATATTTACCAACAAGGTTTCCAGCACAGGAAGAGTACAACACCATGCGGTGACATCCAAAGATCTGACAGTCATGGCATAACTCCCACTCAACATGAATGATACTGCAGTAGTATTCTTCATAGGTCATAGGTGTTTACTAGGCTAACAACCAAGAGGGCCTTTTTAAGCCTAGCTATGCATCACAAATCTCTGACAAGTTCTGGTACCCTTAAGTGCAATAGGTGCTTGGAAAATAAACCATTTACAGGTTGCCTGTGCCCATCAGACATCGGTGTCAAGCCATGGATGAATTCCCTCTTCTCATCCAATTGTCAAAGTTATACTTGAATTGGCTTAGGGAGGAACTCTACTTTCCATGTCTCTGGGATATATATCTGTCTCTCTAGCAAGTCCTACTGATATCACAGGCAAGGTTTAGTCTTCAGAATGGGTAATTCTGATACTGTTTGGCTTGTGGATATGCAGAAGGTCCATTAGAGTGGGGCCTGAGGGTCTGACAATGCCCTATATGCCAGACACAGATCTCCCCTCAACAGCTTGTAGGGGACCGGATAGAGGGAAAGGGCCTTGAAGCGGTCTGCAAAGGACATTTTACTTGTGTCCTGTATTCTTTTAGTGAGGAACCTCTGGACATTCCAATTGTTGGATATGCCTGGTTAGGTACATACCGAAGGGAGCATTCTACTCAATGACAGGTTTGATGAATGCCAAATACAGTGGAACAATGACTGCCTTGGACCTAAATGCCATACCTTTGTTTAATAGTTCCACAGCATAGAATGATTTCCTCACTACCATAGACACGTGATGGTCAAAGACTTGATTACTGTTTGTGTCTCTCTAAGTCCTTGACTACTGGGTCAACATTAAGGGGCGTGTTGTCAACATGATAGTTGCCATTGATGGATGACTTCCCAAAGGATACTATTATGGTATTTCTTTGCATTTAGTTTTACTCCACAGCTCTGACATCAGTTGTTTGTCTAGGTCACCCCTTCCTGAAGAACACTGCTGTCAAAACTTATCAAATTTTGATTCACGTCTCCAAACCCTTGTATACACAGGCACAAGGAAATTGTGGGATACATAAATTTTTTTACAGTGGTGAAGACACTGAAAAAGACAGACAATACAGGCAACTTTGCTCTCAGTTCTACTACCCAAGCATCATATTGACTCTGTACAGAAATTACTTATTCTAATGCAAACACCTGCACAAGCAGTCTCAAAGAACTTACCTGAATTTGCAACAGTATCAAGGGAAAAAACAGGTTTTTCTTCTGTCCTATAAGAAATTACAGATCTACAGAAAAAGAAAAACACAATAAACATCTAAGGTAATCAGAACTCAGATTAACCTGCTATGCAAAACCTCTATTTCTAGAATCTGATGTAAATCAAATATTCATCTGAAATGCAAAACATCCATACCATAAACAATGATGTAAATAAATACAGATTATTCTGCAAATACTAAACTCTGCCAATAAAGTCAATCATAATCAATGCCCATTCAATAAAAAATAAGATTATTCTGTAGACTAAAAATGTTACAAGCAATAACTCAAATGTCAAGGATAAAAGGAGACCAATGTCAGGGTTTAGGGATTTAGAGAAAAAAGGTTAACACCAGAATACTTCGTGTGAAGCTGCATGAGCAAATGCTCAACATCAAACTCTGAGGATAATGACGAGTTGTGTTGATGTTTGCCCCAGAACCTGCAGGTAATCAAGCTTCCTCCAATTAGACTGTGACCATTCATCTGTACTAGGGAGGCATCACCACACAGGCAACTCTGAGTGTTACTTAGGCTACACAGATCTTTCATGTTGGCAAGGGCACAACTCTGCTTCCTCAGTAGTGGTGGGGCCAAATTACTCACGTCACCACAGGGAGTCTCAATGACTTCCCTCAAAGTGTATGCTCCTGTAACACTAAGTGGTGGCTGATTGAATCAAAAGCACACTTGCACAAAATCACACTGTGATGCAGCCCCCTCCCTTATGAAATGTAGCTGTGTGTGCACGTACCTTGTTCCATTTCATTCACACAACCCCCCCCCCCCCGAGAGGTACCCATCCTTCCCAGTCATCTCTGTTGAGCAACTAAGCTACTAATCATACTACAGTCATGTGGGCTGTAAGCAGTGCTCCACCAGTCTACAGCATCTGAGCTGGCTACATGAGTTGCGTTAACACTACTGAAAATGCATCCACAGTAAGGGCATGCACATCCGTGGACACTACATGACAAAAATCATGTCTACTTCAGACTCCTGCACTGTGCTGGGGACCCAAAATTCTTCAGCTTGGAAGCTTGCTCATCTGAGCATAGTCCTAACCAACACTAGATGCTACCTGAAGGTGTCACCAAAGAACGAATAAGAAATCTAAAGGAGGCCTTACTATTCTGCTTAAAAAATAATTAGAATAGAAAGAATAGGTTTACTAACAGTTTCAACGGCATGGAGGGATAAAGCCTTCACTATGACCCAAAAATCAATTAACAGCTCAGGCACCTGCTGTGGTAGCCTCTGGAAGGATGAGCTTACAACCAGGTTGAGTTCTGCCGCCATACGAGTGGCAGGTGCAATATAACCAGAGGGTGCGAGTCTGGCTCACCAGTGGTTCCAGTTTGAACTTCTGTAGAGCCAGAGTGAATCACAACTTTTGCAGGCACTGTTGAGGAAAAAGGGCCCTTAAGATCTCCCTGGAAGAAGCCAGCAGAAGGCAATCTTCGACATAAGACAGATGCGTATCCCCTTTGTCATGTTACTCTTGGAGCAATGGCCAAGCGAAAAGGTGAGAAAGTGAACTGGTAATATCCACCCCTGCCCAAAATATCTAAGAATTTCCTGTCTTTCAGATCAACAGGAATGTGCAAGTATGCATCTTTTAGGTCCACTGTCCCCATAAATGTCTTTGGACACAGAAGAGAATGGAGGATTAATGCTTCTAATTTTCTTAGAAGCAGGTACGTGTTTAGCTGGGATAAGTCCCGATTGAGTGTCCATGGACCATACTTTCTTGGGAACAAAAAAAAAGCCTTTTCATTCTTGCATCTTTGGGATGACTTCTATTGTTCCCTGTTATAAAAGAACATGGCATGAGATGTGATCAATGGAAGGGGCTGCTGGGTGTACTGATGAAGGATGAGCCCCAGGAGTTGAACTGAACTCCAAATGATAAACACTCCACAATCATGTCCAAAGTGGAGAGCTTCCCTCTCACTTTTAATGTGGGGGATGGTGGGGACAGGTAGATGGGACCTGATCTGAGTAGTCACAGCTGAACATTAGATGGAAGGATTGCTGACCCCCTTATCTTCCATCATCAACCTGCCATTTCTTCTTGTAAAGGGCTTCTGCCCTCCAGTTGCGTTCTCTTTCCTAGCTTTCTATAAAAAAGATCCTGCTATTAGGAAAATATCCAATACATTTAAGTAGAGAATGGTGGAACAAGTGGCAGACTATATCCACATTCCTTTTTTGTTCCAGGCTGGTGAACACTTCATAAGCTTGGCGGGCCAAACAGAAATTCTTCATCTAAAGAAACATTAAGCAATTTAACCTTCATCTCTTATAACTAAGAACAGCATGCAAAAACAAAGTATGTTCCTTCAAGATGACAAGCCAGTGGCAGAAGCTCTAAAACATTTGCATCACTTAATGCTGTGCCTTCCCAACTAAACAGAAATATGAATGAGACTGATAAAAGCGTACTTAGCCCTCTTTAGTAAAGCCTAGTTTCCTGACTTAAGTAGGTCATCCACGAACATCCGGAAGTCGGTACGAGAGTTCAGTGCTCTAAAGGTCAAACTGGCAGAGGTATACCCACCATTCTACTTTTTTGTCCTTTGATAAAGAGTTCCTTCTTGAGGAAAGTTTAGCCCCTTTGCTTGCCTCCAATGACAGTCTCTGGTTTTGCCACCAGATGTTTGTAAAGAAAATAGCACCTCTGAACCCTATAAAATCTATCCATTCCCTTTGGAGCCAT